>NW_027223726.1:96227-396227 GCF_029378745.1 Bos indicus
GGAGACTTAGCAACAAACATTGGCTCAACAAATGAAAAACCCTTCACCAATACAATTTCTAATCAGCCCATTACACTTATACTAATAGTTTTCTAACTTTTCTAAGGAACCTGTTTTTAGAAGGTTTAAAGCATCTCGTGCCTCTCACGGTTAGGAGGCTGTGAGCAATCACATGTGGCCAGACAAGCCTGTCAGGCAGGCTAGAGAACCTTCAGAGGAGTTTGTAGGTTAAAACACTCTTATCACGCCCAGGAATTATTATTAACTGGAACTCTAAATTAACTCCTTCTCCGAAAGAGGTGGTGGGGGACAGCCCCCCGTAAAGTCAGAGGTGTAGGTGAGAGCACAAAGTACTAAAGTAGGCAGGCTCTGGTTATGGGGGTAGATGCTCGAGGATTTCCAGGGGGACTCCTGAGGCTCGATCCCGCCTTTGTGTATGTCGAGCCTCCTTCCTGATGACCTTTGCCATGGGTGGAGTACCTCACTCTGGCCCCCAACAATGTCTAGTCTTTCCCATTCTGTTGTTTTCCTCTATTTCTTTGCACTAATCACTGAGGAAGGCTTTCTTATCTCTTCTTGCTATTCCTTGGAACTCTGCATTCAGATGCTTATATCTTTCCTTTTCTCCTGTGCTTTTCACTTCTCTTCTTTTCACAACTATTTGTAAGGCCTCCCCAGACAGTCCTTTTGATCTGCGGCATTTCTTTTCCATGGGGATGATCTAGATCCCTGTCTCCTGTACAATGTCACGAACCTCCGTCCATAGTGCATTAGGCACTCTGTCAGGTCTAGTCCCTTAAATCTATTTCTCACTTCCATTGTATAATCATAAGGGATTGGATTTATGTCATACCTGAACGGTATAGTGGTTTTCCCTACTTTCTTCAATTTAAATCTGAGTTTGGCAATAAGGAGCTCATGATCTGAGCCACAGTCAGCTCCCAGTCTTATTTTTCTGACTGTATAGAGCTTCTTCGTGTTTGGCTGCAAACGATATAATCAATCCGATTTCAGTGTTGACCATCTGGTGATGTTCATCTGTAGAGTCTTTTCTTGTGCTGTTGGAAGAGGGTGTTTGCTATGACCAGTGTGTTCTCTCTGCAAAACTCTATTAGCATTTGCCCTGCTTGATTCCATACTCCAGAGCCAATTTTTCCTGTTACTCCAGGTGTTTCTTGACTTCCTACTTTTGCATTCCAGTCCACTATAACATAAAGGACATCTTTTTTGGGTGTTAGTTTTAAAAGGTCTTGTCGGTATTCATAGAACCATTCAACTTCTGCTTCTTGATCATTAGTTGTGGGGCATAAACTTGGATTACTGTGATATTGAATGGTTTGCCTTGGAAATGAACAGAGATCATTCTATAGTTGTTGAGATTGCATCCAGCTACTGCATTTTGGACTCTTCTGTTGACCATGATGGCTACTCCATTTCTTCTGAGGGATTCCTACCTGCCGTAGTAGATAGAATGGTCATCTGACTTAAATTTATCCATTCCAGTCCATTTTAGTTGACTGATTCCTAGAATGTTGACGTTCACTCTTGACATCTCCTGTTTGACCACTTCCAATTTGCCTTGATTCATGGACTTAACATTCCAGGTTCCTATGCTATATTGCTCTTTATAGCATTGGACCTTTCTGATGTCACCAGTCACATCCACAACTGGGTATTGTTTTTGCTTTGGCTCAATCCCTTCATTCTTTCTGGAGTTATTTCACCACCAATCTCCAGTAGCATATTGGGCACCTACTGACCTGGGAAGTTCCTCTTTCAGTATCCTATCATTTTGCCTTTTCATCCTGTTCATGCAGATGTCAAGACAAGAATACTGAAGTGGATTGCCCTTCCCTTCTCCAGTGGATCATATTCTGTCAGACGTCTCCACCATGGCCCGCCCAACTTGGGAGGCCCCAGAGGGCCTGGCTTAGTTTCATTGAGTTAGACAAGGCTGTGGTTCTAGTGTGATTAGATTGATTAGATTTCTGTGATTATGGTTTCATTGTGTTTGCCGTCTGATGCCAGCTTGCAACACCTACCGTCTTACGTGGGCCTCTCTTACCTTTGACCTGGGGAATCACTTCATGGCTGCTCCATCAAAGCGCAGCCACTGCTCGTTACCTTGGACGAGGTATATCTCCTCATTGCCACCACTCCTGACTGTGAATGTGGAGCAGCTCCTCTAGTCCCTCCTGTGCCCATGCAGCCACCACTCCATGGACGTGTGGTATCAGTCCTGATTATTCACTAGAAGGACTGACGCTGAAGCTGCAACTCCAGTACTTTGTCCACCTGATGCTAAGAACTGTCTCATTGGAAAAGATCCTGAATCTAGGAAGGAATGAAGGCCAAGGAGAAGGGGATGAGAGAGGATGAGATGGTTGGATGACTTTGGGGAGTTGATGGACTTGAGTTTCAGCAATCTCTGGGAGTTGGTGATGGACAAGGAATCCTGGTGTGCTGCAGTTCATAGGCTTGCACACAGTCGGACACAATGGAACAAATGAAATGAACTGATTGCAATAGGAAGAATGCCTTGAACACAAGTTTTTAACGTGTCTCAAAATGGAACAGAAAAAGATATTTCATTAACAAGGAAGATAAGGAGGGTGCGCAGCAACTATGTGTGTGTATAAGATGTGTGTGTGTATGTGTGTGTGTGTGTGAGATGGGGAAATATGTGGGATGGATGAAGAGACAGCATGATGGAGCAGTTTGACAGGAAGTGTTTCTTTCTGTAGTGAGCTGATTCTTAGAATGGGCTGTTAAAGGAGTCAGAAAAGTCTGACTCTTAGTGCTTGCTCAAGCGTGGGGGAAAGCTGAAGTTCAGAGGAGAGAAGCATGGCTAAAGTTTAGCCAAGTCTTGTCAGTGGGTATGTTATGGATGACTGAGCATTTGGTTAGTCTCTGCTGTTGTTTAAGAGAGGCCAAGTCAGCCCTTCGACATTATGGTTGTTATCAAAATTGCAAATCCATGTGCTTGATGCAGAATGAGGCCCATCAAAACTAAATGTTAGAGTTTGGAACAGGGAAAGGTTTATTACAGATTCATACAAGGATGTGGGTGGCTCTTGCCCTAAGAACCCAAAGTTACTGAACGTTTTCAGTTAAGTCCATTTAAAACCAAATGTCACAGAGAGTTGTGGTAAGTTGTTATAGACTTCTTGGTGTCACATCCTTTGTGCTTAAAGTTAGGTCACAGTCAGGTAATAATGTTCCTATATATCTCTACCAGATGAATGTTATATTCTGTCATTCTTGCCCTGTCAGGAGAGGGCAAAGTCTCAAGGCACAACTTTCACCTTGAAATATCCCATCCTGGATAAGCAGAAACAGATCTCATTTGGCAGCTCTTTCAGGGCAAGGTTCCCACATTCTGCCCAGCTCTCATCCTTGATGGAATCAGCCACCCAACCCAATAGGTCCTGTCTCCTCAGGCTGTCCAAGTGAGGAGACCAGTTCTCACAGACTGATGCCCAGGAAGATGGCCACTGCTAGTAGGTTGCAGAGACAGGGATGGGGGAGAGGTTCACCACTCCTCAAGGCCTGGGCCAAGGCTACTGGAGGGCCTTAGTGAGGGCTCTGGGGCACTACAGGGTGTCGTCCCCAGTCTATTCCCTGGGACCTCCAGCTCACCCAATGGCCCAAGGCTGGGTGATCTCCAGGCCTTCGAAAAGAATGCCTAAATCTGCCTCTTCTCTCACTTTCCAGCTGATGACCAGCACACCACCCTTCCTTAATCACTTCCCCAATACTCCCTTCTTGACAGTAACTGGGGGGCAGGCCCCACTGTGGTGCTGATCAGTAGCTGAGCAGAACAACGAATGGTCACTTATTGACAGTTGGCTGCTTGTGAATGGGGCCATCTGAGGCACCAAGCAAGGCTGAGCTACACCTGTTGCCTAGGAACAGCATGCGTTGAAATGAAGCACATCAATGGCTAACTTCATAGGGCCGTGCTCACTCTGCTCTGTTACATTGTGAATAGAATAAGAATCACTGTGAGTTTAAGGTTTCTCAAAGTAGTTCTCAAGGTGGGCTGGCTTTGACATTCTTGTTGGCTTTGAAATATTAGCTATAATATATGCGGCACATGCCATCATGTGGCAGCTGTTGGAGAGGTATATAGGTAAGCACTGCTGACTGGCATGCCTGGAACACAATGAAAAGAATGATGTACAAAAGTCAAACAAGCATGTGAAATCAAAATCTGAGGTGGGAAAGGAGTCAGTTAAAAAGATTAAAGCACACTGGACCCAACGTATCCTTATGGAACAGAGCAGCATGAGCACAGCCATTAGCAGGTAGCCATTGCTTTGCCGTGTTATTCCACATCCTATTACTAAGCAACAGGTCTTGCACAGCAATTGGACAGTGCATCTCTCGGCCCTGCCAATAAGCAACCAACTATCAGTGAGATATCTACTGGTACTTCTCCTGCTCAATTATTGTTCAGCTCCACATTGGGCCCTACCTGATGATAAATGTCAATGAGGGACCACTGGGGAAGTGATTCAGTCAAGAGACAGTGGTGCATTGGTCATCTGACTCTTGCCTTTGGGCACCTTGCCTTTTTTTTTTTTTTTTTTTTAATCGGGAATGTATTTCTGGTAGATTGGGCAAATTGAGTTTCCCTACTCAATATGAGAGTTGAATTGTCCCCAAAATATTAGTGGAGGAGATATTTATGACTTTTTTTGCTATGATGTGCAATTTTATGGAGACGGTGTATAGACCTTGGGGCAACAGACTGAGGATTCACCAAGTCTTGGGGTCTCTAAATCTCATTGGAATAGCAAAAATATCCAATCTGTTCTTTATTTTTTTAATTTTATTTTATTTTTAAACTTTACAATATTGTATTATTTTTGCCAAATATCGAAATAAATCTGCCACAGGTATACCTGTGTTCCCCATCCTGAACCCTCCTCCCTCCTCCCTCCCCATACCCTCCCTCTGGGTCGTCCCAGTGCACCAGCCCCAAGCATCCAGTATCGTGCATCAAACCTGGACTGGCGACTCGTTTCATACATGATATTATACATGTTTCAATGCCATTCTCCCAAATCTCCCCACTCTCTCTCTCTCCCACAGAGTCCATAAGACTGATCTATACATCAGTGTCTCTTTTGCTGTCTCGTACACAGGGTTATTGTTACCATCTTTCTAAATTCCATATATATGCATTAGTATACTGTATTGGTGTTTTTCTTTCTGGCTTACTTCACTCTGTGTAATAGGTTCCAGTTTCATCCACCTCATTAGAACTTATTCAAATGATTCTTTTTAATGGCTGAGTAATACTCCATTGTGTATATGTACCACTGCTTTCTTATCCATTCATCTGCTGATGGGCATCTAGGTTGCTTCTATGTCCTGGCTATTATAAACAGTGCTGCGGTGAACATGGGGGTACACGTGTCTCCTTCCCTTCTGGTTTCCTCAGTGCGTATGCCCAGCAGTGGGATTGCTGGATCATAAGGCAGTTCCATTTCCAGTTTTTTAAGAAATCTCCACACTGTTCTCCATAGTGGCTGTACTAGTTTGCATTCCCACCAACAGTGTAAGAGGGTTCCCTTTTCTCCACACCCTCTCCAGCATTTATTGCTTGTAGACTTTTGGATTGCAGCCATTCTGACTGTTGTCAAATGGTACCTCATAGTGGTTTTGATTTGCATTTCTCTGATAATGAGTGATGTTGACCATCTTTTCATGTGTTTGTTAGCCATCTGTATGTCTTCTTTGGAGAAGTGTCTATTTAGTTCTTTGGCCCATTTTTTGACTGGGTCATTTTTTTCTGGAGTTGAGCTGTAGCAGTTGCTTGTATATTTTGGAGATTGGTTGTTTGTCAGTTGCTTCTTTTGCTATTATTTTCTCCCATTCTGAAGGCTGCCTTTTCACCTTGCTAATAGTTTCCTTTGATGTGCAGAAGCTTTTAAGGTTAATTAGGTCCCATTTGTTTATTTTTGCTTTTATTTCCAATATTCTGGGAGGTGGATCATAGAGGATCCTGCTGTGATGTATGTCAGAGAGGAGAGTGTTTTGCCTATGTTCTCCTCTTGGAGTTTTATAGTTTCTGGTCTTACGTTGAGATCTTTAATCCATTTTGAGTTTATTTTTGTGTATGGTGTTAGAAAGTGGTCTAGTTTCATTCTTTTACAAGTGTTTGATCAGTTTTCCCAGTACCACTTGTTTAAGAGATTGTCTTTAATCCACTGTATATTCTTGCCTCCTTTGTCAAAGATAAGGTGTCCATATGTGAATGGATTTATCTCTGGACTTTCTATTTTGTTCCATTGATCTATATTTCTGTGTTGTGTCAGTACCATACTGTCTTGATAACTGTGGCTTTGTAGAAGAGCCTGAAGTCAGGTAGGTTGATTCCTCCAGTTCCATTCTTCTTTCTCAAGATCACCTTGGCTATTCAAGTTTTTTTGTCTTTCCATACAAATTGTGAAATTATTTGTTCTAACTCTGTGAAGAATACTGTTGGTAGCTTGATAGGGATTGCGTTGAATCTATAAATTGCTTTGGGTAGTATACTCATTTTCACTATATTGATTCTTCCAATCCATGAACATGGTATATTTCTCCATCTATTAGTGTCCTCTTTGATTTCTTTCACCAGTGTTTTATAGTTTTCTATATATAGGTCTTTAGTTTCTTTAGGTAGATATATTCCTAAGTATTTTATTCTTTCCGTTGCAATGGTGAATGGAATTGTTTCCTTAATTTCTCTCTCTGTTTTCTCATTATTAGTGTATAGGAATGCAAGGGATTTCTGTGTGTTGATTTTATATCCTGCAACTTTACTATAGTCATTGATTAGTTCTAGTAATTTTCTGGTGGAGTCTTTAGGGTTTTCTATGCACAGGATCATGTCATCTGCAAACAGTGAGAGTTTTACTTCTTCTTTTCCAATTTGGATTCCTTTTATTTCTTTTTCTGCTCTGATTGCTGTGGCCAAAACTTCCAAAACTATGTTGAATAGTAATGGTGAAAGTGGGTACCCTTGTCTTGTTCCTGACTTCAGAGGAAATGCTTTCAATTTTTCACCATTGAGGATAATGTTTGCTGTGGGCTTGTCATATATAGCTTTTATTATGTTGAAGTATGTTCCTTCTATTCCTGCTTTCTGGAGAGTTCTTATCATAAATGGATATTGAATTTTGTCAAAGGCTTTCTCTGCATCTATTGAGATAATCATATGGTTTTTATTTTTCAATTTGTTATGTGATGTATTATATTGATTGATTTGCGGATATTGAAGAATCCTTGCATCCCTGGGATAAAGCCCACTTGGTCATGGTGTATGATCTTTTTAATGTGTTGTTGGATTCTGATTGCTAGAATTTTGTTAAGGATTTTTGTATCTATGTTCATCAGTGATATTGGCCTGTAGTTTTCTTTTTTTGTGGGATCTTTGTCAGGTTTTGGTATTAGGGTGATGGTGGCCTCATAGAATGAGTTTGGAAGTTTACCTTCCTCTGCAATTTTCTGGAAGAGTTTGAGCAGGATAGGTGTTAGCTCTTCTCTAAATTTTTGGTAGAATTCAGCTGTGAAGCCGTCTGGACCTGGGCTTTTGTTTGCTGGAAGATTTTTGATTACAGTTTCCATTTCCGTGCTTGTGATGGGTCTGTCAAGATTTTCTATTTCTTCCCGGTCCAGTTTTGGAAAGTTGTACTTTTCTAAGAATTTGTCCATTTCTTCCACGTTGTCCATTTTATTGGCATATAATTGTTGATAGTAGTCTCTTATGATCCTTTGTATTTCTGTGCTGTCTGTTGTGATCTCTCCATTTTCATTTCTAATTTTATGATTTAATTTTTCTCCCTTTGTTTCTTGATGAGTCTGGCTAATGGTTTGTGAATTTTATTTATCCTTTCAAAGAACCAGCTTTTGGCTTTGTTGATTTTTGCTATGGTCTCTTTTGTTTCTTTTGCATTTATTTCTGCCCTAATTTTTAAGATTTCTTTCCTTGTACTAACCCTGGGGTTCTTCATTTCTTCCTTTTCTAGTTGCTTTAGGTGTAGAGTTAGGTTATTTATTTGACTTTTTTCTTGTTTCTTGAGTATGCCTGTATTGCTATGAAGTTTCCCCTTAGGAATACTTTTAAAGCGTCCCACAGGTTTTGAGTTGTTGTGTTTTCATTTTCATTCGTTTCTATGCAAATTTTGATTTCTTTTTTGATTTCTTCTGTGATTTGTTGGTTATTCAGCAGTGTGTTGTTTAGCGTGCATATGTTGGAATTTTTAATAGTTTTTCTCCTGTAATTGATATCTAATCTTACTGCATTGTGGTCAGAAAAGATGGTTGGAATGATTTCTATTTTTTTGAATTTACCAAGGCTAGCTTTATGGCCCAGGATGTGATCTATCCTGGAGAAGGTTCCATGTGTGCTTGAGAAAAAGGTGAAATTCATTGCTTTGGGATGAAATGTCCTATAGATATCAATTAGGTCTAACTGGTCTATTGTATTGTTTAAAGTTTGTGTTTCCTTGTTAATTTTCTGTTTAGTTGATCTATCCATAGGTGTGAGTGGGGTATTAAAGTCTCCCACTATTATTGTGTTATTGTTAATTTCTCCTTTCATACTTGTTAGCATTTGTCTTACATATTGCGGTGCTCCCGTGTTGGGTGCATATATATTTATAATTGTTATATCTTCTTCTTGGATTGATCCTTTGATTATTATGTAGTGACCATCTTTTTCTCTTTTCACAGCCTTTGTTTTAAAGTCTATTTTATCTGATATAAGTATTTCTACTCCTGCTTTCTTTTGGTCTGTATTTGCATGGAAAATCTTTTTCCAGCCCTTCACTTTCAGTGTGTATGCGTCCCCTGTTTTGAGGTGAGTCTCTTGTAGACAACATATGTAGGGGTCTTGTTTTTGTATCCATTCAGCCAGTCTTTGTCTTTTGGTTGGGGCATTCAACCCATTTACGTTTAAGGTAATTACTGATAAGTATGATCCCTTTGCCATTTGCTTTATTGTTTTGGGTTTGAGTTTATACACCGTTTTTGTGTTTCCTGTCTAGAGAATATCCTTTAGTATTTGTTGGAGAGCTGGTTTGGTGGTGCTGAATTCTCTCAGCTTTGGCTTGTCTGTAAAGGTTTTGATTTCTCCTTCATACTTGAATGAGATCCTTGCTGGGTACAATAATCTGGGCTGTAGGTTATTTTCTTTCATAATTTTAGGTATGTCTTTCCATTCCCTCCTGGCTTGAAGAGTTTCTATTGAAAGATCAGCTGTTATCCTTATGGGAATCCCCTTGTGTGTTATTTGTTGTTTTTCCCTTGCTGCTTTTAATATTTGTTCTTTGTGTTTGATCTTTGTTAATTTCATTAATATGTGTCTTGGGATGTTTCGCCTTGGGTTTATCCTGTTTGGGACTCTCTGGGTTTCTTGGACTTGGGTGATTATTTCCTTCCCCATTTTATGGAAGTTTTCAACTATTATCTCTTCAAGTATTTTCTCATGGTCTTTCTTTTTGTCTTCTTCTTCTGGGACCCCTATGATTCGAATGTTGTAGCGTTTAATATTGTCCTGGAGGTCTCTGAGATTGTCCTCATTTCTTTTAATCCGTTTTGCTTTTATCCTCTCTGATTCATTTATTTCTACCATTCTATCTTCTAATTCTCTAATCCTATCTTCTGCCTCTGTTATTCTACTATTTGTTGTCTCCAGAGTGTTTTTAATTTCATTGATTGCATTATTCATTATATATTGACTCTTTTTTATTTCTTCTAGGTCCTCGTTAAACCTTTCTTGCATCTTCTCAATCTTTGTCTCCAGGCTATTTATCTGTGATTTCATTTTGTTTTCAAGATTTTGGATCAATATCACTATCATTATTCGGAATTCTTTATCAGGTAGATTCCCTATCTCTTCCTCTTTTGTTTGGTTTGGTGGGCATTTATCCTGTTCCTTTATCTGCTGGGTATTCCTCTGTCTCTTCATCTTGTTTAAATTGCTGAGTTTGGGGTGTCCTTTCTGTGTTCTGGCAGTTTGTGGAGTTCTCTTTATTGTGGCGTTTCCTCACTGTGTGTGGGTTTGTACAGGTGGCTTGTCAAGGTTTCTTGTTTAGGGAAGCTTGTGTCGGTGTTCTGGTGGATGGAGCTGTATTTCTTCTCTGTGAAGTGCAATGAAATGTCCAGTAATGAGTTATGGGATGTCTATGGTTTTGGGGTGACTTTGGCTGCCTGTATCTTGGAGCTCAGTGCTGTGTTCCATGCTGCTGGAGAATTTGCTTGGTATGTCTTGCCCTGAAACTTGTTTCACCCAGAGAGGTTTACAGCATTATATGGAGAAGAGAAGAGTGAGGAGGGAGTTAGAGGTAACCCGAATGAGATGAGGTGGAGTCAATAGAGGATAGAGTGGGCTATTCAGTAATCTCTTCCTTATGTGCACTCCACAACTGGACCGCTCAGAGTTGTTCACAGAGTTATACAGAGAAGAGAAGAAGGAGGAAGGTGGCAGAGGTGGCCAGGAGGATAAATGGGGGGAATGAAAAGGAGGGAGACAGATCCAGCCAGTAATCAGTTCCCTAAGTGTTCTCCACCGTCTGGAACACAGAAATTCACATAGTTGGTTAGAGTAGAGAAGGGTTAGGGAGGAGACACAGGCGACCTGGTGGAGAAAAAGGAGAGTCCAAAGGGAGAGAGAGCAGTTAAGCCAGTAATCTCGCTCCCTAGTGAAAAATGGGTACTGAAGATTGGGTTCTTAAAGGTACAAAATTGGTAACAAATACATAAAAGCAAAAATTAAAAATCTAGAGTAGAGTTTGGAATTTCAAAAATACGATGTTAAAGAAAAGAAGAAGGAAAAGGAGAGAACAAATGAACAAACAAAAATAAACAAGGTCGCAAAAATTATAAAGAAAATATAGGTACAAAATTGATAACTAATACCAAAAAGCAAAAGTTAAAAATCTAGAGTAGAGTTTGGAATTTCAGATATACAATGTTATTTAAAAGAAGAAGAGAAAGAAACAGAGAAAAAGAAAAAGAAAAAAGAAAAAAGGGTCACAGAAATTATTAAAAAAAAAAAAAAAAAACTATAGGTACAAAATTGATAACAAATACCAAAAAGCTAAAATTAAAAATCTAGAGTAGAATTTGGAATTTCAAAAATATAATGTTAAAGAAAAGAAGGAAAAAAAAAGGTCAAAAATTATAAAAAGAAATATATATATGAAGTTTGCTTTTAAAAAAAATAGGGTCTTTTTTTTTTTTTTTTGCAAAGTAATCGGTTATAAAAGTTGAAATTAAAGGAATAATAGAGGATTTAAATTTTTTAAAAAAAATTAAAAAAAATATTAAAAAAAAAGAAAGAAAGAATGATCGTACAAATAGTAAAAATATATCTAGGACTTTCTCCAGTTTTGTCGTGAGTATTGTGGGTTCAGTTCATTTTTGGCTAGTTCCTTGGTCCTACTTATATTTCTCAAGTTCTATAGGCCCCTTCCTATGTAATTGGTAGTAACCACAGGGTTTTAATCTATTGCCTGTAGCTTCGAAGGCGGTTCCCTCTGTTATAGCTTCTTCTGTTTGCTGGCCTCTTCAGTGTCTGGTTTCTGCCCTGACACAAAGGGTACGGTGGAGGACACTTTTTTTTTTGGGGGGGGGGGCTCACTTGTTCAGTCGCGCTGAGGGGAGGTAGGGAGGGATGCTGCAAACAAGTAACACTAGCGTGTGCTCGCAGTGCCTCAGCCACACTGGGTCTGCCCCCCATTCACGGCGCGTGTAGCTTCCCTGCCCACGCTGATCAGGCTCTAGGTTGCTCCGCCGGGAACCATCCGTGGCCGGCCCTGGGCTGCCTGTACTTCCCAGGTCCAAGCCTCTCAGGTTCAGGCACTTGGGTAGTCCTCAGAGACGCATCTCTCAGTTGGGCCTGCGTTTTGTGCCCTTCCCAGATCCGAGCAGCTCAGGTGATGAGGTGTTTGGCGCGTGCGATTGCTGCTACTTATCGCCTCCCCACCACTCGGTTATCTAGGTGTGCACCGGCACACCTTCTCAGGCAGATGTTGACTGTTCAGACCCCCAAGAAGTTTTAGTTAGCAAAGAAGCCTGCTTACAGCTTTATAGATAATGTCTCTCTGGGGCTGTGATTGTCCCCTTCCGGCTCTGGCTGCCTATCACCGGAGGGGGATGGTCTGCCGCCGGCTATCTCTGTTCAGTTCTTTGTTCCATGCGCGGGCCTGGCGGTGTCTTAGGTTAGGGCTGGCTTTTCGCGTGGTAGATATCCCACAGTCTGGTTTGCTAGCCCAAATTATTTCGCTTAGATAGTGCTCTGGGTATTCAGTCCAGATTCTTGCGATGCAGCCCGCACCACACCCCCCTGCCCAGCCCCTGCTTGCTAATGGCGGATGCAGGCATCTGCGCTGCTTCTCCAATGGGGGAGTTACCGTAGGGCTGGCAATGTGCGGGTTTTAATTGTTTATTTATTTTTCCTCCCTGTTATGTTGCCCTCTGTGCTTCCAAGGCTCGGCACAGATTCGGCAGTGAGAAGGTTTCCTGGGGTTTGGAAACTTCTCTCTTTTTAAGACTCCCTTCCCAGGACAGAACTCCATCCCTCCCTCTTTTTTCCCTTTTTTTGTCTTTTATATTTTTTCCAACATTCTTTCAAAGACTTGGGTTGCTTTTCTGGGTGCCTGATGTCCTCTGCCAGCATTCAGAAGTTGTTTTGTGGAATTTACTCGGCATTTAACTGTTCTTTTGATGAATTTGTGGGGGAGAAAGTGTTCTCCCCGTCCTACTCCTCCGCCATCTTAGCTCCTCTCCCAATCTGTTCTTAATTACCTTTTTCCATGTTAAGTGCTTGCACTTAAGTTCCTTAAACCCCTCAAGAATCCCCACTAGGAAGAGTGTGGTCGGAGGATGAAATGAAGAGACGACTCTGAGGAATGGATTTGGAGTGAAGAGTGTTTGGTAGAGGTTCATACAGGGATGGAGGAGGCAGGAGTGTTGAAGGGGGACATATAAGTCAAAGAATTAAGGGCACTGAAGGAAAGTCTGAGGGTCATGAGAAGAAACAGCATACCCCTGAATCACCACTCCCCAGAATCAGACACACAGAGGTGTCAGGGGTGAGAAAGCTGTATCATGGCCTCCCTCAGCACCCACTAACCCATGTTGATGGGCACAGTGGTACATTGTGATGTCTAAGACCCCAAAGCCACCATTGGCTGGGGGAGTGTCTAGCTGACCAATCACATTGAAGGGTGTGGCTCCTCATTGTCCTGAGAAGGTATATATAGGGAGGTCAGAGGCAGAGATTCTGGGTTAGGCCATGTCATGCTATCATCTTAAGGTAACCAGGAAGCCACGGCATCCAAGAAGAGTTCCAATGCGGTGTGCTTCAAGGGTGAAAGGATGAAAGAACACCCTTTGTCCACACAGATACAGAGGCAGTGTGAAGGTAAGATAATTCCATCTATGCTCCCCATGTTCTCCATTGACATTGCTGCCCAAGATCTCTACACTGCCCTTGCTTGACACAAAAGCCCTCATTAGCCCACCTGCCTTTTCATGAAATCTCCTTTACAACTCAAATGTTATACCCTTTCCTCAAAACTAATACCCTTCTCTTGTCTTTCAAGGCACGGAATATGACCATGAGGGTCAGAAGACCTCTAAAAGGAACCTTGAGAAAGAAAATCCGATCATATGCCACTCAGTCGAAGAAGGTGAAGAAAACAAGAAAACCAAACTGTTTTTTCTGTTCCTGTGCACGTAAGAAACTGAATCAAAGCTGAAAAGGGTACCAAAATATGAGGCAGAGTCAAAGAAGGAGGCAGAATCAAAAGAGAAGGTAAGCTCAGCCACCCCAGAAGGAGAGAATCTGGAGAAGTATAAGCTGGCCAGCCAGGAACTGAATAGAAAAGGTCAGGCAGTTTAGAATTTTATCTCCAGAGGTCTGCTTTCTTAGAAATGGCCAACCAGGAAACGACTGACTCTCACACTAACATAGTAAACTGATGGCTGTGACTAAAATATACATCAAATGGTGAAAAGATGATATTTGTGTGTGTGTGAATTTTCTGATGGGAAGGGAGGGAAGGAAGCAAAGAGGTGGGCACCTGAGTGGGGAGGGATATGGGGTCCCAAGAGCTGAAGGAACAGACCCTCAGGTCCCCAGTTAGCCAGAGAGCAGAGGTCTCAACTTGGTCAGGAGTCTGCACTGAATGTGAATATCCCTGATTAACAATTGATCTCAGTGGCAAGGAGTAGTGGTGCGGTGTTACTGCCATTGATTGGGGTGTGGAGTGACATTAGGGTCTAGATTGCCAGAACCCAGATGGGAAGAGGGCTTCACATGGGGATGGTGAATGTCATACTTCCCCTGAGTGAGGCAGGCAGAAATCACCTCCTGGCCACTTACGTCATAACAGACTTCGTTGCATCACTCACCTATGCTGTCAGCTAAAGGTGCTCAGGAGGAACAAAATGCTGATACAACTAAAACCCATAATTAGCACTCCCAAAGATTAAAATAATGTTTGGAGGGATGAGACCAAATATCAATTAGGCCACTCTTATCCTAAGATGTGTGGGAGCAGTGTGTTCCCAAGGGCAGGGCAGTGGAGGTAGCCCAATCCTGGTGCAGATGACTAACAGGATCACAACACACAGATAATGTTTTTGTGTGGGGGGCACCATGCAGTTTGTGGGATCTTAGTTCCCTGACCAGGGATTCAACCGGTTCCCCTTCTAGTGAAAACATGGAGTCATAACCACAGAACAGCCAGAGAAGTCAGGACAGAGACTTTTGATAAAAGTATTAGTAGAAGACTGTGTAAAAGCTGGTCTTATATTTATCACCATCCCCTAGTATTTCTAAATAACTACAGTCATAAAACATTCTTCCCCAATAAACACTTTTGTTAGTCCAAGTTCTACAAGTTTTCATGGTTTAAAAAGAAGAGTTTCGAATATTTGGTGTTAACTTTAGTTTTGAAGTGTTTGAATAGTTTCAAGGAGTAGTCAATCAAATATGGAGATATATAAGGCCGAGTCTCTACCAGAGGAATCCCGTGTGTTTTCAGAAAACATTTTAGAAACAACTAAAACAGTGTTTCACCATCAGCATCAAAAGAGTTGAGTTCAGATTTTAAGTCAATGCTAAGGTATCTTTTATCTGGACTGCAGCTCCCTAGTTAAAGGTTTTTGACATTTTAACTCCTAAGAGACACAGTTGATGATTCAAAGTCAGTCACTGAATGTGATTTAAAATCATTAAGAGTGAAGAAGACCCTAGGTTTGTTTTCCTTTCAAAGGAAGTGGGAGAATTATCAACCCTGCCAGTGAAAATTAATCAGGTAAGCAGCTACCAGGCTGATATGGACAGAGAGACCTTATCGGTGGTTGCTGTGATTCCAGATCTGTATATATTATCACCATTTAACATTATCACACTTTAACGCCCTGTTGTAGGACTGACTGAAATACTTGCTGTTAGGGGAAGGTAACAGATTATTAGGCTTGAGGACCTGAAAGTGAAAGTTGCTCAGTCGTGTCCGACAGTTGGTGACCCCATGGACTATACAGTCCATGGAATTCTTCAGGCCAGAATACTGGAGTGGGTAGCCTTTCCTTACTCCAGGGGATCTCCCAAACCAGGGAACAAGCCCAGGTATCCCACATTGAAGGCAGATTCTGTAACAGCTGAGCCACCAGGGAAGCCAAAGAATGCTAGAGTGGGTAGCTTATCCTTTCTCCAGCAGAGCTTCCCTACCCAGGAATTGAACTGATGTCTACAGCTTTGAAGCCAGAATCTTTCCCAGCTGAGCTATCAGGAAATTTCTGAGGTGTACCAAAAGTGGAGGTTAGAAGGCCTTGTTTCCCTAAAGTAGCGCTGGTATATATTTTAGTATTCATGGATATACTGCCACCTTACAGAAAGAATTGAGGATGCATAGAGTTCAAAAAGGATCCAAAGACTCTTAGGGTTAAAAGAGAAAAACATAAACACTAAGTCATGAGTTGAGAAAGGGTATATCCATTTAGATCAACAACAATAAATCAATGTCAGACTCCTGTAGCTCTCCTGGAAAAGGACAGTATATTGTGATTCAAACATGACAAGTCCTATTGCAAACGCTGTGTTGTATGGGGGTGGGGTGTTTGCTCATTAGCACTCAAAAAGAGTAGTAGAAACTCTTTATACTTCCACTTATACACGTTCACTGTGAAAAAATTCCAACTGACCCCTCTAGCTGTGGCCATAACAACCTCTATTGACTGATACAATGATTTCCCTAAGACCTGCTACTTTCTTTATGCCTGTGTCCATCCTATCTTCTGTGACTCAGAAACTAGCAACCATTTGAGGCCAGCCTAATGGTCACCTCCTAAGGAAATGTTCTTAATCATTCTCTTGTGTATTAATATTTTCACGTTCTCTAATCACTTGCAGTTCATTACATGCAGTTTGTAGAATAGATTTTTGAGTACTTGTCTTATCAGAAATGCATGCCAGAGATGAAAAAGGAGTAGAAATCAACAGTGTGGTGATATAAAATATTATCAGAAATTGGATTATCTAAGACTGTAAGGGAGAGAATCACTCACTTCTGACAAGTAAATCCAAGAATCTGTTTGAAAATATAGTAAAAACAATAAAGTAGAGAGTGGATCAGAAGTTAAAGGAACCTAAATGAGAAGCTTATTTTATCAGTAGTCAAGAGGAACTCTATGTCTTTTTATTAAGACCTCCCATTTGCAAGACACCAAATGCAAAAGCCAAAGCAGTTCCCATGGACTCATGATGAGTGCACAATACTGCTGGCCCAGAGGCTTCTCTTGATGGGCAGAGGTCAAGAGCAAGTCTATGTGCCTAGGGTCAGA
Source organism: Bos indicus (assembly GCF_029378745.1). Taxonomy (NCBI): domain Eukaryota; kingdom Metazoa; phylum Chordata; class Mammalia; order Artiodactyla; family Bovidae; genus Bos; species Bos indicus. Next base: position 113,079 of record NW_027223726.1, read on the forward strand.
ACGATCTGCCCAAGATCACATCCACATATCAGCGGGAATCAATTGGGAATCCCCGAACTGTACATACTCCTGGCCAAGTCCCTCACTCCAGTGCCTTTCCTACAGGCTTGTCACTCATTTCTGCCTTGAGATGATCATGATTAAGTTTCACTTCACCATCTCTTCAATTAACTGCTGTGGGCAACTAGAAATATGAATGTAAAAGATTGAAATAGGACCCTTATCTTATACCACATAAAAAACTAAACTCAGAGTGGATTAAAGATTAAATGCAAGATTTGAAACTATAAATCAACTAGAAGAAAACATCCTGGAGAAGTTATAAACAATGGTCTTAGAAGTGATTTTATGTATGTGACACCAAAAGCATAGGCAACCAAAACAAAAATAGAAAAGTAGGACGACTTCAAACGATTAAACTGCCTCCTTCAAAGAACATCAAAAACACATTTACATAGAAGGTAAGCTGATGGTTACCAAATCTCAAGTTGGGGAGGGGGGATGAATTGGGAGATGGGGATTATCATATATATATATAGACACCACTATATCTAAAATAAATAACCACAAGGGCCTACTACAAAACCACAGGCAACTCTGCCAGAAATTCTGTAACAACATAAATGGAAAAATAATTTGTAAAGGAATAGATATGTGTATGTGTGCCTGTGCAAGCTCAGTTGATTCAGATGTGCCCTACTCTTTGTGACCCTATGGACTGTAGCCTGCTAGGCTCCTCTGTCGATGAGATTCTCCAGGCAAGAATACTGTAGAGGCTCGTCATGTCACTCTGAGCATATCTTCCCAACCCAGGGATTGAACCCGAATATCCTTCATTGCAGGGTGACTCTTGAACAACTGAGCCAAGTAGGAAGCCCAAATACATGTATATGTAAAGGTTAATCACTTTGTTGGACACCTGAAACACAACATGGTAAATCAAATATACTCAAATGAAAAAAAAATAAAAAGAATCCATCAACGTGTAGAAAAATTAGCTCAAAACACTAATTGGAAAATGCAGTAAGATTCCCAAACTTACTCTCAAAGAAAGATACACAGCGAAAAGTGTATGAAAGGAAAAGGATGATTCAAGTCCTGACGTGTGCCCATGGGAGAGGACTCAGAATATAAGGGAGATGACACGGTTGGAGATATGCCCTGGGTGTGAGTGGTTCGAGCCATATATTGGACACACAAATCCTGGGGTCTGACACAGGGAAGAGAAACACCCTTATATGGTTGCAGGGCTATGTGGAGTAACAGGAGGTCTGTGGGAACCCCGGACTCCCCCCTCCAGGAGCATGTGCTCAGGGGCTTGCTCCCAAGCCACAGTGAAGAAGACAGATTGAGACCACATTTGTGGATGCCTGTTTTCCCGACAACTGCCCACACTTACACACGCCCTGCTTACTCTTTGTGGCTGATCTGCACTGGAGCAGGGGCTGTCATCATCAGGCAGACAGCTGGAATGTGTGAAATAGAAGTGCATCTGGACCAGTGCGGCCTGCAGGTGGAAGAGCCGGAGTCATGCTCATGGAGGGCACGTACATAGGCAGCATATCAGGAGAAGTCCTGATCTCTGATGGAGGCCAGACTGCCACAGCAGATGACCCAGTATGTGCCCAGAGGCTATGAGGGCCTCACCTGCCGAATTGCACCCCTCTTCAACAGGGCAGGGATAGCAGAAACTGCGGGAATTGATCAGCTGTGAGGGACCAAGTGGTCTCAGACCGGAAGCTATGTTTAAGCAGGGCAGGAGACGCTACTGATGGTGATGGCACAGATGGCACTTTGGAGCTAGCCTGGATCTCTGTAAGCAGCCAGCCTTAAGATTTGCTGCTTTTGTTATTTTTCTAACCTGAACATGCTCCTCTTGTCCCTCTGTGGCAAGGGTTGCAGTGCTGGGAGAAGGGAGCGTACATACTTGAGGGAACACAGCCAGATCTGGCCTGACATTTAGGGCTTCTACTCCAGAAACTTGGGATCCGACCCTGCCCCCAATAGGACAGTGAAAGCCACTGAGGAAAAGGAAGTCTCTGCCTCACATCTGGCTTCAGACCTGGTACCACTGAACTTCCCAGCCATACGTGCTGCCACACCCTAAGGAAAGATGTGACTTATCGTCCATCAGATTCAGCCCAACCCCACACTCACCACCCGCTGACTATGGTACAGACTGTACAGTCCTGCTCCCCCTGGAGATCACCCCTTGAAGACCATAATACATAATTGATGCACTTAAATTCAGAGAGGCAGAGAAAAATAGGAAGACAGAAGGACTGGTCTCCACTGAAAGACTGAGAGGAAGTCAGTTCAGTTTGTCAGTCGTGTCTGATTCTTTGGGACACCATGAACTGCAGCACATCATGCCTCCCTGTCCGTCACCAACCTGCGGAGTCCACCCAAACCCATGTCCATTGAGTTGGCGATACCATCTAAACATCTATTCCTCTGTCGTCCCCTTCTCCTCCTGCCTTCAATATTTCCCAGCATCAGGGTCTTTACCAATGAGTCAGCTCTTCGCATCAGGTGGCCAAAATATTGGAGTTTCAGTTTCAACATCAGTCTTTCCAGTGATCACTCAGGACTGATATCCTTTAGGATAGATTGGTTGGCTCTCCTTGCAGTCCAAGGGACTCTCAAGAGTCTTCTCCAACACCACAGTTCAAAAATATCAATTCTTTGGTGCTCAGCTTTTTTATAGTCCAATTCTCAATCCATAGCTGACCACTGGAAAAACCATAGCCTTGACTAGACAGACCTTTGTTGCCAAAGTAATGTTTCTGCTTTTTATTTTTTATTTTTAATATAAATTTATTTATTTTAATGGGACGTTAATTACTTTACCTTTGGTATTGGTTTTGCCATACATCAATATGAACCTGTCACAGGTGTACATGAGTTCCCCATCCTGTACACCCCTCCCACCTCCCTCCCCGTACAATCCCTCTGGGTCATCCCCATGCACCAGCCCCAAGCTTCCTGTATCATGTATCGAACCTGTACTGGTGATTCGTTTCATATATGATATTATACATTTTTCAATGCCATTCTCCCAAATCACCCCACCCTCTCCCACAGACGCTCTGCTTTTTAATATGCTGTCTAGGTTAGTCATAACTCTACTTCCAAGGAGTAAGCTTCCTTTAATTTCATGGCTGCAGTCACCATCTGCAGTGATTTTGGATCACGAAAAATAAACTCAGCCACTGTTTCCACTCTTTCCCCTTCTACTTCCCATGAAGTGGTGGGACCAGTTGCCCTGACCTTCGCTTTCTGAATGTTGAGATTTAAGCCAACTTTTTACTCTCTTCTTTCACTTTCATCAACAGGCTCTTTAGTTCTTCACTTTCTGCCATAACGGTGGTGTCATCTGCATATCTGAGCTTATTGATATTTCTCCCAGGAATCTTGATTCCAGCTTGTGCTTCCTCCAACCCAGCGTTTCTTATCATGCACTCTGCATATAAATTACATAAGCAGAGTGACAATATACAGCCTTGATGTACTCTGTTTCCTACTTGGAACCAGTCTGTTGTTCCATGTCCAGTTCTAACTGTTGCTTCCTGACCTGCATAGAAGATTCTCAAGAGGCACGTCAGGTGGTTTGGTATTCCCATGTCTTTCAGAATATTCCACAGTTTACTGTGATCCACACCGTCAAAGGCGTTGGCATAGTCAATAAAGCAGAAATAGATATTTTTATGGAACTCTCTTGCTTTTTCCTTGTTCCGGCAGATGTTGGCAATTTGATCTCTGATTCCTCTGCCTTTTCTATAACCACCTTGAATATCTGGAAGTTCCTGATACACATATTGCTGAAGTCTGCTTTGGATAATTTTAAGAATTACTTTACTGGCATGTGAGATGAGTGCAATTGTGCGGTACTTTGAGCACTCTTTGGCGTTGCCTTTCTTGGGGATTGGAGTGAAAACTGACCTTTTCCAGTCCTGTGGTCACTGCTGGGCTTTCCAAATTAGCTGGCATATTGAGTGCAACACTTTCACTGCATCATCTTTCAGGATTTGAAATAGCTCAACTGGAATTCCATCACCTCCACTAGCATTGTGGGTAGTGATGCTTTCTATGGTCAACTGGACTTCACATTCCAGGATATCTGGCCCTAGGTGCATGATCACACCATCAAGATTATCTGGGTCATGAAGATTTGTTTTGTACAGTTCTTCTGGGTATTCTTACCACCTCTTCTTAATATCTTCTGCTTCTGTTAGGTCCATAACATCTGTCCTTTATCGATCCCATCTTTGAATGAAATGTTCCCTTGGTATCTCAAATTTTTTCAAAAGATGTCTAGTCTTTCCCATTCCATTGTTTTCCTCTATTTCTTTGCATTGATCACTGAGGAAGGCTTTCTTATCTCTTCTTGCTATTCTTTGGAACTCTGCATTCAGATGCTTATATCTTTCCTTTTCTCCTGTGCTTTTCACTTCTCTTCTTTTCACAACTATTTGAACGGCCTCCCCAGTCAGCCCTTTTGCTTTTTGGCATTTCTATTCCATGTGGATGCTCTTGATCCCTGTCTCCTGTACAATGTCAAGAATCTCCATCCATAGAATTCAGGCATTCTATCTGTCAGGTCTAGTCCCTTAAATCTATTTCCCCCTTCCACTGTATAATCATAAGGGATTGGATTTACATCATACCTGAATCGTCTAGTGGTTTTCCCTACTTTCTTCAATTTAAATCTGAATTTGGCAATAAGGAGCTCATGATCTGAGCTACAGTCAGCTCCCAGTCTTGTTTTGCTGACTGTATAGAGCTTCTCCATCTATGGCTGCAAATGATATAATCAATCTTATTTCAGTGTTGACCATCTGGTGATGTCCATATGTAGTCTTTTCTTGTGTTGTTGGAAGAGGGTGTTTGCTATGACCATGTGTTCTCTTTGCAAAATGCTATTAGCCTTTGCCCTGCTTCATTCCATACTTTAGAGCCAAATATTCCTGTTACTCCAGGTGTTTCTTGACTTTCTACTTTTGCATTCCGGTCCACTATGCAAAGGATATCTTTTTAGGGTGTTAGTTCTAAAAGGTCTTGTCGGTCTTCATAAACCGTTCAACTTCAGCTTCTTCATCGTTACTTGTTGGGGCATAGACTTGGATTACTGTGATATTGAACGGTTTGCCATGGAAATGAACCGAGATGATTCTATAGTTTTTCAGATTGCATCCAGCTACTGCATTTTGGACTCTTCTGTTGACCATGATGGCTACTCCATTTCTTCTGAGGGATTCCTGCCCGCGGTAGTAGATAGAATCTTCATCTGAGTTAAATTCACTCATTCCAGGCCATTTTAGTTCACTGATTCCTAGAATGTTGATGTTCACTCTTGACATCTCCTGTTTGACCACTTCCAATTTGCCTTGATTCATGGACTTAACATTCCAGGTTCCTATGCTATATTGATCTTTATAGCATTGGACCTTTCTTCTGTCACCAGTCACATCCACAACTGGGTATTGTTTTTGCTTTGGCTCAATCCCTTCATTCTTTCTGGAGTTATTTCTCCACCGATCTCCAGTAGCATAATTGGGCACCTACTGACCTGTGGAGTTGCTCTTTCAGTACCTATTATTTTGCCTTTTCATACTGTTCATGCAGATCTCAAGGCAAGAATACTGAAGTGGATTGCCCTTCCCTTCTCCAGTGGACCACATTCTGTCAGACCTCTCCACCATGACCCGCCCAACTTGGGAGGCCCCACAGGGCCTGGCTTAGTTTCATTGAGTTAGACAAGGCTGCGGTTCTAGTGTGATTAAATTGTCTAGCTTTCTGTGATTATGGTTTCAGTGTTTCTGCCCTCTGATGCTGTCTTGCAACAAATACCAGCTTACGTTGGTTTCTCTTACCTTAGACTTGGGGTATCTCTTCACGGCTGGTCCAGCAAAGCACAACCACTGCTCCTTACCTTGGACGAGGTATATCTCCTCACTGCCACCACTCCTGACTTGAAAGTGGAGCAGCTCCTCTAGTCCCTCCTCTGCCCATGCAGCCACCACTCCATGTACGTGTTTATCAGTCCTCATTATTCATTAGAAGGACTGATGATGAAGCTGCAACTCCAGTACTTTGTCCACCTGATGCAATCAACTGTCTCACTGGAAAAGATCCTGATGCTAGGAAGGAATGAAGGCCAAGGAGAAGGGGATGAGAGAGGATTAGATGGTTGGATGGCATTGGGGATTCCATGGACTTGAGTTTCAGCAAGCTCTGGGAGTTGGTGATGGACAAGGAATCCTGATGTGCTGCAGTCACACATGGGGTTGCACAGAGTCGGACACAACTGAACAAATGAAATGAACTGATTGCAATAGGGAGAATGTTTTGAACACAAGTTCTTAAAGTGTCTCAAAATGGAACAGAAAAAGATATTTCATTAACATGGAAGATAAGGAGGGTGCGCAGCAACTATGTGTGTGTGTGTAAGTTTCTGTATGTGTGTGTGTGTGTTTGATGGGGAAAAACGTGGGGATGGATGAACAGACAGCATGATGGAGCAGTTTGACAGGAAGTGTTTCTTTCGGTTGTGAGGTGATTCTAGAATGAGCTGTTAAAAGAGTCAGAAATGTCTGTCTGTTAGCTCTTGCTCAAGCGTGGGGGAAATCTGAAGTTCAGTGGAGAGAAGCATGGCTAAAGTTTAGCCAAGCCTAGTCAGTGGCTGTCTTATGGATGACTCTGAGCACTTGGCCAGTCTCTGCTGTTGTTTAAGAGAGGCCAAGTCAGCCCTTCGACAGTATGGTTGTTACCAAAATTGCAAATCCATGTGCTTGATGCAGAATGAGCCCCATCATGCCGGTGGAAGAGTCGGGGGATGCTCATGGAGGGCACTTATATAGGCAGCGTATCAGGAGAAGTCCTGATTTCTCATGGAGGTCAGACTGCCACAGCAGATGACCCAGTATGTGCCCAGAGCCCATGAGGGCCTCACCTGCCCAATAGCATCCCTCTTCAAAAGGGCAGGTATATCAGAAGCTGGGGGAAGTAATCAGCTGTGAGGGACAAAGTGGTCGCAGACCAGAAGGTATGTTTAAGCAGGACAGTAGACGCTACTGATGGTAATGGCACAGATGGCACATTGGAGGTAGCCTGGATCTCTGTAACCAGCCAGCCTGTAGGTTTCCTCCTTTTGTAATTTTTCTAACCAGAACATGCTCCTCTTGGCCCTCTGTGGCAAGGGTTGCAGTGCTGGGATAGGGGAGCGTACATACTTGAGGGAACACAGCCAGATCTGGCCTGACATTCAGGGCTTCTGCTCCAGGAACTTGGGATCCCACCCTGCCCCCAATAGGACAGTGAAAGCCACTGAGGAAAAGGAAGTCTCTGCCTCACATCTGGCTTCAGACCTGGTACCACTGAACTTCCCAGCCATACGGTGCTGGCCACAGCCTTAGGAAAGATGTGACTTATCGGTCCATCAAATCAGCCCCAACCCCACACTCACCACCCGCTGACTATGGTACAGACTGTACAGTCCTGCTCCCCCTGAAGATCACCCCTTGAAGACCATAATACATAATTGACGCACTTAAATTCAGAGAGGCAGAGACAAATGGGAAGACAGAAGGACTGGTCTCCACTGAAAGACTCAGAGGAAGTCACTTCAGTTTGTCAGTCACGTCTGATTCTTTGCGACACCATGAACCGCAGCACACCAGGCCTCCCTGTCCATCACCAACTCGCGGAGTCCACCCAAACCCATGTCCATTGAGTTGGTGATGCCATCTCACCATCTCTTCCTCTATCATCCCCTTCTCCTCCTGCCCTCAATATTTCCCAGCATCAGGGTCTTTACCAATGTGTCAGCTCTTCGCATCAGGTGGCCAAAATATTGGAGTTTCAGTTTCAACATCAGTCTTTCCAATGAACACTCAGGACGGATATCCATTAGTATGGACTGGTTGGATCTCCTTGCAGTACAAGGGACTCTCAAGTGTCTTCTCCAACACCACAGTTCAAAAGCATCAATTCTTTGGCGCTCAGCTTTTTTATAGTCCAAATCTGAATCCATCCCTGACCACTGGAAAAACCATAGCCTTGACTAGACAGACCTTTGTTGCCAAAGTAATGTCTCTGCTTTTAATTTTTAATATAAATTTATTTAATTTAATGGAAGGTTAATTACTTTACATATGGTATTGGTTTTGCCATACATCAACATGAACCTGCCACACGTGTACATTTGTTCCCCATCCTGTACCCCCCTCCCACCTTCCTCCCCGTATCATCCCTCTGGGTCATCGCAGTGCATCAGCCCCAAGCATCCTGTTTCATGCATCAAACCTGGACTGGCGATTCTTTTCATATATGATATTATACATCTTTCAATGCCATTCTCCCAAATCACCCCACCCTCTCCCACAGAGTCTCTGCTTTTTAGTATGCTGTCTAGGTTAGTCATAACTCTACTTCTAAGGAGTAAGCTTCCTTTAATTTCATGTCTGCAGTCACCAACTGCAGTGATTTTGGAGCCTAGAAAAATAAACTCAGCCACTGTTTCCACTGTTTCCCCATCTACTTCCCATGAAGTGATGGGACCAGATGCAATGATCTTCGCTTTCTGAATGTTGAGCTTTAAGCCAACTTTTTCACTCTTCTTTCACTTTCATCAAGAGGCTCTTTAGTTCTTCACTTTCTGTCATAACGGTGGTGTCATCTGCATATCTGAGCTTATTGATATTTCTCCCAGGAATCTGGATTCCAGCTTGTGCTTCCTCCAGGCCAGCATTTCTCATGATGTACTCTGCATATAAATTACATAAGCAGAGTGTCAATATACAGCCTTGATGTACTCTTTTTCCTACTTGGAACCAGTCTGTTGTTCCATGTCCAGTTCTAACTGTTGCTTCCTGACCCGCATAGAGGTTTCTCAAGAGGCAGGTCATGTGGTCTGCTATTCCCATTTCTTTCAGAATTTTCCGCAGTTTACTCTAATCCACACAGTCAATGTCTTTGGCAAAGTCAATAAAGCAGAAATAGATATTTTTATGGAACTCTCTTGCTTTTTCTATGATCCAGCGGATGTTGGCAATTTGATCTCTGATTCCTCTGCCTTTTCTATAACCAGCTTGAACATCTGGAAGTTCATGATTGACATATGCTGAAGCCTGCTTTGGAGAATTTTAAGAATTACTTTACTGGCATGTGAGATGAGTGCAATTGTGCAGTAGTTTGAGCATTCTTTGGCATTGCCTTTCCTGGGGAATGGAGTGAAAACTGACCTTTTGCATTCCTGTGGCCACTGCTGAGTTTTTCAAATTAGCTGGCATATTGAGTGCATCACTTTCACTGCATCATCTTTCAGGATTTGAAATAGCTCAACTGAAATTCCATCACCTCCACTAGCCTTGTGGGTAGTGATGCTTTCTAAGGCCCACTTGACTTCACATTCCAGGATGTCTGGCTCTAGTGTGTGATAACACCATCATGATTATCTGGGTCATGAAGATTTTTTTTTGTACAGTTCTTCTGAGTATCCTTACCACCTCTTCTTAGTATCTTCTGCTTCTGTTAGGTCCATACCATTTATGTTCTTTATCGAGCCCATCTTTGTATGAAATGTTCCCTGGGTATCTCGAATTTTTTGAAGAGATGTCTAGTCTTTTCCATTCCGTTGTTTTCCTCTATTTCTTTGCATTGAAAACTGAGGAAGGCTTTCTTATCTCTTCTTGCTATTCTTTGGAACTCTGCATTCAGATGCTTATATCTTTCCTTTTCTCCTGTGCTTTTCATTTCTCTTCTTTTCACAACTATTTGTAAGGCCTCCCCAGACAGCCCTTTTGCTTTTTGGCATTTCATTTCCATGGGGATGTTCTTGATCCCTGTCTCCTGTACAATGTCACGAACCTCCATCCATACTTTATCAGGCACTCTGTCAGGTCTTGTCCCTTAAATCTATTTCTCACTTCCACTGTATAATCATAAGGGATTGGATTTAAGTCACACCTGAATGGTCTACTGGTATTCCCTACTTTCTTCAGTTTAAATCTGAATATAGCAGTAAGGAGCTCAGGATCACAGTCAGCTTCCAGTTGTTTTTCTGACTGTATAGAGCTTCTCCATCTTTACCTGCTAACGATATAATCAATCTGACTTCAGTGTTGACCATCTGGTGAAGTCCATGTGTAGAGTCTTTTCTTATGTTTTTGGAAGAGGGTGTTTGCTTTTACCAGTGTGTTCTCTTTGCAAAACTCTATTAGCCTTTGCCCTGCTTCCTTCCATACTCCAGAGCCAAATTTTCCTCTTACTACAGGTGTTTCTTGACTTTCTACTTTTGCATTCCAGGCCACTATAATGAAAAGAACAACTTTTTTGGGTGTTGGTTTAAAAAGCCATGTCCGTCTTCATAGAACCGTTCAACTTCAGCTTCTTCATTGTTACTTGTTGGGGCATAGACTTGGATTACTGTGATATTGAATGGTTTGCCTTAGAAACAAACAGGGATAATTCTATAGTTTTTGAGATTGCATCCAGCTACGGCATTTTGGACTCTTTTGTTGACCATGATGGCTACTCCATTTTTTCTGAGGGATTACTGTCTGCCGTAGTAGATAGAATGGACATTTGACTTAAGTTCACCCATTCAAGTCCATTTTAGTTCACTGATTACTAGAATGTTGACATTCACTCTTGCCATCTCCTGTTTGACCACTTCCAATTGCCTTGATTCATGGACTTAACATTCCAGGGTCCTATGCTATGTTGATCTTTATAGCACTGAATCTTTCTTCCGTCACCAGTCACATCCACAACTGGGTATTGTTTTTGTTTTGGCTCAATCCCTTCATTCTTTCTGGAGTTATTTCTCCACCAGTCTCCAGTAGCATATTGGGCACCTACCGACCTGGGGAGTTCTTCTTTCAGTATCCTACCATTTTGCCTTTTCATACTGTTCATGCATATCTCAAGGCAAGAATACTGAAGTGCTTTGCCTTTCCCTTCTCCAGTGGACCACATTCTATCAGAACTCTCCACCATGACCTGCCCAACTTGGGAGGCCCTACAGGGCCTGGCTTAGTTTCATGGAGTTAGACAAGGCTGTGGTTCTAGTGTGATTAGATTGACTAGATTTCTGTGATTCTGGTTTCAGTGTGTCTGCCCTCTGATGCCGTCTTGCAACACCTACCGTCTTACGTGGGTTTCTCTTATCTTGGACGTAGAGTATCTCTTCACGGCTGATCCAACAAAGCTCAGCCACTGCTCCTTACCTTCGATGAGGTATATCTCCTAACTGCCACCACTCCTGACCTTGAACGTACAGTAGCTCCTCTAGTTCCTCCTGTGCCCATGCAGCCACCACTCCATGGACGTGTGGTATCAGTCCTGATTATTCACTAGAAGGACTGATGCTGAAGCTGCAACTCCAGTACTTTGTCCACCTGATGAAAAGAACTGTAACATTGGAAAAGATCCTTATGCTAAGAAGGAATGAAGGACAAGGAAAAGGGTATGAGAGAGGATGAGATGGTTGGATGGCATCAGGGATTCAATGCACTTGAGTTTCAGCAAGCTCTGCGAGTTGTTGATGGACAAGGAGTCCTGGTGTGCTGCAGTCCATGGGGTTGCACACAGTCAGACACAACTGAACAAAGGAAATGAACTGATTGCAATAGGGAGAATGCTTTGGACACAAGTTCTTAACGTGTCTCAAAAAGGAACAGAAAAAGATATTTCATTAACATGGAAGATAAGGAGGGTGCGCAGCAACTATGTGTGTGGGTGTCAGTTTGTGTGTGTCTGTGTGTGTGTTTGTGTGTGTGTGTGTTAGATAGGGAAAGAGGTGGGGATGGATGAACAGACAGCATGGTGGAGCAGTTTGACAGGAAGTGTTTCTTTCTGTAGCGAGCTGATTCTTAGAAGGGGCTGTTAAAGGAGTCAGAAATGTCTGACTTTTAGTGCTTGCTCAAGCGTGGGGGAAATCTGAAGTTCAGTGGAGAGAAGCATGGCTAAAGTTTAGCCAAGCCTAGTCAGTGGCTGTCTTATGGATGACTCTGAGCACTTGGCCAGTCTCTGCTGTTGTTTAAGAGAGGCTAAGTCAGCCCTTCGACAGTATGGTTGTTATCAAAATTGCAAATCCACATGCTTGATGCAGAATGAGGCCCATCAAATCTAAATATTAGAGTTTTCAACAGGGAAAAGTTTATTACAGATTCATACAAGGATGTGGGTGGCTCTTTTCCTAAGAACTCAAAGTTACTGAACGTTTTCAGTTAAGTATATTTAAAAGCAAATGTCACAGAGAGTTGTGGTAAGTTGTTATAGACTTCTTGGTGTCACATCCTTTGTGCTTAAAGTTAGGTCATGGTCAGGTAATAATGTTCTATATATCTCTACCAGATGAATGTTATTTTCTGTCATTCTTGCCCTGTCAAGGGAGGGCAAAGTCTCAAGCACAACTTTCACCTTAAAATGTCCCATCCTGGATAAACAGAAACAGATCTCATTTGGGAGCTCCTTCAGGGCAAGGTTCCCACATTCTGCCCAGCTCTCATCCTTGATGGAGCCAGGCACCCAACCCAATAGGTCCTGTCTCCTCAGGCTGTCCAAGTAAGGAGAACAGTTCTCAGAGACTGAGGCCCAGGAATATGGCCACTGCTAGTAGGTTGCAGAGACAGGGATGTTGAAGAGGTTCACCACTCCTCAAGGCCTGGGCCAAGGCTACTTGAGGGCCTTAGTGAAGGCTCTGAAGCACTACAGGATGTTGTCCCCAGTCTATTCCCTGGGACCTCCAGCTCACCCACTGGCCCAAGGCTGGGTGATCTCCAAGCCCTCCAAAAGAATGCCTGAATCTGCCTCTTCTCTCACTTTCCAGCTGATGACCACCACACCACCCTTCCTTAATCACTTCCCCATTACTCCCTTCTTGACAGTAACTGGGGGGCAGGGCCAATGGTTTTGCTGACCAATAGCTGAGCAGGACAACGAATGGTCACTCATTGACAGTTGGCTGCTTGCCAATGGGGCCATCTGAGGCACCAAGCAAGGCTGAGCTACACCTGTTGCCTAGGAACAGCATGGGTTGAAATAAAGCACATCAATAGCTAACTGCATAGGGCTGTGCTCATGCTGCTCTGTTACATTGTTAATAGAATAAGAATCACTGTGAGCTTAAGGTTTGTCAAAGTAGTTCTCAAGGTGGGCTGGCTTTGACATTCTTGTTGGCTTTGAAATATTAGATATAATATATGTGGCACATGCAATCATGTGGCAGAAGTTAGAGGGGCATATAGATAAGCACTGCTTACTGGCATGCCTGGGAATATAAAGAAAAGAATGATGTACAAAAGTTAAAAAAGCATGTGAAATCAAAATGTGCGGTGGAAAGGAGTCAGTCAAAAAGATTACAGCACACTGAACCCAACGTATCCTTAGGAACAGAGAAGCATGAGCACAACCATAAGCAGGTAGCCATGGCTTTGCTGTATTACTCCACAGTCTGTTACTAAGCAACAGGTCATACCCAGCAATTGGACAGTACATCGCTCGGCCCTGCCAATAAGCAACCAACTATCAGTGAGATACCTACTGGTATTTCTCCTGCTCAGCTATTGGTCAGCTCCACATTGGGCCCTACCTGATGATAACTGTGAATGAGGGACCACTGGGGAAGTGATTCAGTCAAGAGACAGTGGTGCATTGGTCATCTGACTTTTGTCTTAGATCACCTTTCTTTTTTTATTTAATCGGAAATGTATTTCTAGTAGATGGGTCAAGTTGAGTTTCCCTACTCAATATGAGAGTTGAAGTGTCCCAAACAATATTAGTGGAGTAGACATTTATGTCTTTCTTTGCTCTGATGTGTAATTTTGTGGAGACGGTGTATAGACTTTGGGGCAACAGACTGAGGATTCATCAAGTCTTTGGGTCTCTAAAGCTCATTGGAATAGCAAAAACATCCAACCTGTTCTTAATTACCTTTTTCCCTGTTAAGTGCTTGCTCTTAATTTCCTTAAGCCCCTCAAGAACCCCCACTAGGAAGGGGGTGGTCGAAAGTTGAAATAACTAGATGACTCTGAGGAACAGATTTGGAGTGAAAAGTGTTTGGTAGAAGTTCATACAGGGATGGAGGAAGGAGGAGTGTTGAAGGGGGACATATAAGTCCAAGAATAAAGGTCACTGAACGAAAGTCTGAGGGTCATGAGAAGAAACAACATGCCCCTGAATCACCACTCTCCAGAGTCAGACACACAGAGGTGTCAGGGGTGAGAAAGTTGTATCATGGCCTCCCTCAGCACCCACTAACCCATGTTGATAGGCACAGTGGTACATTGTGATGTCTAAGACCCCAAAGCCACCATTGGCTGGGGGAGTGCCTAGCTGACCAATCAGATTGAACCGTGTGGCTCCTCATTGTCCTGAGGAGGTATATATAGAGAGGTCAGAGGCAGAGATTCTGGGTTAGGCCATTTCATGCTATCATCATAAGGTAACCAGGAAGCCACGGCAGCCAATAAGAGGTCCAATGCAGTGTGCTTCAAGGGTGAAAGGACGAAAGAAGAGCCTTTGTCCGCAGAGGTACAGAGGCAGTGTGAAGGTAAGATGATTCCATCTATGCTCCCCACGTTCTCCATTGACTTTGCTTCCCAAGACCTCTACACTGCCCTTCCCTGCCAAAAAAGCCCTCATCAACCCACTTCCCTTTTCATGAAATCTCCCTTCCAACTCAGACATTATACCCTTTCCTCAAAACTAATACACTTCTCTTGTCTTTCAAGGGACGGAATATGTCCATGAGGGTCAGAAGACCTCTGAAAGGAACCTTGGGAAAGAAAATCCAATCATATGCCACTCAGTCTAAGAAGGTGAAGAAAACAAGAAAACCAAACTGTTTTTTCTGTTCCTGTGCACGTAAGAAACTGAATCAAAGCCGAAAAGGGTACCAAAATATGAGGCAGAGTCAAAGAAGGAGGCAGAATCAAAAGAGAAGGTAAGCTCAGCCACCGCAGAATGAGAGACCCTGAAGAAGTACAAGCTGGGCAGCCAGTAACTGAACAGAAAAAGTCAGTTTAAAATGTGTCTCTAGAGGTCTGCTTTCTTAGAAATGGCCAACCAGGAAAAGACTGACTTTCACACTAACATACTAAACTGATGGCTGCAATTAAAATACACATCAAATGGTGAAAAGATGATATTTGTGTGTGTGTGAATTTTCTGATGGGAAGGGAGGGAAGGAAGCAAAGAGATGAGCACCTGAGTCGGGAGGGATGTGCGGTCCCAAGAGCTGAGGGAACAGACCCTCAGATCCCCAGTTAGCCACAGAGTAGAGGTTTCGACTGTGTCAGGAGTCTGCACTGAAGGTGAATAACCCTGCTTAATAATTGATTTCAGTGGCAAGGAGTAGTGGTGCGGTGTTACGGCCACTGTTTCAGGTGTCGAGTGACATTAGGGTCTAGATTGCCAGAACATAGATGGGAAGACAGCTCACATGGGGATGGTGAATGTCATATTTCCCCTAAAGGAGGAAGGCAGAAATCACCTCCTGGCCACTTACGTCAGAACTGGCTTTGTTGCATCACTCCCCTATGCTTTCAGCTAAAGGTGCTCAGGAGGCACAAAATGCGGATACAACTAAAACCTACAATTGGCACTCCCAAAGATTAAAATTATGTTTGGAGTGATGAGACCAAATATCAATTAGGCCACTGTTATCCTAAGAAATTTGTGGGAGCAGTGTGTTCCCAAGGGCAGGGCAGTGAAGGGGGCCCAATCCTGGTGCAGATGACTAACAGGATCATGACACACAGATAATGTTTTTGGGTGTGGGACACCATGCAGTTTGTGGGATCTTAGTTCCCTGACCAGGGATTGAACCGGTTCCCCTTCTAGTGAAAGCATGGAGTCCTAACCACTGGACAGCCAGAGAAGTCAGCACAGAGACTTTTGGTAAAATATTAATATAAGAATGTGTAAAAGCTGGTCTTATATTTATCACCATCGCCTAGTATTTCTGAATAAATAAAGTCATAAAATATTCTTCCCCAATAAACTCTTTTGTTAGTCCAAGTTCTACCAGTTTTCAGGGTTTAAAAAGAAGAGTATTGAATATTTTATATGGTGTTAACTTTAATTTTGAAGTGTTTGAATAGTTTTAAGGGCTAGTCAATCAAATATGGAGATATATAATGCAGAGTCTCTACCAGAGGAATCCTGTGTTTTTTCAGAAAACATTTTAGAAAGAATTAAAACAGAGTTTCACCATCAGCATCAAAAGAGTTGAGTTCAGATTTTAAGTCAATGCTAAGGTATCTTTTATCTGGACTGCAGCTCCCTAGTTAAATCTTTCTGGCACTTTAAATACTGAGAGACACAGTTGATGATTCAAAGTCAGTCACTGAATGTGATTTAAAATCATTAAGAGTGAAGGAGACCCTAGGTTTGTTGTCCTTTCAAAGGAAGTGGGAGCACTATCAACCCTGCCTGTTAAAATTAGTCAGGTAAGCATCTACCAGGATGATATGGACAGAGAGACCTTATAGGTGGGTGCTGTGATTCCAGATCTGTATATATTATCACCATTTAACACTATCACACTTTAATTCCCTGTTGCAGGACTGACTGAAATACTTGCTCTTAGGGGAAGGTAACAGATTGCTAGGCCTGGAGAGCTGAATGTGAAAGTTGCTCAGTCATGTCCAAAGGTTGGTGACCCCATGGACTCTACAGTCCATGGAATTCTCCAGGCCAGAATACTGGAGTGGGTAGCATTTCCTTACTCCAGGGGATCTTCCCAACCCAGGGATCAAGCCCAGGTATCCCACATTGAAGGCAGATTCTGCACCAGCTGAGCCACCAGGGAAGCCAAACAGTTCTAGAGTGGGTAGCTTATCCCTTCTCCAGCAGAGCTTCCCTACCCAGGAATTGAACTGATGTCTACAGCTTTGCAGGCAGAATCTTTCCCAACTGAGTTATCTGGAAAATCCTGAGGTGGACCAAAAGTGGAGGTTAGAGGGCCTTGTTTCCAAAAGAAGAGCTGGTATATATTTTAATATCCTTGGATATGCTGCCACCTTGAAGAAAGAATTGAGGATGCATAGAGTTTAAAAAGGACCAAAGACTCTTAGGGTTAAAAGAGAAAAACATAAAAAAAAAGTCATGAGTTGAGAAAGGGCATATCCATTTAGATCAACAACAATAAATCAATATCAGACGCCTGTAGCTCTCCTGGAAAAGGACAGTATATGGTGATTCAAACATGACAAGTCCTATTGCAAACGCTGTGTTATATGGGTGTGGGGGTTTGCTCATTAGCACTCACAAAGAGTAGTAGAAATTCTTTATACTTCCACTTATACAGGGTCGCTAGGAATAGATTCCAACTGACCTCTCTAGCTGTGGTCATAACAACTTCTATTGACTGATACAATGATTTCCCTAAGACCTTCTACGTTCCTCTATGCCTGTGTCCATCCTATCTTCTGTGACTCAGAAACTAGCAACCATCTGAGGCCAGCCTAATGGTCACCTCCCAAGGTAATGTTCTTAATCATTCTCTTGTGTATTAATATGTTCACATACTCTAATCACTTGCAGTTCATAACATGTAGTTTGCAGGATAGATTTTTGAGTGTGTATCTTATGAGAAATGCATGCCAGAGAGGTAAACGGATTAAAAATCAACAGTGTGGTGGTATACATTATGATCAGAAGTTGGATTATCTAAGACTGTAAGGGGGAGAATCAGTCTCTTCTGCCAAGGATGTCCAAAAATCTGAAAATATAGTAAAAACCATAAACTAGAGAGTGGATCAGAAGTCAAAGGAACTTAAAAGGAAGCTCATTTTATCAGTACTCAAAAGGAGCTCTATGTCGTTGTATTAAGACCACCCATTTGCATGACACCAAATGCAAAGCCAAGGCAGTGCCCATGGACTCATGAGGAGTGTACAATAATGCTGTTGCAGAGGCTTCTCTTGATTGGCAGAGGTCTACAGGAAGTCTATGTGCCTAGGGTCAGAACGCAGTTGCCCAGGATCACATCCATGTATCAGGGGGAATCAAGTGGGAGTCCCCAAACTGTACATGCTCCTGGCCAAGTCCCTCACTCCAGTGCCTTTCGTACAGGCTTGTCACTCATTTCTGCCTTGAGATGATCATGATTAAGTTTCACCTCACCATCTGTTCAATTAACTGCCATGGGCAACTAAAAATCTGAATGCAAAAGATTGAAATAGGAGCCTTACCTTATACCACACAAAAAACTAAACTCAGAGTTGATTTAAGATTTAAATGCAAGATCTGAAACTATACATCAACTAGAAGAAAACATCCTGGAGAAGTTGTAAACATTGGTCTTAGAAGTGATTTTATGTATGTGACACCATAAACATAGGTAACAAAAGCAAAATTAGAAAAGGAAGATGACTTCAAATGATTAAACTTCCTCCCCCAAAGAACATCAAAAACACATCTACAGAGAAGCCAAGCTGATGGTTACCAAATGGCAAGTTGGGGCGAGGGGACGAATTGGGAGTTGGGGATTAACATATATATAGACACCACTATATATAAAGTAGATAACCAACAAGGAGTTACTACAAAACCACAGGCAACTCTGCTAGAAAATCTGTAACAACATAAATGGAAAAAGAATTTGTAAAGGAATAGATATATGTTTGTGTGCCTGTGCAAGCTCAGTTGATTCAGATGTGCCCTATTCTTTGTGACCCTATGGACTGTAGCCTGCTAGTCTCCTCTGTCCATGAGATTCTGCAGGCAAGAATACTGGAGAGGCTCATCATGTCCCTATGAGCATATTTCCCAACCCAGGGATTGAACCCAAATCTCCTTCATTGCAGGGTGACTCTTGAACAACTGAGCCAAGTGGGAAGCCCAAATACATGTATATGTAAAGCTGAGTCACTTTGCTGGACACCTGAAACACAACATGGTAAATCAAATATACTCAAATGAAAAAAAAAAATAAAAAGAATCCATCAACATGTAGAACAATTAGCTCAAAAAACTAATTGGAAAATGCAGAAAGATTTCCAAACTTACTTTCAAAGAAAGATCCACAGGGAACAGGGTATGAAGGGAAAATGATGATTCAAGTCCTGACGTTTTCCCATGGGAGAGGACTCAGAATATAAGGGAGATTACACGGTTGGAGATATGCCCTGGGTGTGAGTGGTTCAAGCCATATATCGGACACACAAGTCCTGGGGTCTGACATAGGGAAGAGAAACACCCTTAGATGGTTGCAGGGTTATGTGGACTAACAGGAGGTCTGTGGGAAGCCTGGACTCCCCCTCCAGGAGCATGTGCTCAGGGTCTTGCTCTCAAGCCACAATGAAGAGGACAGATTGAGACCACATTTGTGGATGCCTGATTTTGCAACAACTGCCCACCATGCTTACTCCCTGTGGCTGATCTACACTGGAGCAGGGGCTGCCATGACCAGGCAGACAGCTGGGATGTGGGAAACAGAGGTGCATCTGGCCCAGGGCAGCATGTGGGTGGAAGAGCCGGGATCATGCTCATGGAGGGCACTTACATAGGCAGCGTATCAGGAGAAGTCCTGATCTCTGATGGAGGCCGACTGCCACAGCAGATGACCCAGTATGTGCCCAGAGCCATGAGGGCCTCACCTGCCCAATAGCACACCTCTTGAACAGGTCAGGGATATCAGAAGCTGGGAGAAGTGATCAGCTGTGAGGGACCAAGAGTCTCAGACCAGAAGGTATGTTTATGCAAGGCAGGAGACGCTACTGATGGTAATGGCACAGATGGCACATTGGAGGTAGCCTGGATCTCTGTAAGCAGCCTGTCTGGAGATTTGCTCCTTTTGTTAATTTTATAACCAGAAAATGCTCCTCTTGTCTCTCTCTGGCAAAGGTTGCAGTGCTGGGAGAGTGGAGGGTACATACTTGAGGGAACACAGCCAGATCTGGCCTGACATTCAGGGCTTCTGCTCCAGAAACTTGGGATCCCACCCTGGCCCCAATAAGACAGTGAAAGCCACTGAGGAAAAGGAAGTCTCGGCCTCACATCTGGCTTCAGACCTGGTACCACTGAACTTCCCAGCCATACGTGCTGCCACACGCTAAAGAAAGATGTGACTTGTGGTCCATCAAATCCAGCCCCACGCCCACCCCCACCCCCTGCTGACTATGGTACAGACTGTACAGTGATGCTCCCCCACAAGATCACCCCTTCAAGGCCATAATAGATAAATGATGCAGTTAAATTCAGAGAGGCAGAGACAAATGGGAAGACAGAAGGACTGGTCTCCACTGAAAGACTCAGAGGAAGTCAGTTCAGTTTGTCAGTCGTGTCTGATTCTCTGCGACACCATGAAGAGCAGCACACCAGGACTCCCTGTCCATCATCAACTCGTGGAGTCCACCCAAACCCATGTCCATTGAGTTGGCGATACCATCTAAACATCTCTTCCTCTGTCGTCCCCTTCTCCTCCTGCCCTCAATTTTTCCCAGCATCAGGGTCTTTACCAATGAGTCAGCTCTTCGCATCAGGTGGCCAAAATATTGGAGTTTCAGTTTCAACATCAGTCTTTCCAATGAACATTCAAGACATATCCATTAGGATTAACTGGTTGGATCTCCTTGCAGTCCAAGGGACTCTCAAGAGTCTTCTCCAACACCACAGTTCAAAAGCATCAATTCTTTGGCACTCTGCTTTTTTATAGTCCAACTCTCAATCCATAGCTGACCACTGGAAAAACCATAGCCTTAACTAGACAGACCTTTGTTTCCAAAGTAATGTCTCTGCTTCTTATTTTTATTTTTAATATAAATTTATTTACTTTAATGGAGGTTAATTACTTCTCATATGGTAGTGGTTTTGCCATACATCAACCTGAATCTGCCACAGGTGCACATGTGTTCCCCATCCTGTACCACCCTCCCACCTCCCTATCCGTACCATCCCTCTGGGTCATCCCAGTTCACCAGCCCCAAACATCCTGTATCATGCATCGAACCTGGACTGGCGATTTGTTTCATATATGATATTATACATGTTTCAATGCCATTCTCGCAAATCACCCCACCGTCTCCCACAGAGTCTCTGGTTTTTAATATGCTGTCTAGGTTAGTCATAACTCTACTTCTAAGGAGTAAGCTTCCTTTAATTTCATGGCTGCGGTCACCATCTGCAGTGATTTTGGAGCCCAGAAAAATAAACTCAGCCACTGTTTCCACTGTTCCCCATCTACTTCCCATGAAGTGATGGGACCAGATGACATGATCTTCGCTTTCTGAATGTTGAGCTTTAAGCCAACTTTTTCACTCTCTTCTTTCACTTTCATCAAGAGGCTCTTTAGTTCTTCTTCACTTTCTGCCATAACGGTGGTGTCATCTGCATATCTGAGCTTACTGTTATTTCTCCCGGAAATCTTGATTCCAGCTTGTGCTTCCTCCAGGCCAGTGTTTCTCATGATGCACTCTGCATATAAATTACACAAGCAGAGTGACAATATACAGCCTTGATGTACTCTTTTTCTTACTTGGAAAGAGTCTGTTGTTCCATGTCCAGTTCTAACTGTTGCTTCCTGACCTGCATAGAGGTTTCTCAAGAGGCAGGTCAGGTGGTCTGGTATTCCCATCTCTTTCAGAATTTTCAATAGTTTACTGTGATTCTCACAGTCAAAGGCTTTGGCATAGTCAAAAAAGTAGAAATAGATATTTTTGTGAAACTCTCTTGCTTTTTCCATGATCCAGAAGATGTTGGCAATTTGATCTCTGATTCCTCTGCCTTTTCTATAACCAGCTTGAACATCTGGAAGTTCACGATTCACATGTTGCTGAAGCCTGCTTTGGAGAATGTTAAGAATTACTTTACTGGCATGTGAGATGAGTGCAATTGTGCAGTAGTTTGAGCATTCTTTGGCGTTGCCTTTCTTGGGGATTGGAGTGAAAACTGATCTTTTGCTGTCCTGTGGCCACTGCTGAGTTTTCCCAATTAGCTGGCATATTGAGTTCAGCACTTTCATTGCATCATCTTTTAGGATTTGAAATAGCTCAACTGGAATTCCATCCCCTCCACTAGCCTTGTTGGAAGTGATGCTTTCTAAGGCCCACTTGACTTCACATTCCTGGATGTCTGGCCCTAAATGTGTGATCACATCATCATGATTATCTGGGTCATGAAAGTTTTTTTTTTGTAGAGTTCTTCTGGGTGTTCTTACCACCTCTTCTTAAATCTTCTGCTTCTGTTAGGTCCATACCATTTCTGTCCTTTATCGATCCCATCTTTGCATGAAATGTTCCCTTTGTATCTCTAATTTTCTTGAAGAGATCTCTCGTCTTTCCCATTCCATTGTTTTCTTCTATTTCTTTGCATTGATCACTGAAGAAGGCTTTCTTTTCCCTTCTTGCTATTCTTTGGAACTCTGCATTCAGATGCTTATATCTTTCTTTTTCTCCTTTGCTTATAGCTTCTCTTCTTTTCACAACTATTTGTAAGGCCTCCCCAGACAGCCCTTTTGCTTTTTGGCATTTATTTTCCATGGGGATGGTCTTGATCCCTGTCTCCTGTACAATGTCACGAACCTTCGTCCATAGATCATCAGGCACTGTATCTGTCAGGTCTAGTCCCTTAAATCTGTTTTTGACTTCTTCTGTATAATCCTAAGGGATTGGATTTACATCATCTCTGAATGGTCTAGTGGTTTTCCCTACTTTCTTCAATTTAAATCTGAATTTGGCAATAAGGAGCTCATGATCTGAGGCACAGTCAGCTCCCAGTCTTGTTTTGCTGACGGTATAGAGCTTCTCCATCTTTGGCTGCAAAGGATATAATCAATCTGATTTCAGTCTTGACTATCTGGTGATATTCATGTGTAGAGTCTTTTCTTGTGTTGTTGGAAGAGGGTGTTTGCTATGACCAGTGTGTTCTCTTTGCAAAACACTATTAGCCTTTGCCCTGCTTCATTCCATACTTCAGATCCATATTTTCCTGTTACTCCAGGTGTTTCTTGACTTCCTACTTTTGCATTCTAGTGCACTATAACGTAAAGGACATCTTTTTTGGGTGTTAGTTATAAAAGGTCTTGTCGGTCTTCCTAGAACCGTTCAAGTTCAGCTTCTTCATGGTTACTTGTTGGGGAATAGACTTGGATTATTTTGATATTGAATGGTTTGCCTTGGACACGAACAGAGATCATTCTATAGTTTTTGAGAATGCATCCAGCTACTGCATTTTGGACTGTTTTGTTGATCATGATGGCTACTCCATTCCTTCTGAGGGATTCCTGCCCGCTGTAGTAGAAATAATGGTCATCTGAATTAAATTCACCCACTCCATTCCATTTTAGTTCACTGATTCCTCGAAGGTTGATGTTCACTCTTGCCATCTCGTGTTTGACCACTTCCAATTTGCCTTGATTCATGGACTTAACATTCCAGGGTCCTATGCTGTATTGCTCTTTATAGCATTGGATCTTTCTGATGTCACCAGTCACATCCACAACTGGGTATTGTTTTTGCTTTGGCTCAATCCCTTCATTCTTTCTGGAGTTATTTCTCCACCAATCTCCAGTAGCATATTGGGCACCTACTGACCTGGGGAGCTCCTCTTTCAGTGTCCTATCATTTTGCCTTTTCATCCTGTTCATGCGGATCTCAAGGCAAGAATACTGAAGTGGTTTGCCCTTCGCTTCTCCAGTGGACCACATTCTGTCAGACCTCTACACCATGAGCCGCCCAACTTGGAAGGCCCCACAGGGTCTGGCTTAGTTTCATTGAGTTAGACAAGGCTGTGGTTCTAGTGTGATTAAATTGACTAGATTTCTGTGATTCTGGTTTCAGTGTATCTGCCCTCTGATGCCGTCTTGCAACACCTACAATGTTACATGGGTTTCTCTTTCCTTGGACATGGGGTATCTCTTCAGGGCTGCTCCAGCAAAGCGCAGCCACTGCTCCTTATCTTGGACGAGGTATATCTCCTCACTGCCACCACTGCTGACCTTGAACGTGGAGTAGCTCCTCTCATCCCTCCTGTGCCCATGCAGCCACCACTCCATGGACGTGTGTTATCAGTCCTATAATTCACTAGAAGGACTGATGCTGAAGCTGTAACTCCAGTACTTTGTCCACCTGATGCAATCAACTGTCTCATTGGAAAAGATCCTGATGCTAGGAAGGAATGAATTTCAAGGAGAAGGGGATGAGAGAGGATGAGATGGTTGGATGGCATCAGGGATTCGATTGACTTGAGTTTCAGAGAGCTCTGGGAGTTGGTGATGGACAAGGAATCATGGTGTCATGCAGTCCATGTGGTTGCACACTGTCGGACACAACTGAACAAATGAAATGAACTGATTGCAGTAGGGAGAATGCTTTGGACACAAGTTCTTAACGTGTCTCAAAAAGGAACAGAAAAAGATATTTCATTAACATGGAAGATAAAGAGGGTGTGCAGCAACTACATGTGTGTGTGTGTGTGTGTGTGTGTGTGTGTGAGATGGGGAAAGAGTTGGGGATGGATGAACAGACAGCATGATGGAACAGTTTGACAGGAAGTTTTTCTTTCTGAAGTGAGCTGATTCTTACAATGAGCTATTAAAGGAGTCAGAAATGTCTGACTCTTAGCGCTTGCTAAAGCGTGTGGGAAAGCTGAAGTTCAGAGGAGAGAAGCATGGCTAAAGTTTAGCCAAGCCTAGTCAGTGGGTATATTATGGATGACTGTGAGCACTTGGCTAGTCTCTGCTGTTGTTTAAGAGAGGCCAAGTCAGCCCTTCGACAGTATGGTTGTTATCAAAATTGCAAATCCATGTGCTGGATGCAGAATGAGGAACATCAAAACTAAATGTTACAGTTTGGAACAGGGAAAGGTTTATTACAGGTTCATAGAAGGATGTGGGCGGCTCTTGCCCTAAGAACCCAAAGTTTTCAGTTAAGTACATTTAAAAGCAAATGTCAGAGAGATTTGAGGTAAGTTTACAGACTTCTTGGTGTCACATCCTTTGTGCTTAAAGTTAGGTCATGGTCAAGTAATAATGTTCCTATATATCTCTATGAGATTAATGTTATTTTCTGTCATTCTTTCCCTGTCAAGAGAGGGCAAAGTCTCAAGGCACAACTTTCATCTTGAAATCCTGGTTAAGCAGAAACAGATCTCATTTGGCAGCTCCTTCAGGTCAAGGTTCCCACATTCTGCCCAGCTCTCATCCTTGATGGAGCCAGGCACCCAACACAACAGGTCCTGTATCCTCAGGCTGTTCAGGTGAGGAGACCAGTTCTCAGTGACTGATGCCCAGAAAAAGGGCCACTGCTAGTAGTTTGAACAGACAGGGATGAGGGAGAGGTTCACTGCTCCTCAACACCTGTGCCAAGGTTATTGGAGGGCCTTAGTGAGGGCTGTGAAGCACTACAAGATGTCGTCCCCAGTCTATTCCCTGGGACATCCAGTTCACCCACTGGCCAAGGCTGGGTGATCTCTAGGCCCTCCAAAAGAATGCCTGAAACTACTTCTTCTCTCAATTTCCAGCTGATGACCACCACACCACCCTTCCTTAATCACTTCCCCAGTACTCCCTTCTTGACAGTAACTGGGGGGCAGAGCCCACTGTGGTGCTGATCAATAGCTGAGGAGGACAATAAATGGTCACTCATTGACACTTGGCTGCTTGTGAATTGGGCCATCTGAGTCACCAAGCAAGGCCTGAGCTACACCTGTTGCCTCAGAGCAGGGTGGGTTGAAATGAAGCACATCAATGGCTAACTGCATAGGGCTGTGCTCACTCTGCTTTGTTACATGATGAATAGAATAAGAATCACTGTGAGGTTAAAGTTTGGCAAAGTCCTTCTCAAGTGGGCTGGCTTTGATATTCTTGTTGGATTTGAAATATTAGCTGTAGTATATGAAGCACATGCAATCATGTGGCAGCTGTTGGAGGGGCGTATAGATAAGTACTGCTGACAGGTATGCCTGGGAATACAATGAAAAGAATGATGTACAAATGTTAAACAAGCATGTGAAATGAAAATCTGAAGTGGAAAAGGAGTCAGTTAAAAAGATTAAAGCACACTGGACCCAATGTATCCTTATGGAACAGAGCAGCATGAGAAGAGCCATTGGCAGGTAGCCATTGCTTTGATGAATTACTCAACATCCTGTTACTAAGCAACAGGTCTTGCCCAGCAATTGGACAGTGCATCGCTTGGTCCTGCCAATAAGCAGCCAAGTATCAGGGAGATACCTACTGGTACTTCTCCTGCTCAGCTATTGGTCAGCTCCAGATTGGGCCATATCTGATGATAACTGTCAATGAGGGACCACTGGGGAAGTGATTCAGTCAAGAGACAGTGGTGCATTGGTCATCTGACTCTTGCCTTTGGGCACCTTACTTTTTTTTTTTTTTTAATCGGCAATGTATTTTTGGTAGATGGGGCAAATTGAGTTTCCCTACTCAATATGAGAGTTGAAGTGTCTCCAACAATATTAGTGAAAGAAACATTTATGACTTTCTTGGCTCTGATGTGTAATTTTATGGAGACAGTGTACAGACCTTGGGGCAACAGACTGAGGATTTACCAACTATTGTGGTCTCTAAAGCTCATTGGAGTAGCAAAAATATCAAACCTGTTCTTAATTACCTTTTTCCATGTTAAGTGCTTGCTCTTAAGTTCCTTAAGCCCCTCAAGAACCCCCACTAGAAAGAGAGTGGTCGAAAGAGGAAACGACTAGACGACTCTGAGGAACAGATTTGGAGTGAAAAGTGTTTGGTAGAGTTTCATGCAGGGATGGAGGAGGCAGGAGTGTTGAAGGGGGACATATAAGTCAAAGAATAAAGGACACTGAAGGAAAGTCTGAGGATCATGAGAAGAAACACCATGCCCCTGAATCAGCACTCCCCAGATTCAGACACACAGAGGCGTCAGGGGTGAGAAAGTTGTATCGTGGGCTCCCTCAGCACCCACTAACCTATATTGATGGGCACAGTGGTACATTGTGATGTCTAAGACCCCAAAGCCACCATTGGCTGGGGGAGTGCCTAGCTGACCAATCAGATTGAACCGTGTGGCTCCTCATTGTCCTAAGAAGGTATATATAGATAGGTCACAGGCAGAGATTCTGGGTTAGGCCATTTCATGCTGTTATCATAAGGTAACCAGGAAGCCACGGCAGCCAAGAAGAGTTCCAATGCAGTATGCTTCAAGGGTTAAAGGGCGAAAGAAGACCCTTTGTCCACAGAGATACAGCGGCAGTGTGAAGGTAAGATGATTCCATCTATGCTCCCCACTTTCTCCATTGACTTTGCTGCCCAAGACCTCTACACTGCCCTTGCCTGCCACAAAAGCCCTCATCAGCCCACATCCCTTTTCATGAAATCTCCCTTCCAACTCAGATGTTATACCCTTTCCTCAAAATTAATACCCTTCTCTTGTCTTTCAAGGCACGGAATATGACCATGAGGGTTAGAAGACCTCTGAAAGGAACCTTGAGTTTTTTTTATCCATTCAGCCAGTCTTTGTCTTTTGGTTGGGGCATTCAACCCATTTTCGTTTAAGGTAATTACTGATAAGTATGATCCCGTTGCCATTTACCTTATTGTTTTGGGTTCGAATTTATAGACCATTTTTGTGTTTCCTGTCTAGAGAATGTCTTTTAGTATTTGTTGGGGAGCTGGTTTGGTGGTGCTGAATTCTCTCAGCTTTGGCTTGTCTGTAAAGGTTTTGATTTCTCCTTCATATTTGAAGAGATCCTTGCTGGGTACAATAATCTGGGCTGTAGGTTATTTTCTTTCATCACTTTAAGTATGTCTTGCCATTCCCTCCTGGCTTGAAGAGTTTCTATTGAAAAATCAGCTGTTATCCTTATGGGAATCCCCTTGTGTGTTATTTGTTGTTTTTCCCTTGCTGCTTTCAATATTTGTGCTTTGTCTTTGATCTTTGTTAATTTGATTAATATATGTCTTATGGTGTTTCGCCTTGGGTTTATCCTGTTTGGGACTCTCTGGGTTTCTTGGACTTGAGTGATTATTTCCTTCCCCATTTTAGGGAAGTTTTCAACTATTATCTCAAGTATTTTCTCATGGTCTTTCTTTTTGTCTTCTTCTTCTGGGACCCCTATGATTCAAATGTTGTAGCGTTTAATATTGTCCTGGAGGTCTCTGAGATTGTCCTCATTTCTTTTAATTCGTTTTTCTTTTTTCCTCTCTGATTCATTTATTTCTACCATCCTATCTTCTAATTCACTAATCCTATCTTCTGCCTCTGTTATTCTACTATTTGTTGCCTCCAGAGTGTTTTTAATTTCATTTATTGCATTACTCATTATATATTAACTCTTTTTTATTTCTTCCAAGTCCTTGTTAAATCTTTCTTGCATCTTCTCAATCCTTGTCTCCAGGCTATTTATCTGTGATTCCATTTTGATTTCAAGATTTTGGATCAATTTCACTATCATTATTCGGAATTCTTTATCAGGTAGATTCCCTATCTCTTCTTCTTTTGTTTGGTTTGGTGGGCATTTATCCTGTTCCTTTATCTGCTGGGTATTCCTCCGTCTCTTCATCTTGTTTAAATTGCTGAGTTTGGGGTGTCCTTTCTGTATTCTGACAGTTTGTGGAGTTCTGTTTATTTTGGCATTTCCTCACTGTGTGTGGGTTTGTACAGGTGACTTGTTAAGGTTTCTTGGTTAGGGAAGCTTGTGTCGGTGCTCTGGTGGGTGGAGCTGTATTTCTTCTCTCTGGAGTGCAATGAAGTGTCCAGTAATGAGTTATGAGATGTCTCTGGTTTTGGAGTGACTTTGGGCAGCCTGTATCTTGGAGCTCAGGGCTGTGTTCCTTTGTTGCTGGAGAATTTGTTTGGTATGTCTTGCCCTGGAACTTCTTGGCCCTTGTGTGGTTCTCGGTTTCAGTGTAGGTATGGAGGTGTTTGATGAGCTCCTGTCAATTAATGTTCCCTGGAGTCAGGAGTTCCCTGAAGTCAGGGTTTGGACTTAAGCTTTCTGCTTCCAGTTATCGGTCTTTTTTACAGTAGTTTCAGAACTTCTTCTTCTATACAGCACCATTGATAAAACATCTACATTAAAGATGAAAAGTTTCTCTGCCCATCCAGGTCACCCAGAGAGGTTCACAGCGTTACATGGAGAATAGAAGAGGGAGGAGGGAGTTAAGGTGACCCGGATGAGATGAGGTGGAATCAATAGAGGAGAAATTGGGCTAGCCAGTAATTACTTCCTTATGTGCACTCCACAACTGGACCACTCAGAGATGTTCACAGAATTATACAGAGAAGAGAATAAGGAGGAAGGAGGCAGAGGTGGCCAAAAGGATAAAAGGGGGGAATGAAAAGGAGGGAGACAGATCCAGCCAGTAATCAGTTCCCTAAGTGTTCTCCACCGTCTGGAACATACAGAAATTCACATAGTTGGGTAGAGTAGAGAGGGGTTAGGGAGGAGACACAGACGACCTCGTGGAGAAAAAGGAGAGTCCAAAGGGAGAGAGAGCAGTCAAGCCAGTAATCTCGCTCCCTAGTGAAAAATGGGTACTGAAGATTGGGTTCTTAAAGGTACAAAATTGGTAACAAATACATAAAAGCAAAAATTAAAAATCTAGAGTAGAGTTTGGAATTTCAAAAATACAATGTTAAAGAAAAGAAGAAGGAAAAGAAAGAGAGAGGAAAACAAAAACAAAGTTGCAAAAATTATAAAGAAAAGAGAGGTATAAAATTGATAACAAATACCAAAAAGCAAAAGTTAAAATTCTAGAGTAGAGTTTGGAATTTCAAAAATACAATGTTAAAAAAAAAGAAGAAGAAAAAGAAAGAGAAAAAAAAAAAAAAAAACAAACAAACAAGCAAAAATAAACAAAGTCGCAAAAATTATAAAGAAAATATAGGTACAAAATTGATAACAAATCCCAAAAAGCATAAATTAAAAATCTAGAGTTCAGTTTGGAATTTCAGGTATAAAATGTTATAAAAAAAGAAGAAGAGAAAGAGAGAGGGAAAAAAGTCACAAAAATTATTTTAAAAAAGTATATAGGTACAAGATTGATAACAAATACCAAAAAGCTAAAAAGATTTTAAAACAAAGGTTGTGAAAAGAGACAAAGACGGTCACTACATAATGATCAAAGGATCAATCCAAGAAGAAGATATAACAATTATAAATATATATGTACCCAACATGGGAGCACCGCAATATGTAAGACAAATGCTAACAAGTATGAAAGGAGAAATTAACAATAACACAATAATAGTGGGAGACTTTAATACCCCACTCACACCTATGGATAGATCAACTAAACAGAAAATTAACAAGGAAACACAAACTTTAAACGATACAATAGACCAGTTAGACCTAACTGACATCTATAGGACATTTCATCCCAAAACAATGAATTTCACCTTTTTCTCAAGCACACATGGAAACTTCTCCAGGATAGATCACATCCTCGGCCATAAATCTAGCCTTGGTAAATTCAAAAAAAAAATAGAAATCATTCCGAGCATCTTTTCTGACCACAATGCAGTAAGATGAGATCACAATTACAGGAGAAAAACTATTAAAAACTCCAACATATGGAGGATGAACAACACACTGCTGAATAACCAAGATATCAAAAAAGAAATCAAAATTTGCATAGAAACGAATGAAAATGAAAACACAACAACCCCAAACCTGTGGGACACTGTAAAAGCAGTCCTAAGGGTCCTAAGCAGTTCATAGCAATACAGGCATACCTCAAGAAACAAGAAAAAAGTCAAGCAAATAACCTAACTCTACACCTGAAGCAACTAGAAAAGGAAGAAATGAAGAACCCCAGGGTTAGTAGAAGGAAAGAAATCTTAAAAATTAGGGCAGAAATAAATGCAAAAGAAACAAAAGAGACCACAGCAAAAATCAACAAAGTCAAAAGCTGGTTCTTTGAAAGGATAAATAAAATTGACAAAGCATTAGACAGATGCAGGATACTGGATGCTTGGGGCTAGTGCACTGGGACGACCCAGAGGGATGGTATGGGGAGGGAGGAGGGAGGAGGGTTCAGGATGGGGAACACATGTATACCTGTGGCAGATTCATTTTGATATTTGGCAAAACTAATACAATTATGTAAAGTTTAAAAATAAAATAAAATTTAAAAAAAGAAACAAAGGCAGAAAAATCAAATCAATAAAATTAGAAATGAAAATGAAGAGATCACAACAGACAACACAGAAATACAAAGGATCATAAGAGACTACTATCAACAATTATATGCCAATAAAATGGACAACGTGGAAGAAATGGACAAATTCTTAGAAAAGTACAACTTTCCAAAACTGGACCGGGAAGAAATAGAAAATCTTAACAGACCCATCACAAGCACGGAAATGGAAACTGTAATCAAAAATCTTCCAGCAAACAAAAGCCCAGGTCCAGACGGCTTCACAGCTGAATTCTACCAAAAATTTAGAGAAGAGCTAACACCTATCCTGCTCAAACTCTTCCAGAAAATTGCAGAGGAAGGTAAACTTCCAAACTCATTCTATGAGGCCATCATCACCCTAATACCAAAACCTGACAAAGATCCCACAAAAAAAGAAAACTACAGGCCAATATCACTGATGAACATAGATACAAAAATCCTTAACAAAATTCTAGCAATCAGAATCCAACAACACATTAAAAAGATCATACACCATGACCAAGTGGGCTTTATCCCAGGGATGCAAGGATTCTTCAATATCTGCAAATCAATCAATATAATACACCACATTAACAAATTGAAAAATAAAAACCATATGATTATCTCAATAGATGCAGAGAAAGCCTTTGACAAAATTCAACATCCATTTATGATAAAAAGTCTCCAGAAAGCAGGAATAGAAGGAATATACCTCAACATAATAAAAGCTATATATGACAAACCCACAGCAAACATTATCCTCAGTGGTGAAAAACTGAAAGCATTTCCTCTGAAGTCAGGAACAAGACAAGGGTGCCCACTTTCACCATTACTATTCAACATAGTTTTGGAAGTTTTGGCCACAGCAATCAGAGCAGAAAAAGAAATAAATGGAATCCAAATTGGAAAAGAAGAAGTAAAACTCTCACTGTTTGCAGATGACATGATCCTGTGCATAGAAAACCCTAAAGACTCCACCAGAAAATTACTAGAACTAATCAATGACTATAGAAAAGGTGCAGGATATAAAATCAACACACAGAAATCCCTTGCATTCCTATACACTAATAATGAGAAAACAGAAAGAGAAATTAAGGAAACAATTCCATTCACCATTGCAATGGAAAGAATAAAATACTTAGGAATATATCTACCTAAAGAAACTAAAGAACTATATATAGAAAACTATAAAACACTGGTGAAAGAAATCAAAGAGGACACTAATAGATGGAGAAATATACCATGTTCATGGATTGGAAGAATCAGTATAATGAAAATGAGTATACTACCCAAAGCAATTTATAGATTCAATGCAATCCCTATCAAGCTACCAACAGTATTCTTCACAGAGCTAGAACAAATAATTTCACAATTTGTATGGAAATACAGAAAACCTCGAATAGCCAAAGCTATTTTGAGAAAGAAGAATGGAACTGGAGGAATCAACCTACCTGACTTCAGGCTCTACTACAAAGCAACAGTCATCAAGACAGTATGGTACTGGTACAAAGACAGAAATATAGCTCAATGAAACAAAATAGAAAGCCCAGAGAAAAATCCACGCACATATGGACACCTTATCTTTGACAAAGGAGGCAAGAATATACAACGGATTAAAGACAATCTCTTAAACAAGTGGTGCTGGGAAATCTGGTCAACCACTTGTAAAAGAATGAAACTAGAACACTTTCTAACACCATACACAAAAATAAACTCAAAATGGATTAAAGATCTCAACATAAGACCAGAAACTATAAAACTCCTAGAGGAGAACATAGGCAAACACTCTCCGACATACATCACAGCAGGATCCTGTATGACCCACTTCCAAGAATATTGGAAATAAAAGCAAAAATAAACAAATGGGACCTAATTAAACTTAAAAGCTTCTGCACAACAAGGAAACTATAAGACAGCCTTCAGAATGGGAGAAAATAATAGCAAATGAAGCAACTGACAAACAACTAATCTCAAAAATATACAAGCAACTCCCACAGCTCAATTACAGAAAAATAAATGACCCAATCAAAAAATGGGCCAAACAACTAAATAGACACTTCTCCAAAGAAGACATGAAGATGGCTAACAAACACATGAAAAGATGCTCAACATCACTCATTATCAGAGAAATGCAAATCAAAAGAACTATGAGGTACCATTTCATGCCAGTCAGAATGTCTGCGATCCATAAGTCTACAAGCAATAAATGCTGGAGAGGGTGTGGAGAAATGGGAACCCTCTTACACTGCTGGTGGGAATGCAAACTAGTACAGCCACTATGGAGAACAGTGTGGAGATTTCTTTAAAAACTGGAAGTAGAACTGCCTTATGATCCAGCAATCCCACTGCTGGGCATACACACTGAGGAAACCAGAAGGGAAAGAGACACGTGTACCCCTATGTTCACTGCAGCTCTGTTTATAATAGCCAGAACATGGAAGCAACACAGGTGTCCATCAGCAGATGAATGGATAAGAAAGCAGTGGTACATATACACAATGGAGTATTACTCAGCCATTAAAAAGAATCATTTGAATCAGTTCTAATGAGATGGATGAAACTGGAGCCTATTATACAGAGTGAAGTAAGCCAGAAAGAAAAACACCAATACGGTATACTAACACATATATATGGAATTTAGAAAGATGGTAACAATAACCCTGTGTACGAGACAGCAAAAGAGACACTGATGTATAGAACAGTCTTATGGACGCTGTGGGAGAGAGAGAGGGTGGGAAGATTTGGGAGAATGGCATTGAAACATGTATACTATCATGTATGAAATGAGTCACTAGTCTAGGTTCGATACATGATACTGGATGCTTGGGGCTGGTGCACTGGGACGACCCAGAGGGATGGTATAGGGAGGGAGGAGGCAGGAGGGTTCAGGATGGGGAACACAGGTATACCTGTGATGGATTCATTTTGATATTTGGCAAAAACAATACAATACAATATTGTAAAGTTTAAATATAAAATAAAATTAAAAACAAATGAAAGGAACCTTGAGAAAGAAAATCCGATCATATGCCATGCAGTCGAAGAAGGTGAAGACAACAAGAAAATCAAACTGTTTTTTCTGTTCCTGTGCACCTAAGAAACTGATAAAGCTGAAAAGGGTACCAAAATATGAGGCAGATTCAAAGAAGGAGGCAGAATCAAAAGAGAAGGTAAGCTCAGCCACCCTAGAATGAAAGACCCTGGAGAAGTACAAGCTGGGCAGCCAGTAACTGAATAGAAAAGGTCAGACTCTTTAGAATTGTGTCTCCAGAGGTCTGCTTTCTTAGAAATGGCCAACCAGGAAAAGACTGACTCTCACACTAAAATAGTAAATGATGGCTGCGATTAAAATACACATCAAATGGTGAAAAGATGATATTTGTGTGTGTGTGTGAATTTTCTGATGGGCAGGGAGGGAAGGAAGCAAAGAGGTGGGCACCTGAGTGGGGAGGGATGTGGGGTCCCAAGAGCTGAGGGAACAGACCCTCAGATCCCCAGGTAGCCACAGAGTAGAGGTCTCGACTGGGTCAGGAGTCTGCACTGAAGGTGAATAACCCTGCTTAACAACTGATCTCAGCGGCAAGGAGTAGTGTGCAGTGTTACTGCCATTGTTTGGGGTGTGGAGTGACATTAGGGTCTAGATTGCCAGAATCCAGAAGGGAAGAGGGCTTCACATGGGGATGGTGAATGTCATTTCTCCCCTGAGTGAGGCAGGCAGAAATCACCTCCTGGCCACTTACTTCATAATGGGCTTTGTTGCATCACTCCCCTATGCTGTCAGCTAAAGGTGCTCAGGAGGCACAAAATGCAGAAACAACTAAAACCCACATTAGCACTCCCAAAGATTAAAATAATGTTTGGACGGATCAGACCAAATAACAATTAGGCCACTGTTATCCTAAAATATTTGTGGGAGCAGTGTTTTCCCAAGGGCAGGGCAATGGAGGTGGCCCAATCTTGGTACAGATGACTAACAGGATAACGACACACAGATAATATTTTCGGGGTGGGGCACCAAGTAGTTTGTGGGATCTTAGTTCCCTGACCAGGGATTGAACCGGTTCCCCTTCTAGTGAACACATGGAATCCTAACCACAGGGCAGCCAGAGAAGTCAGGATAGAGACTTTTGATAAATGTATTAATGTATGTTGTGTAAAACCTGGTTTTATACTTATCTCCATTCCCTAGTATTTCTAATTAACTACAGTCAAAAAACATTCTTCCCCAATAAATTCTTTTTAGTCCAATTTCTACAAGTTTTCGTGATTTAAAAAGAAGAGTATCAAATATTTAATTTGATGTCAACTTTAGTTTTGAAGTGTTTGACTAGTTTCAAGGAGAAATCAATCAAATATGGAGATATTTAAGGCAGAGTCTCTACCAGAGGAATCATGTGTGTTTTCAGAAAACATTTTAGAAACAATTAAAACGGAGTTTCACCATCAGCATCAAAAGAGTTGAATTCAGATTTTAAGTCAAAACTGCGGTATCTTTTATATGTATTGCAGCACCATAGTTAAATCTCTGGCACTTTAACTCCTGAGAGACAGTTGATGATTCAAAGTCAGTCACTGAATTTGACTTAAAATCATTAAGAGTGAAGGCGACCCTGGGTTTGTTGTCCTTTCAAAGGAAGTGGGAGAAATATCAACCCTGCCTTTGAAAATTAGTCAGATAAGCATCTACCAGGATGATATGGACAGAGAGACCTTATAGGTGTGTGCTTTGATTCCAGATCTGTATATATTATCACCATTTAACACTATCACACTTTAATGCCCTGTTGTAGGACTGACTGAAATACTTGCTGTTACGGGAAGGTAACAGAAGCCTAGGCCTGAAGAGCTGAAAGTGAAAGTTGCTCAGTCGTGTCCGACGGCTGGAAACCCCCATGGACTATACAGTCCATGGAATTCTCCATGTTAAAATACTGGAGTTGGTAGCCTTTCCTTCCTCCAGGGGTTCTTCCCAACCCATGGATCAAGCCCAGGCATCCCACATTGAAGGTGGATTCTGCACCAGCTGAGCCACAAGGGAAGCCAAAGAATGCTAGAGTGGGTAGCTTATCCCTTCTCCAGCACAGCTTCCCTACCCAGGAATTGAACTGATGTCTACAGCTTTGAAGGCAGAATCTTTCCCAACTGAGCTATCAGGAAATTCCTGAGGTGGACCAAAAGTGGAGGTTAGAGGGCCTTGTTTCCCTAAAGTAGCGCTGGTATATATTTTAATATCCATGGATATACTGCCACCTTGCAGAAAGAGTTGAGGATGCATAGAGTTTAAAAAGGATCCAAAGACTCTTAGGGTTAACAGAGAAAAACATAAACACTAAGTCATGAGTTGAGAAAGGGTATATCCATTTAGATCAACAACAATAAATGAAAATCAGACGCCTGTAGCTCTCCTGGAAAAGGACAGTATATTGTGATTCAAACATCACAAGTCCTATTGCAAACGCTGTGTCTTATGGGGGTGGGGGGTTTGCTCATTAGCACTCACAAAGAGTAGTAGAAACTCTTTATACTTCCACTTATACAGGTTCGCCATGATAGATTCCAACTGACCCCTCTAGCTGTGGCCATAACTACCTCTATTGACTGATACAATGATTTCCCTAAGACCTTCTACTTTCCTCTATGCCTGTGTCCATCCTATCTTCCTGTCCATCCTGGAATAGATTCTTGAGTATGTATTTATCAGGAATATATGCCAGAGATGTAAACGGATTAGAAATCAACAGTGTGGTGATATAAAATATTATCAGAGGTTGGATTATCTAAGACTGTAAGGAAGAGAATCACTCTCTTCTGCCAAGTATGCCCAAGAATCTTTTTGAAAATATAGTAAAAGCCATAAACTAGGGAGTGGATCAGAAATTAAAGGAACTTAAATGAGAAGCTTATTTTATCAGTCATCAAGAGGAACTTTATGTCTTTGTATTAAGACCACCCATTTGCATGACACCAAATGCAAAAGCCAAAGCAGTTCCCATGGGCTCATGATGAGGGCACAATACTGCTGGCCCAGAGGCTTATCTTGATGCACAGAGGTCAAGAGCAAGTCTATGTGCCTAGGGTCAGAACGCATCTGCCCTGGATCACATCCACGTATCAGCGGCAATCAATTCGGAGCCCCCAAAGTTTACATGCTCCTGGCCAAGTGCCTCACTCCAGTGCCTTTTCTACAGGCCTTTCACTCATTCCTGTCTTGAGATGATCATGACTAAGTTTCACCTCACCATCTCTTCAACTAACTGCCATGGGCAACTAGAAATCTGAATGCAAAAGATTGAAATAGGACCTTTACCTTATACAACATAAAAATCTAAACTCAGAGTTGATTAAAGATTTAAATGCAAGATCTGAAACTATAAATCAACTAGAAGAAAACATGCTGGAGAAGTTGTAAACATTGGTCTCAGAAGTGATTTCATGTATTGACACCGAAAGCATAGGCAAGAAAAGAAAAAAATAGAAAAGTAGGACGACTTCAAACGATTAAACTGCCTCCCTGAGAGAACATCAAAAACACATCTACATAGAAGCCAAGCTGATGGTTACCAAATGGCAAGTTAGGGCGGGGGGATGAATTCGGAGTTGGGGATTAACATATATATAGACACCACTATGTATAAAATAGATAACGAACAAGGAATACTTCAAAACCACAGGCAACTCTGCTAGAAAATCTGTAACAACATAAATGGAAAAAGAATTTGTAAAGGAATAGATATATGTATGTGTGCCTGTGCAAGCTCAGTTGACTCAGATGTGCCCTACTCTTTGTGACCCTATGGACTGTAGCCTGTTGGTTCCTTAGTCCATGAGATTCTACAGGCAAGAATACTGGAGAGGCTCGTCCTGTCCCTCTGAGCATATCTTCCCTACCCAGGGATTGAACCCAAATCTCCTTCATTGCAGGGTGATTCTTTAACAACTGAGCCAAGTGGAAAGCCCAAATACATGTATATCCAAAGCTGAATCACTTTGCTGGACAGCTGAAACACAACATGGTAAATCAAATATCCTCAAATGAAAAAAAATAAAAAGAATTCATCAACATGTAGAACAATTAGCTCAAAAATCTAATTGGAAAATGCAGAAAGATTCCCAAACTTACTCTCAAAATAAGATTGATAGGGAGCAGGGTATGTAGAGAAAAGGATGATTCAAGTCCTAACATGTGCCCATGGGAGAGGACTCAGAATATAAGAGAGATTGCACGGTTGGAGGTAAGCTCTGGGTGTGAGTGGTTCGAGCCAAATATTGAACACAGAAGTCCTGGGGTCTGACACAGGGAAGAGAAACACCCTTAGATGGTTGCAGGGCTATGTGGACTAACAGGAGGTCTGTGGGAAGCCCATACTCCCCCCTCCAGGAGCTAGTGCTCAGGAGCTTGCTCCCAACCACAATGAAGAGGACAGATTGAGACCGCATTTGTGGATGTCTGTTTTCAAAAGAACTGCCCATGCTTACACACGCCCTGCTTACTCTGTGTGGCCGATTTGCACTGGAGCAGGGGCTACCATGACCAGGCAGACAGTTGGGATGTGGGAAACAGAGGTGCATCTGGCCCAGGGCGGCATGTGGGTGGAAGAGCCGGGGTCATGCTCATGGAGGGCACTTACATAGGCAGCGTATCAGGAGAAGTCCTGATCTCTGATGGAGGCCAGACTGCCACAGCAGATGACCCAGTATGTGCCCAGAGGCTATGAGGGCCTCACCTGCCCAATAGCACACTCTTCAACAGGGCAGGGATAACATAAGCTTTGGGAAGTGATCAGCAGTGAGGGACCAAGAGGTCTCAGACCAGAAGGTATGTTTAAGCAGGTCAGGAGACGCTACTGATGGTGATGGCACAGATGGCACTTTGGAGCTAGCCTGGATCTCTGTAGGCAGCCAGCCAGGAGATTTGCTCCTTTTGTTATTTTTCTAACCAGAACATGCTCCTCTTGTCCCTCTGTGGCAAGGGTTGCAGTGCTATGAGAAGGGAGCGATCATACTTGAGGGAACATAGCCAGATCTGGCCTGATATTCAGGGCTTCTGCTCCAGAAACTTGGGATCCCACCCTGCCCCCAATAGGACAGTGAAAGCCCCTGAGGAAAAGGAAGTCTCTTCCTCACATCTGGCTTCAGACCTGGTACCACTGAACTTCCAAGCCATAGGTGCTGGCACACCCTAAAGAAAGATGTGACTTGTGGTCCATCAAATCCAGCCCCATCCCCACCCCCACCCCCCGCTGACTATGGTACAGTCTGTACAGTGATGCTCCACCACAAGATCACCCCTTCAAGACCATAATACATAATTGATGCACTTAAATACAGAGAGGCAGTGACAAATGGGAAGACAGAAGGACTGGTATCCACTGAAAGACTGAGAGGAAGTCAGTTCAGTTTGTCAGTTGTGTCTGATTTTTGCGACACCATGAACTGCAGCACACCAGGCCTCCATTTCGATCACCAACTCGCGGAGTCCCTCAAACCCATGTCCATTGAGTTGGTGATGCAATCTAACCATCTTTTCCTCTGTAGTCCCCTTCTCCTCCTGCCCTAAATACTTCCCAGCATCAGGGTCTTTACCAATGAGTCAGCTCTTCGCATCAGATGGCCAAAATATTGGAGTTTCAGTTTCAACATCAGTCTTTCCAGTGAACACTCAGGACTGATATCCTTTAGGATGGACTGGTTGGATCTCCTTGCAGTCCAAGGGACTCTCAAGAGTCTTCTCCAGCACCACTGTTCAAAAGCATCAGTTCTTTGGCACTCAGCTTTTTTATAGTCCAACTTTCAATCCATACCTGACCACTGAAAAACTATAGCCTTGACTAGAGAGACCTTTGTCGCCAAAGTAATGTCTCTGCTTTTTATTTTTTATATAAAATTATTTATTTTAATGGGAGGTTATTTACTTCTCATATGGTATTGGTTTTGCCATGCATCAGCATGAACCTGCCACAGGTGTACATGTGTTCCCCATCTTGTCCCCACTCCCACCTCCCTCCATTTATCATCCCTCTGGGTCATCCCAGTGCACCAGCCCCAAGCATCTTGTATCATGCATCGAACATGGACTGGCGATTCCTTTCATATATGATATTATACATGTTTCAATGCCGTTCTACCAAATCACCCCACCCTCTCCTACAGACTCTCTGCTTTTTAATATGCTGTCTAGGTTAGTCATAACTCTACTTCCAAGGAGTATGCTTCCTTTAATTTCATGGCTGCAGTCACCATCTTCAGTGATTTTCGAGCTCAGAAAAATAAACTCAGCCACTGTTTCCACCGTTTCCCCATCTACTTCCCATGGAGTGATGGGACCAGATGCCATGATCTTCACTTTCTGAATGTTGAGCTTTAAGCCAACTTATTCACTCTCTTCTTTCACTTTCATCAAGAGGCTCTTTAGTTCTTCTTCACTTTCTGCAATAAAGGTGGTGTCATCTGCATATCTGAGCTTATTGATATTTCTCCCGGCAATCTTGATTCCAGCTTGTGCTTTCTCCAGCCCAGCATTTCTCATGATGCACTCTGCATATAAATTACATAAGCAGAGTGACAATATACAGCCTTGATGTACTCTTTTTCCTACTTGGAAGCAGTCTGTTGTTTCATGTCCAGTTCTAACTGTTGCTTCCTGACCTGCATAGAGGTTTCTCAAGAAGCAGGTCTGGTGGTCTTGAAAGGTTGTTGTTGAATCACGCGAATACACCGGGATTCTTGGCCCCCGGAGGAGAAGAATTCAATCCGGGGCCAGAGACAAGGCTTGATCGCTCAGAGCTTTTGTGTAGTAAAGTTTTATTAAAGTATAAAGGAGATAGAGAAAGCTTCTGACATAGGCATCAGAAGGGGGCAGAAAGAGTACCCGCTTGCTAGTGTTAACAATGAAGTTATATACTCTCCAGTGAATCCAAAGAATGTCTGGAGGTTGTAAAGACCTCATCAGACCTACTCCCATAATTTACATTTTAAGATAACAGAATTAGCCAGAAGGTTTAATCCAAAGACTGTCCTTAATCCAGAGACTGTCCTCAGGCAGGATACATTATTGTTATATAATCCTAAGGAATGTGGAGAAAGAAAAAAAGTTTGTCCTTTCTTCCTCCTTGAGAATTCCAGACCCCTCTCTCTTTGGGGACCCCTAGACTTCCTATCAACCTGCCTAGGAACTGACTCTCTCATTCCCCCCTTTTCTCTTAGGAGAATTATGTTGCCTAGGGAAAAGGGGCGTCGTCCTCGTTCCATAACTGCTTCCAAGCTGACAAGGGGCGTTGTCCCTAAATTGGTGAGGCAACATATTCTCCTAATCCTCATATTGAGGATATCTGATCCAGGGGCCCCAAATAGTAGCTGGAGGAAGCTACAGCAGTAGCAGGAGTTTGAGCAACCATTTGTAACTTAAAAGCTTTCATGCGGCTAGAAACAAATCCAGTTATACAATTACAGATGCAGGGAGCAAACAGCAAGAACAAAACAACCAGAATTATTGAAATTAAGATAGTTGTCCACCATGGGGAATTAGTTAACGTTTTCCAAAGTGAAGCAATTGAGGCTTCAGGAGTGTCCATGGCCCTAATCATCTTGTTCATGTGGTTAGTAAAATGAGTGACGTTCGTGCTCATATCAGGTATATATGTACAGCATTGGGTATGAATAATGGCACAAGTTCCTCCTTGTGCAGCTGTCAGAATATCTAGAGCCAATCTGTTTTGTAAAACCACCTTTCTAATTTGTGCTTGTTCAGCATTAAGAGCTGAAATAGCCTTTTGAGAATCTTGTAATGCCTGTTGAGTAAAATTAGTCAAAGCATCCACTCGTAACATAACATCTGTAGTTCCCAAAGAGGGAACAAACGCTGCAGCCAAATAATCATACCAATAAAATACAGACCTTGCCCACTGAGTTTTAAGGTGGGGTAAATTAGCAGGCTTTTCTGGAAGCTCTGAAAATATAAAGCCACGAGTAAAGGCTAGACCCAGGGTGCATCTCCCTATCCAACCAGGGGGGAGCCATGCCCATAGGTAAGAGCCACATATCCAATAAGTCCCGTTTGGAGCAAGCCAGCGCAACTGAGATATCCAGTCCCAATTCGTGCCTGGCCAGACAAAGGGAGAACCTGAACTGGGATTGGAAAACACGGGAATGATTACATTGCATGTTTCCTGAGACAAATATCCCATTTGTTTCCAATCATTGTAAATAAGTTGTTGGCTAACTTTTGGGGCCGGCTCTGTTTGTTCCCAGCATATAGAGGCAGTAGATATTAAATGTCCTTTTTCAGGAGTTAGCCATGTAACCTCATCCCATATTTGATAAACGTCAGGTAAAAAACCATTAGATCTAGACCTATTTTCCTTATATGTAGCAAAATAGTCATTGAACCGAGACAATGTATAATCAAAATTAAAAGTCACATTATGTCCATAGTTAGAGTACAAAGTGTTGCACCAGTCCATTTTAGGGTTGGTAGATGTCATCAGATGAAGAAGAGGCATCGCATGTGATTGTTGTCGAAGGTATTCACAGACTTGGAGAAAGTCTTTTTCTTGAAGTGGGGATATCCACCACAGGAAGCCTTCCACTGACGAAGAGGGGAGCTCTCTGCAGACCCAGCAGTTAGACTGATTGTGGAATGCAGCATAGGAGTGAGCCCAGGACAGGAAGACATTGTCTTGAGGATCCAAGGGCAGACTCAGGATATTTGGAGTCAGCAGAAGTAGACTCATATAGATTATCAGGCCCATCCGCTGCCCTTTGCTTAATTCTAGAGCTCGGGTCAGGGCCACGAGCTCCGCTAACTGAGCACTAGTTCCCTGGGGGAGAGATTTTGCTTCTAAAACCTGTTCAGCAGTCACCACGGCATAACCTGCTTTACGCTTTCCATCCTGAACAAAAGAACTGCCATCTGTAAATATTTCCATGTCAGGATTGTCTAATGGGATATCCTTTAGATCCTCCCGAGCTGCATAGTTTAAAGTTAGGAAATTGAGAACAATCGTGATCAGGTGTTTCATTTTCTTTCTCAGGAAGGAAAGTGGCAGGATTTAAATTTCCACAAACTTTAAGCTTAGTTACTGGTCCCTCTAACAACAATGACTGATACTTAAGAAGCCTACTGTCTGTCATCCAAATATTAACCTTAGAATTTAAGATTCCACTCACATCATGAGAAGTCAGTACAGTAAGGTTTCGTCCATTAATTATTTTTAAAGTTTCAGGTGCTAATAAAGCCGCTGCCCCAATTACTCTTAGGCAGTGGGGCCATCCACATGAAACTACATCTAATTCTCTGCTTAGATAAGCAATAGGTTGCTGGTGAGGCCCTCGGGGTTGTGTCAAAACTCCCAATGTCACACCTTTTCTTTCAGTGACAAACAAATTAAATTCTGACCCTGTGGCCAAGCTCAGAGCTGGAGCTTGCAGGAGAGCAGTCTGAAGAACCTTAATAGCCTTTTGAGTTTCTGGAGACGAAACCAGTTTGTCGGTTTGGGCCTGCTGAGTTTCAGCTATGTTTATATAAAGGCCGGGCAAGTTCCCCGTAACCCGGAATCCAAATGCGACAGTAACCTGTGATTCCCAAAAATCCTCTCAATTGTCTTAAAGTCATAGGTAAGGGGTGATTTAGTATAGGTTTAATTCTCTCAGGGCCTATGGCCCCAGTCCCTTCTGATATGATTAGGCCCAGATATCTAACCGATTGTTGACAAAGCTGAGCCTTTTCTTGATGCCTTGTAACCACAGCCTGCCAGAAAGTTTAAGAAATCTTCTGAGGCTCGCGAACAAGCTTCCTCTGTCTCAGCACAGAGCAAAATATCATCTACATATTGTAACACCACTGCTTCAGAGCTATTAAAGTTTTGTAAATCTCGTGACAAACTTTGTCCGAATAAGTGAGGACTGTCACGAAATCCCTGGGGCAAAACTGTCCAGGTTAACTGAGAAGCTGGCTGCGTAGGGTCTTCAAAGGCAAATAGGAATTGACTTTCTTCCGCCAAAGGCACTGAATAGAAGGCATCCTTTAAATCAATTACTGAGAAATATTTGGCCCGTTCAGGAATTTCAGACAATAGAGTATAAGGATTAGGCACCACGGGGTGTAAAGGAACTACAGCCTCATTTATTATTCGTAAATCTTGAACTAGTCTCCATTTACCATTCGATTTCTTTATACCCAAAATAGGAGTGTTGCAAGGACTGTTACAGGGAATTAATAGTCCCTGTTCCTTTAAATTTTCGATGATGGGTTTTAATCCTTTCTTAACTTCAGGTTTCAGTGGATACTGCTTCTTATGTGGAAATATGTGTGGGTCTTTGAGCTTAACAACTACAGGAATAGCATTTTGTGCTCGACCCACAGATTTTCCATCAGCCCATACTCTAGGATTTACATTTTGTTCAACTAAAGGGAGAGAAAGGGAGGGCTCCATATTCATGAAAACAGAGGCATGGACCTTGCTCAGTATATCCCTTCCCAAAAGGGGTGAGGGAGATTCTGGCACAATCAGAAACTCGTGTGAAAACAGCACAGAATCCCAGTTGCAAGATAAAGAATACCTGAAATAATACCTTTTGGCTCGTCCAGACAGTCCCATTACGGAAGCGGATCGGGAAGAAAGTGGGCCAGGGGCTTCAGTAAGCACAGAATAAGTTGCCCCAGTATCTAAAAGGAAATCGACGGATTGGCCCCCCACAACTATTAATACCCGGGGTTCCTCAGGTGTAATTAGGACGGGAGCTTGTGTGGGGACCCCCGGGCACCTTCAGTCCTGATTGTCTTGAGAGT
The DNA here is from genome assembly GCF_029378745.1 of Bos indicus. Classification (NCBI taxonomy): domain Eukaryota; kingdom Metazoa; phylum Chordata; class Mammalia; order Artiodactyla; family Bovidae; genus Bos; species Bos indicus. Next base: position 157,961 of record NW_027223726.1, read on the forward strand.
CTGACCCCGGAGACCTACGCCTCTGGGGACAGTCTCTCTTCCAGTGTGGTCCTTTGCAGACCAGACATGGAGCCGGGGGCGGCTTAGATGCCTGAGGGCAATCCCGCTTGAGGTGCCCCTCCTTTCCACAGCAGTAGCAAGCCCATCCCTTTTCACCTGGGCCCCTCTGGGCATTTTTCTCAGGCTGTTTAAGAACGTTTTTCATAGCCTTGGCGAAGGCTTCTGCCTTTTCCTTTGTCTTTTTTTTTTGCCTTTCTTTCTTTTCCTCATATTCCCTACCATAATATACTGTCTGAGCCAGTTCTGATTTGGTCCATACGCCTGTTTTAATAGCTTACGGCGGATATCTGGAGCCGACTGAGAAATCTATCCTTTAAGATCACTTTTCCCTCTTCACTTTCGGGATCAATCTCAGTGAATCTGCGAAGGCCTTCTCTCAGTCTATCTAGGAATTTACCAGGAGCTTCTTTCTCCTGTTCTGTGTCTGCCAATTTGCCATCGTTTAAAGGCTTAGAACGTGCCAGCCTAAGTCCCTCAAGAATACATCTAACAAAATGACTCTGATCCCATCTTCCTTTAGCTGTGTTGTAGTCCCAGTCTGGTTCTATAGTTGGGACCACCTGATTCCCAGTGGGGAGGGCCGCTATCTCGTTCTCCCTCTTCCCTACTGATTCATTACCAAGCCATTCATCTCCATAAGCAACCGCTTTTCCCAAAACTCGAGTCTTTGACTCGGGAGTCAGCGTTTGTCCCAAGATATACATCACATCCTTCCAAGTGAGGTCATAAATCAGAGTAACACCTTTAAAAGATCTAATATATTTTTCTGGGTCCTCTAAATAGTCTCCCAGATCCTCCTTGATTCTTTGTATTTCTTGATAAGAAAAGGCTTATTAACTCTCACAGACTGATTATTTCTCCCGGTGGGTGTTTCATAAAGAGGCAACAGCTTGTGTGGCTGTTCCTCAGTCTCTCTGGCTGCTCTGCGCATATGATCCCAGGGATAGATTGGAGAAACCTGTTTTTCCTCTTCTCTTTGTCTCCTGTCCTCCATCTCATCTCTTACTTCGATGGTCTGAGTTTCTACTGAAACCAGAGTAGTCTGAGGTCGTACTGAGACAGGAGTTGTTTGGACCTCCATGTGGGCAGTTTGAATCCCAGTTTGGAGTCCCTGGTACGGGGGCAAAGTAAGAGGATAGGGGGGAGCTGAAGGTTTCACACCCAAATCTATACCCTTAGGACATAAGTCTGGCATATTTCGCAGAGATAAAAAGGGCAACACATATGCTACTTCTACCCATTTCCCTTGTTCCTTACAGAACCGGTCTAATTGTAGAACAGTGTTATACTTAAGAGACCCTCCAACTGGCCACCGTTCGCCGTCCTCCAATGGATACCTTGGCCATGCAGTATCACATAGGAAGACCAGGTGTGTCTTCTTTAAGCCCTGGGGATTAAAATCTATCCCAGTTTTTCAGGATACAGTTCAAAGGAGTGAGGCTGGAATTGTTAGCTCCCATCTGTAAGAGAGAAAAAAAAGCGACCAGCGCCATTTTTTCTACCGGAGGCGTCCCTCCCTGCTCTAGATGGGGGTGTAGACAGACGTTACACCAAAAGCTTTTCCTTCCTGGTCGGACTTAGTCTGTCCCTTACCGACGCAGGCGCCGTACTCGTCCCTCCCGGTTCTACCACCGAGATGGGGTGGGGATGTACCAGGGGTAGACTTGATAGCATCCCTACTTGACGTCCAGCTCTTCACCCTTAACCTTGCTTGCCTCTGATGTCACCCGGGGTGAATCAGAGTAACCTTCCGGAATGCCTCCCAAGCTAAGACTACTAGGGGAAACATTCGTCACCTGAGTGCCTGTGCACGACCCTGAGTATTTCCTGACCACAATAAGACCGACACGAACATAAAACTGAGATGTTCTTTCCAAGCATCACCACACCAGTATAACAGCCTCCTCTGATCCACTAAGAGCCAGCATTACCAAAAAAAAAAAAAAACCCATCGCAGTCCCAATCTGAGTAACCTTTAACCTCAGAGATGTTCTGGGAGCTAGAGCTCCATCTAGCTTCCGAACTTTCGATTCCTAGCGAGGCTAGACACTTTCTTGACTACGAATCCAAGTTTGGGACCTAAGCCACAGTACACAGTAACAGTATAGATCACAAGTCCCTTGAAAGTCTATGATCCGATAGATTAGGTTAGTACTTCTAATTCCCAAGGAGTTATGAAATGGTCAAAGAGACCGAAAAGTTTGACCGAGAAAGGAGAGTTCGGTCCACACGCTTTGCCCATTTCTGGTCGGTTCTCGAAGGAGACATTGGGTGCCTCTTGGCATTGGCAGGTCGGTATAACGCCCCGACAGGTTTCTGCCATAAGCCCTATGAGATCACCGTGGAACCGCAGAGCAGAGCTCCTTACTCGTTTCACGCAGGGCATGCCATTCATTCACACAAGCACACGGTAGAGTTAGTAAAGCACAGCAGAAAACGTGTTCGCCAAGAGAACAAAGAACTAAAGCTCCAAGCTTCCTTACCTTGTCCTGAAGGATCCCGGACGAGCCCCCAAGATGAAAGGTTGTTGTTGAATCACGCGAATACACCGGGATTCTTGGCCCCCGGAGGAGAAGAATTCAATCCGGGGCCAGAGACAAGGCTTGATCGCTCAGAGCTTTTGTGTAGTAAAGTTTTATTAAAGTATAAAGGAGATAGAGAAAGCTTCTGACATAGGCATCAGAAGGGGGCAGAAAGAGTACCCGCTTGCTAGTGTTAACAATGAAGTTATATACTCTCCAGTGAATCCAAAGAATGTCTGGAGGTTGTAAAGACCTCATCAGACCTACTCCCATAATTTACATTTTAAGATAACAGAATTAGCCAGAAGGTTTAATCCAAAGACTGTCCTTAATCCAGAGACTGTCCTCAGGCAGGATACATTATTGTTATATAATCCTAAGGAATGTGGAGAAAGAAAAAAAGTTTGTCCTTTCTTCCTCCTTGAGAATTCCAGACCCCTCTCTCTTTGGGGACCCCTAGACTTCCTATCAACCTGCCTAGGAACTGACTTTCTCAGTCTGGTATTCCCATCCCTTTTAGAATTCTCCACAGTTTACTTTGATCGTCACAGTCAAAGGCTTCGGCATAGTCAATAAAGCAGAAATAGATATTTTTATGGAACTCTCTTGCTTTTTCCATGATCCAGCGGATGTTGGCAATCTGATCTCTGATTCCTCTGCCTTTTCTATAACCAGCTTGAACATCTGGCAGTTCACGATTCACATATTGCTGAAGACTGCTTTGGAGAATTTTAAGAATTACTTTACTGGCATGTGAGATGAGGGCAATTGTGCGGTATTTTGAGCATTATTTGGGTTGCCTTTCTCGGGGATTGGAATGAAAACTGACCTTTTCCAGTCTTGTAGCCACTGCTGAGTTTTCAAATTTAGCTGGTATATTGAATGCAGCACTTTCAGTTCATCATCTATCCGGATTTGAAATAGCTCAACTGGAATCCCATCACCTCCACCAGCCTTGGTGGTAGTGATGCTTTCTAAGCCCCACTTGACTTCACATTCCAGGATGTCTGGCCCTAGGTGTGTGATCACACCATCATGATTATCTGGGTCATGAAGATTTTTTTTTTTTTGTACAGTTCTGGGTATTCTTACCACCTCTTCTTAAATCTTCTGCTTCTGTTAGGTCCATACCATTTCTGTCCTTTATCGAGCCCATCTTTGCATGAAATGTTCCCTGGGTATCTCGAATTTTCTTGAAGAGATGTCTAATCTCTCCCATTCCGTTGTTTTCCTCTATTTCTTTGCATTGATCACTTAAGAAGGCTTTCTTATCTCTTCTTGCTATTCTTTGGAACTCTGCATTCAGAAGCTTATGTCTTTCCTTTGCTCCTTCTCTTCTTTTCACAACTATTTGTAAGGCCTCCCCAGACAGCCCTTTTGCTTTTTGGCATTTCTTTTCCATGGGGATGGTCTTGATCCCTGTCTCCTGTACAATGTCATGAACCTCCTTCCATACTTCATCAGGTGCTCTGTCTGTCAGGTCTAGTCCCTTAAATCTATTTCTCACTTCCACTGTGTAATCATAAGGGATTGGATTTATGTCATACCTGAATGATGTAGTGGTTTTCCCTACTTTCTTCAATTTAAATCTGAATTTGTCAATAAGGAGCTCATGATCTTAGCAAGGGTCAGTTCCCAGTCTTGTTTTGCTAACTGTGTAGAGCTTCTCATTCTTTGGCTGCAAATGATATAATCAATCTGATTTCAGTGTTGACCATCTGTTGATGTCCATATGTAGAGTTTTTCTTGTGTTTTTTGAAGAGCGTGTTTGCTATGACCAGTGTGTTATCTTTGCAAAACTCTACTAGCATTTGTCCTGCTTCATACCAAACTCCAGAGCCAAATTTTTCTGTTACTCTAGGTGTTTCTTGAACTTTTACTTTTGCATTCCAGTCCACTATAATGCAAAGGACATTTTTTTTTAGCTGTTAGTTCTAAAAGGTCTTGTCGGTCTTCATAGAATTGTTCAACTTCAGCTTCTTCATTGCTGCTTGTTGGGGCATAGATTTGGATTACTGTGATATTGAATGGTTTGCCGTGGAAACGAACAGAGATCATACTATAGTTTTTGAGATTGAACCCAGCTACTGCATTTTGGACTGTTTTGTTGACCATGATGGCTACTCCATTTCTTCTGAGGGATTCCTGCCCGACGTAGTAGATATAATGGTCATCTGAGTTAAATTCACCCATTCCAGTCCATTTTAGTTCACTCATTCCTAGAATGTTGACGTTCACTCTTGCCATCTCCTGTTTGACCACTTCCAATTTGCCTTGATTCATGGACTTAACATTCCAGGTTCTTATGCTATATTGCTCTTTATAGCATTGGACCTTTCTTCTGTCACCAGTCACATCCACAACTGGGTAGTGTTTTTGCTTTGGCTCAATCCCTTCATTCTTTCTGGAGTTATTTCTCCACCGATCTCCAGTAGCATATTGGGCACCTACTGACCTGGGGAGTTCCTCTTTCAGTATCCTATCATTTTGCCTTTTCATACTGTTCATGCGGATCTCAAGGCAAGATACTGAGATGCTTTGCCCTTCCCTTCTCCAGTGCACCACATTCTGTCAGACCTCTCCACCATGACCCGCTCCACTTGGGAGACCCCACAGGTCCTGGCTTAGTTTCATTGAGTTAGACAAGGCTGTGGTTCTAGTGTGATTCGATTGACTAGATTTCTGTGACTCTGGTTTCAGTGTGAATGCCCTCTGATGCCATCTTGCAACACCTACCTTCTTACGTAGGTTTCTCTTACATTAGATGTGGGTTTTCTCTTCACGGCTATTCCAGCAAAGCGGAGCCACTGCTCCTTACCTTGGACGAGGTATATCTCCTCACTGCCACCACTCCTCACTTGAACGTGGAGTAGCTCCTCTAGTCCCCCCTGTGCCCATGCAGGCACAACTCCAGGATGTGTGGTATCAGTCCTGATTATTCACAAGAAGGACTGACGCTGAAGCTGCAACTCCAGTACTTTGTCCACCTGATGCAAAGAAATGTCTCAGTGGAAAAGATATTGAAGCTAGGAAGGAATGAAGGCCAAGGAGAAGGGGATGAGAGAGCATTAGATGGTTGGATGGCATTGGGCATTCGATGGACTTGAGTTTCAGCAAGCTCTGGGAGTTGGTGATGGACAAAGAATCCTGGTATGCTGCAGTCCATGGGGTTGCACACAGTCGGACACAACTGAACAAATGAAAGGAACTGATTGCAATAGGGAGAATGCATTGAACACAAGTTCTTATCGTGTCTCAAAATGGAACAGAAAAAGATTTTTCATTAACATGGAAGATAAAGAGGGTGCACAGCATCTACATGTGTGTGTGTAAGTTTGTGTATGTTTGCCTTTGTGTGTGAGAGTGTGTGTGTGTGTGTGTGTGTGTGTGAGATGGGGAAAGAGGTGGGGCGGGATGAACAGACAGCATGATGGAGCAGTTTGACAGGAAGTATTTCTTTCTGTAGTGAGCTGATTCTTACAATGAGCTGTTAAAGGAGTCAGAAGTGTCTGACTCTTAGCGCTTGCTCAATCATGGGGGAAAGCTGAAGTTCAGAGGAGAGAAGCATGGCTAAAATTTAGCCAAGCCTAGTCAGAGGGTATGTTATGGATGACTGTGAGCATTTGGCTAGTCTCTGCTGTTGTTTAAGGGAGGCCAAGTCAGCCCTTCGACAGTATGGTTGTTATTAAACATGCAAATCCATGTGCTTGATGCAGAATGAGGCCAATCAAAACTAAATTTTAGAGTTTGGAACAGGGAAAGGTTTATTATAGATTCCTACAAGGATGTGGGTGGCTCTTGCCCTAAGAACTCAAAGTTACTGAACGTTTTCAGTTAAGTACATTTAAAAGCAAATGATAGAGAGAGTTCTGGTAAGTTGTTACAGACTTCTTGGTGTCACATCCTTTGTGCTTAAAGTTAGGTCATGGTCAGGTAATAATGTTCCTATCTATCTCTACCAGATGAATGTTATTTTCTGTCATTCTTGCCCCATCAAGAGAGGGCAAAGTGTCAAGGCACAACTTTCACCTTGAAATGTCCCATCCTTGATAAACAGAAACAGATCTCATTTGGCAGCTCCTTCAGGGCAAGGTTCCCACATTCTTCCCAGCTCTCATTCTTGATGGAGCCAGGCACCCAACCCAAAAGTTCCTGTCTCCTCAGGCTGTCAAAGTGAGCAGATCAGTTCTCAGAGACTGAGGCCCAGGAAGATGGCCCCTGCTAGTAGGTTGCAGAGAGAGGTATGGCAGAGAGGCTCACCGCTCCTCAAGGCCTGGGCCAAGGCCACTGGAGGGCCTTAGTGATGGCTCTGGTGCACTACAGGATGTCGTCCCCAGTCTATTCCCTGGGACTTCCAGCTCACCCACTGGCCTAAGGCTGGGTGTCTCCAGGACCCCTAAAAGAATGCCTGAATCTGCCTCTTCTCTCACTTTCCAGCTGATGACGACCATACCACACTTCCTTAAATCACTTCCCTAATACTCCCTTCTTGAGAGTAACTGGGGGCAGTTCCCAGTGTGGTGCTGATCAGTAGCTGAGCAGGACAACGAATGGTCACTCACTGACAGTTGGCTGCTTGTGAATGGGGCCATCTGAGGCACCAAGCAAGACTGAGCTACACCTGTTGCCTAGGAACAGGGTGGGTTGAAATGAAGCACATCAATGTCTAACTGTATAGGGCTGTGCTCACTCTGCTCTGTTACATTGTGAATAGAATAAGAAACACTGTGAGGTTAAGGTTTGCAAAGTAGTTCTCAAGGTGGACTGGCTTTGACATTCTTGTTGGCCTTGAAATATTAGCTATAATATATGTAGCACATGCTATCAATTGGCGTCTGTTGGAGGGCATATAGATAAGCACTGCTGACTGGCATGCCTGGGAATACAATGAAAAGAATGATGTACAAAAGTTAAACAAGCATGGGAATTCAAAACCTGAGGTGGGAAAGGAGTCAGTCAAAAAGTTTAAAGCACTCTGGATGCAACGTATAATTATGGAACACAGCAGCATGAGAACAGCCAGTAACAGGTAGCCATTGCTTTGCCGTATTACTCCACATCCTGTTACTAAGCAACAGGTCTTGCCCAGCAATTTGACAGTGCATCGCTTGGTCCTGCCAATAAGCAACCAACTATCAGTGAGATACCTACTGATACTTTTCCTGCTCAGCTATTGGTCAGCTCCACATTGGGCCCTACCTGATGATATCTGTCAGTGAGGGACCACTGGGGAAGTGATTCAGTCAAGAGACAGTGGTGCATTGGTCAGTTCACTCTTGCCTTTGTGCACTTACTTTTGTTTTTTTTTTCTTTTTAATCGGGTATATATATCTGGTAGATGGGGCAAGGTGAGTTTCCCTACTCAATATGAGAGTTGAAGTGTCCCCATCAATATTAGTGGAGGAGACATTTATGACTTTCTTTGGTTTGATGTGTAATTTTATGGAGATGGTGTATAGAACTTGGGGCAACAGACTGAGGATTCACCAAGTCTTGGGGTCTCTAAAGCTCATTGGTGTAGCAAAAACATCCAACCTATTCTTATTTACCTTTTTCCATATTAAGTGCTTGCTCTTAAGTTCCTTAAGCCCCTCAAGAACCCCCACTAGGAAGAGGGTGGTTGAAAGATTAAATGACTAGACGACTCTGAGGAACAGATTTGGAGTGAAAAGTGTTTGGTAGAGGTTAATTTAGGGATGGAGGAGGCAGGAGTGTTGAAGGGGGACATATAAGTCAAAGAATAAAGGACACTGAAGGAAAGTCTGAGGGTCATGAGAAGAAACACCATGCCCCTGAATCACCACTCCCCAGAATCAGACACACAGAGGTGTCAGGGGTGAAAAAGTTGTATCATGGCCTCCCTAAGCACCCACTTACCCATGTTGATGGGCAAAGAGGTACATTGTGATGTCTAAGAGCCCAAAGACACCATTGGCTGGGGGAGTGCCTAGCAGACCAATCAGATTGAAGGGTGTGGCTCCTCATTGTCCTGAGAAGGTATATATAGGGAGGTCAGAGGCAGAGATTATGGGTTAGGCCATTTCATGCTATCATCATAAGGTAACCAGAAAGCCACAGCAGCCAAGAAGAGTTCCAATTCAGTGTGCTTCAACGGTGCATGGACTAAAGAAGACCCTTTGTCCACAAAGATACAGAGGCAATGTGAAGGTAAGATGATTCCATCTATTCTCCCTGCATTCTCCATTGACTTTGCTGCCCAAGACCTCTACACTGTCCTTGCATGCCACAAAAGCCCTCATCAGCCTACATCCCTTTTCAGGAAATCTCCCTTCCAACTCAGATGTTATAAACTTTCCTCAAAACTAATACCGTTCTCTTGTCTTTCAAGACTCGGAATAACCATGAGGGTCAGAAGGCCTCTAAAAGGAACCTTGCGAATGAAAATCCGATCATCTGCCACTCAGTCGAAGAAGGTGAAGGAAACAAGAAAATCAAACTGTTTTTTTTTTTTTTTTTTTTTCTGTTTCTGTGCACGTAAGAAGCTGAATCAAAGTCGAAAAGGTACCAAAATATGAGGCATAGTTAAAGAAGGAGGCAGAATCAAAAGAGAAGATAAGCTCAGCCACACCAGAATGAGAGACCCTGGAGAAGTACAACCTGGTCAGCCAGTAACTGATTGGAAAAGGTCAGACAGTTTAGAATTGTGTCTCCAGAGGTCTGCATTCTTAGAAATGGCCAACCAGGAAAAGCCTGACTCTCACACTAACATAGTAAACTGATGGCTGCGAATAAAATACACATCAAATGGTGAAAAGATGATACTTGTGTGTGTGTGAATTTTCTGATGGGCAGGGAGGGAAGGAAGCAAAGAGGTGGGCACCGGAGTGGGGAGGCGTGTGGGGTCCCAAGAGCTGAGGGAACAGACCCTCAGGTCCCCAGTTAGCCAGACAGTAGAGGTCTCGACTGGGTCACAAGTCTGCTCTGAAGGTGAATAACCCTGCTTAACAATTGATGTCAGCGGCCAGGAGTACTTGTGCGGTGTTACTGCCATTGTTTGGGGTGTGGAGTGACATTAGGGTCTAGATTGCCAGAACCCAGATGGGAAGAGGGCTTCACGTATGGATGGTGAATGTCATACTTCCCCTGAGTGAGGCAGGCAGAAATCACCTCCTGGCCACTTACATAATATCGGGCTTTGTTGCTTCACTCAGCTATGCTGTCAGCTAAAGATGCTCAGGAGGCACAAAATGCTGATACAACTAAAACCCACAATTAGCACTCCCAAAGATTAAAATAATGTTTGGAGGGATCAGACCAAATATCAATTAGGCCACTGTTATCCTAAGAAATTTGTGGGAGCACTGTGTTCCCAAGGGCAGGGCAGTGGAGGTGGCCCAATCCTGGTGCAGATGACTAACAGGATCACGACACACAGATATTGCTTTTGTTTGGGGGCACCATGCAGTTTGTGGGATCTTAGTTCCCTGACCAGGGATTGAACAGGTTCCTCTCCTATTGAAATCATGGAGTCCTAACCACTGGACAGCCAGAGAAGTCAGGACAGAGACTTTTGATAAAAGTATTAATATAAGACTGTGTAAAAGCTGGTCTTATATTTATCACCATCCCCTAGTATTTCTAAATAACTACACTCGTAAAATATTCTTCCCTAATAATCTCTTTTGTTAGTCCAAGTTCTACAAGATTTTGTGGTTTAAAAAGAAGAGTATCGAATATTTAATTTGGTGATAACTTTAGTTTTGAAGTGCTTGAATAGTTTCAAGGAATAGTCAATCAAATATGGAGATATATAAGGGAGAGTCTCTATCAAAGGAATCCCATCTGATTTCAGAGAACATTTTAGAAACAATTAAAACAGAGTTTCACCATCAGCATAAAAAGAGTTGATTTCAGGTTTTAAGTCAATGCTATGGTATCTTTTATCTGGACTATAGGTCCCTAGTTAAATCTTTCTGGAACTTTAACTGCTGAGAGACACAGTTGATGATTCAAAGTCAGTCACTGAATGTGTTTTAAAATCATTAAGAGTGAAGGAGACCCTGGGTTTGTTGTCCTTTAAAAGGAATTGGGAGAACTATCAATTCTGCCTGTGAAAATTAGTCAGGTAAGCAGCTACCAGGATGATATAGACAAAAAGCCCTGATAGGTGGGTGCTTGATTCCGGATCTGTATATATTATCACCACTTAACACTACCACACTTTAATGCCATGGTGTAGGTCTGACTGAAATACTGGCTGTTAGGGGAAGGTAACAGATTACTAGGCCTAAGAGCTGAAAGTGAAAGTTGCTCAGTCCTGTCCTACGGTTGGTGACCCCATGGACTAAACAGTCCATGGAATTCTCCAGGGCAGAATACTGGAGTGGATAGCCTTTCATTACTCCAGGGGATCTTACCAACCCAGGGATCAAGCCCTGACATCCCGCGTTGAAGGTGGATTCTTCACCAGCTGAGCCTCTAGGGAAACCAAAGAATGCTAGAGTGGGTAGCTTATCCATTCTCCAGCAGAGTTTCCTACCCAGGAATTGAACTGATGTCTTCAGCTTTGCAGGCAGAATCTTTCCCAACTAAGCTACCAGAAAAGTCCTGAGGTGGGCCAAAAGTGGAGTTTAGAGGGCCTTGTTTAACGAAAGTAGCCCTGGTATATATTTTAATATCCGTGGATATACTGCCACCTTGCAGAAAGAATTGAGGATGCATAGAGTTTAAAAAGAATCCAAAGACTCTTAGGGTAAAAGAGAAAAACAGAAACACTAAGTCCTGAGTTGAGAAAGGGTTTATCCATTTAGATCAACAACAATAAATCAATATCAGACACCTGTAGCTCTCCTGGAAAAGGAAAGTATATTGTGATTCAAACATGACAAGTCCTATTGCAAACGCTGTGTTCTATGGGGGTGGGGGGTTTGCTCATTAGCACTCACAAAGAGTAGTAGATACTCATTTACTTCCACTTATACAGGTTTGCTATGAATAGATTCCAACTGACCCCTCTAGCTATGGCCATAACAACCTCTATTGACTGATACAATGATTTCCCTAAGACCTTCTACTTTCCTCTATGCTTGTGTCCATCCTATCTTCTGTGACTCAGAAACAAACAACCATCTGAGGCCAGCCTAATTGTCACCTCCCAAGGAAATATTCTTAATCATTCTCTTGGCATTACTATTTTCACGTTCTCTAATCACTTGCAGTTCATTACATGCAGTTTTTAGGATAGATTTTTGAGTATGTATCTTATCAGAAATGCATGCCAGAGAGGTAAATGGATTAGAAATCAACAGTGTGGTGATATAAAATATTATCAGGAGTTGGATTATCTAAGACTGTAAGGGAGAGAATCACTATCTTCTGCCAAGTATGTCCAAGAATCTGTTCGAAAAGATAGTAAAACCCATAAACTAGAGAGTGGCTCAGAAGTCAAAGGAACTTAAATGAGAAGCTTATTTTATCAGTCGTCAAGAGGAACTCTATCTCTTTGTATTAAGACCACCCATTTGCATGACACCAAATGCAAAAGCCAAAGCAGTGCCCATGGACTCATGATTAGTGCACAATACTGCTGGCCCAGAGGCTTCTCTTGATTGGCAGAGGTCAAGAGCAAGTCTATGTGCCTAGGGTCAGAACGCATCTGCCCAGGATCACATCCACGTATCAGCGGGAATCAAGTCGGAATCCCCTAAGTTTACATGCTCTTGTCCAAGTCCCTCACTCCAGTGCCTTTCCTACAGGCTTGTCACTCATTACTGCCTTGCGATGATCATGATTAAGTTTCACCTCACGATCTCTTCAATTAACTGCTGTGTGCACCTAGAAATCTGAATGCAAAAGATTGAAATAAGACCCTTACCTTATACCACGTAAAAAACTAAACTTACAGTTGATTAAAGATTTACATGCAAGATCGTAAATGGTAAATCAACTAGAAGAAAACATCTTGGAGAAGATGTAAACATTGGCCTAAGAAGTGATTTTATGTATGGGACACCAAAAGCATAGGCTACAAAAGCAAAAATAGAAAAGTAGGACGACTTCAAATGATTAAACTGCCTCCCCCAATGAACATCAAAAACACATCTACAAGGAAGTCAAGCTGATGGTTACCAAATGGCAAGTTGGGGCGTGGGCAGGAATTAGGAGTTTGGGATTAACATATATAAAGACATCACTATATATAAAACAGATAACCTACGAGGACGTACTAAAAACCACAGGCAACTCTGCTAGAAATTCTGTAACAACATAAATGGAAAAAGAATTTGCAAAGGAATAGATATATGGATGTGTGCCTGGGCAAGCTCAGTTGACTCAGATGCGCCCTACTCTTTGTGACCCTATGGACTGTAGCCTGTTAGTCTCCTCTGTCCATGAGATTCTCAGTCAAGAATACTGGAGAGGCTCGTCATGTCTCTCTGAGCATATCTTCTGAACCCAGGGATTGAAACCAAATCTTCTTCATTGCAGGGTGATTCTTTAACAACTGTGCCAAGTGGGAAGCCCAAATACATGTATATGTAAAGCTGAATCACTTTGCTGAACAGCTGAAACCCAACATAGTAAATCAAATATACGTGAATGAAAGAATATAAAAAGAATCCATCAACATGTAGAAAAAATAGCTCAAAAAGCTAATAGGAAAATGCACAAAGATTCCCAAACTTACTCTCAAAGAAAGATCCACAGGGAACAGGGTAGAAAGGGAAAAGGATGATTCAAGTCCTGACGTGTGCCCATGGGAGAGGACTCAGAATATAAGGGAGATTACACGGTTGGAGATATGCCCTGGGTGTGAGTGGTTCGAGCCATATATTGGACACACAAGTCCTGGGGCTTGACACAGGGAAGAGAAACACCCTTAGATGGATGCAGGGCTACGTGGACTAATAGGAGGTCTGTGGGAAGCATGGACTCCCCCCTCCAGGAGCATGTGCTCAGGGGCTTGGGAGCAAGCCACAATGAAGAGGACAGATTGAGACCGCATTTGTGGATGCCTGTTTTCCCAACAACTGCCCACACTTACACACGCCATGCTTACTCCTTGTGGCCTATCTGCACTGGAGCAGGGGCTGCCATGACCAGGCGGACAGCTGGGATGTGGGAAACAGAGGTGCATCTGGCCCAGGGCAGCATGCGGTTGGAAGAGCCGGGGTCATGCTCATGGAGGGCACTTACATAGTCAGTGCATCTGGAGAAGTCCTGATCTCTGAGGGAGGCCAGACTGCAACAGTAGACGACCCAGGATGTGCCCAGAGACCATGAGGGCCTCACCTGCCAAATAGCACCCCTCTTCAACAGGGCAGGGATAGCAGAAGCTGGGGGAAGCGATCAGCTGTGAGGGACAAAGAGGTCTCAGACCAGAAGGTATGTTTAAGCAGGGAAGGAGACGCTACTAATGGTGATGGCACAGATGGCACGTTGGAGGTAGCCCAGATCTCTGTAAGCAGCCAGCCTGCAGATTTGCTCATTTGTTATTTTTCTAATCAGAACATGCTCCTCTTGTCCCTCTGTGGCAAGGGTTGCAGTGCGGGGAGAGGGGAGCGTACATACTCGAGGGAACACAGCCAGATCTGTTCTGACATTCAGGACTTCTGCTCCAGAAACTTGGGATCCCACCAGCCCCCAATAGGACAGTGAAAGCCACTGAGGAAAAGGAAGTCTCTGCCTCACATCTGGCTTCAGACCTGGTACCACTGAACTTCCCATCATAGCTGCCGGCACACCCTAAGGAAAGATATGACATGTGATCCATCAAATCCAGCCCCACCCCCACCACCACCCCCCCGCTGATGATGGTACAGATGTTACAGTGATGCTCCCCCACAAGATCACCCCTTCAAGACAATAATAGATAATTGACTCACTTAAATTCAGAGAGGTAGAGAAAAATGAGAAGACAGAAGGACTGGTCTCCACTGAAAGACTGAAAGGAAGTCTGTTCATTTTATCAGTGGTGTCTGATTTTTGTGCACACCAGGCCTCCCTGTCCATCACCAACTCACGGAGTCCACCCAAACCCATGTCCATTGAGTTGGTGATGCCATCTAAACATCTCTTCCTCTGTCGTCCCCTTCTCCTCCTGCCCTCAATATTTCCCAGCATCAGGGTCTTTACCAGTGTGTCAGCTCTTCACATCAGGTGGACACTCAGGACTGATATCCTTTAGGATGGACTGGTTGGATCTCCTTGCAGTCCAAGGGACTCTCAAGAGTCTTCAACACCACAGTTCAAAAGCATCAATTCTTTGGTGCTCAGCTTTTTTATACTCCAACTCTCAATCCATAGCTGACCACTGGACAAACCATAGCCTTGGCTAGACAGACCTTTGTTGCCAAAGTAATGTCTCTGGTTTTTATTTTTAATATAAATTTATTTATTTTAATGGGTGGTTAATTACTTTACATATAGTATTGGTTTTGCCATACATCAACATGAACCTGCCACAGGTGTACCTGTGTTCCCCATCCTGTACCCCCCTCCCACCTTCCTCCCCATACCATACCTCTGGGTCATCCGTGTGCACCAGCCCCAAGCATACTGTATCATGCATTGCACCTGGACTGATGATTCGTTTCATATATGATATTATACATGTTTCAATGACATTCTCACAAATCACTCCACCCTCTCCCACAGAGTCTTTGCTTTTTAATATGCTGTCTAGGTTAGTCATTACTCTACTTCTAAGGAGTAAGCTTCCTGTAATTTCATGGCTGCAGTCACCATCTGCAGTGATTTTTGAGCCCATAAAAATAAACTCAGCCACTGTTTCCACTGTTTCCCCATCTGTTTCCATGAAGTGATGGGACCAGATGCCATGGTCTTCACTTTCTGAATGTTGAGCTTTAGGCCAACTTTTTCACTCTCTTCTTTCACTTTCATCAAGAGGCTCTTTAGTTCTTCTTCACTTTCTGCCATAACGGTGGTGTCATCTGTATATCTGAGCTTATTGATATTTCTCCCGGAAATCTTGATTCCAGCTTGTGCTTCCTCCAGCCCAGCGTTTCTCATGATGCACGCTGCATATAAATTACATAAGCAGAGTGACAATATACAGCTTTGATGTCCTCTTTTTTCTACTTGGAACCAATCTGTTGTTCCATGTCCAGTTCTAACTGTTGCTTCCTGACCTGCATAGAGCTTTCTCAAGAGGCAGGTCAGGTGGTCTGCTATTCCCATCTTTTTTAGAATTTTCCACAGTTTACTGTGTTCCACAATGTCAAAGGCTTTGGCATAGTCAAAAAATCAGAAATAGACATTTTAATGAACTCTCTTGCTTTTTCCATGATCCAGAGGATGTTGGCAATTTGATCTCTAATCCCTCTGCCTTTTCTATAACCAGCTTGAACATCTGGAAGTTCATGATTCACATTTAGCTGAAGCCTGCTTTGGAGAATTTTGAGAATTACTTTACTGGCATATGAGATGAGTTCAATTGTGCGGTAGTTTGAGCATTCTTTTTTGTTGCCTTTCTTGGGAATTGGAGTGAAAACTGAGCTTTTCCAGTCCTGTGGCCCCTTCTGAGTTTTCTAAATTAGCTGGCATATTGAGTGCAGCACTTTCACTGCATCATCTTTCAGGATGTGAAATAGCTCAACTGGAATTCCATCACCTCCACTAGCTTTGTTCGTAGTGATGCTTTCTAAGGCCCACTTGACTTCACATTCCAGGATGTGTGGCCATAGGTGTGTGATCACACCATCATGATTATCTGGTTCATGAAGACTTTTTATTTACAGTTCTTCTGGGTATCCTTACCACCTCTTCTTAATATCTTCTGCTTCTTTTAGGTCCATACCTTTTCTGTCCTTTATCGAGCCCATCTTTTCATGAAATGTTCCATTTGCATCTCGAATTTTCTTGAAAAGATGTCTAGTCTTTCCCATTCCAATGTTTTCTTATATTTCTTTGCATTGATCACTGAGGAAGGCTTTCTTATCTCTTCTTGCTATTCTTTGGAACTCTGCATTCAGATGCTTATATCTTTTCTATTCTCCTGTGCCTTTTGCTTCTCTTCTTTTCACAACTATTTGAAAGGCCTCCCCAGACAGCCCTTTTGCTTTTTGGCCTTTTTTTTTTTCTACAGGGATGGTCTTGATCCCTGTCTCCTGTACAATTTCACGAATCTCCGTCTATAGTTCATCAGGCACTCTGTCTGTCAGATCTAGTCCCTTAAATCTATTTCTCACTTCCACTGTATAATCATAAGGGATTGGATTTACGTCATACCTGAATGGTCTAGTGGTTTTCCCTACTTTCTTCAATTTAAATCTGAATTTGGCAAAAGGAGCTCATGATCTGAGACACAGTCAGCTCCCAGTCTTGTTTTGCTGACTGTATAGAGCTTCTCCATCTTTGGCCACAAACAGTATAATCAATCTGATTTCAGTGTTGACCATCTGATGATGTCCATGTGTAGAGTCTTTTCTTGTGTTGTTGCAAGAGGGTGTTTGCTATGACCAGTATGTTCTCTTTGCAAAACTCTATTAGCCTTTGCCCTGCTTCATTCCATACTACAGAGCCAAATTTTCCTGTTACTCCAGGTGTTTCTTGACTTCCTACTTTTTCATTCCAGTCCACTATAACATAAAGGACAAATTTTGGGGTGTTAGTTCTAAAATGTCTTGACAGTCTTCATGGAACTGTTCAACTTCAGCTTGTTCATCCATACTTGTTGGGGCATGGACTTGCATTACTGTGATATTGAATGTTTTGCCTTGGAAACGAACAGAGATCATTCTATAGTTTTTGAGATTGCATCCAGCTACTGTATTTTGGATTCTTTTGTTGACCATGATGGCTACTCCATTTCTTCTGAGGGATTCATACCCACCGTAGTAGATAGAATGGTCATGTGAGTTAAATTCACACATTGCAGTCCATTTCAGTTCACTGATTCATAGAACGTTGATGTTCACTCTTGCCATCTCCTGTTTGACCACTTCCAATTTGCTTTGATTCTTGGACTTAACATTCCAGGTTCCTATGCTATATTGCTTTTTATAGCAGTGGACCTTTCTTCTGTCACCAGTCACATCCACAACTGGGTAATGTTTTTGGTTGGGCTCAATCCCTTCATTCTTTCTGGAGTTTTCTCCACTGATCTCCAGTAGCATATTGGGCAACTACTGACCTGGGGAGCTCCTCTTTCAGTATCCTATCATTTTGCCTTTTCATCCTGTTCATGTGGATCTCAAGGCAAAAACACTGAAGTGGATTGCCCCTCCCTTCTCCAGTGGATGACATTCTGTCAGACCTCTCCACCATGACCTGCCCAACTTGGGAGGCCCCACAGGGCCTGGCTTAGTTTCATTGAGTTAGACAAGGCTGCAGTTCTATTGTGATTAGATTGACTAGATTTCTGTGATTCTGGTTTAAGTGTGTCTGCCCTCTGATGTCATCTTGCATCACCTACCATCTTACGTGGGTCTCCCTTACCTTGGACGTGGGGTATATCTTCACGGCTGCTCCAGCAAAGCACAGTCACTGCTCCTTACCTTGGACGAGGTATATCTCCTCACTGCCACCACTCTTGACCTTGAACGTGGAATAGCTCCTCTAGTGCCTCCTGGGCCCATGCAGCCACCACTCCATGGACGTGTGGTATCAGTCCTGATTGTTCACTAGAAGGGCTGACACTGAAGCTGCAACAGCAGTACTTTGTCAACCTGATGCAATGAACTGTCTCATTGGAAAAGATCCTGATGCTAGGAAGGAATGAAGGCCAAGGAGAAGGGGAAGAGATAAGATTAGATGGTTGGATGGCATCGGGGATTCGAAGGACTTGAGTTTCAGCAAGCTCTGGGAGTTGGTGATGGACAAGAAATCCTGGTGTGCTGTAGTCCATGGGGTTGCACACAGTCTGACGCAACTGAACAAATGAAATGAATTGATTGCAATAGGGAGAATGCTTTGAACACAAGTTCTTAACGTGTATCAAAATGGAACAGAAAAAGATATATTGTTAACATGGAAGATAAGGAGGGTGCGCAGCAACTATGTGTGTGTGTGTGTAAGTTCTTTATGTGTGTGTGTGTGTGTGTGTTTGTGAGATGGGGAAAGAGGTGGGGATGGATGAACAGACAGCATGATGGAGCAGTTTGACAGGAAGTGTTTCTTTCTGTAGTGAGCTGATTCTTAGAATGAACTGTTAAAGGAGTCAGAAATGTCTGACTCTTAGCACTTGCTCAAGCTTGGGGGAAAGCTGAGGTTCAGAGGAGAGAAGCACAGCTAACGTTTAGCCAAGCATAGTCAGTGGGTATATTATGGATGACTGTGAGCATTTGGCCAGTCACTGCTGTTGTTTAAGAGAGGCCAAGTCTCAAGGCCCAACTTTCACTTTGAAATGTCCCATCCTGGATAAGCAGAAACAGATCTTATTTGGCAGCTCCTTCAGGGCACAGTTCCCACATTCTGCCCAGCTCTCATCCTTGATGGAATCAGCCACCCAACCCAATAGGTCCTGTCTCCTTAGGCTTTCCAAGTGAGGAGACCAGTTCTCAGAGACTGAGGTCCAGGAAGATGGCCACTGCTAGTAGGTTGCAGAGACAGGGATGGGGGAGTGGCTCACCGCTCCTCAAGGCCTGGGCCAAGGCTACTGGAGGGCCTTAGTGAGGGCTGTGGAGAACTACAGGATGTCGTCCGCAGTTTATTCCCTGGGACCTCCAGCTCACCCACTGGCCCAAGGCTGGGTGATCTCCAGGCCCTCCAAAAGAATGCCTGAATCTGCCTCTTCTCTCACTTTCCGGCTGATGACGATCATACCACCCTTCCTTAATCACTTCCCCAATACTCCCTTCTTGACAGTAACTGGGGTGCAGGACCCACTGTGCTGCTGATCAATAGCTGAGCAGGACAACGTATGGTCACTCACTGACAGTTGGCTGCTTATGAATGGGGCCATCTGAGGCACCAAGCAAGGCTGAGCTACACCTGTTGCCTAGGAACAGGGTGGGTTGAAATGAAGCACATCAATGGCTAACTGCATAGGGCTGTGCTCACTCTGCTCTGTTACATTGTGAATAGAATAAGAATCAGTGTGAGGTTAAGGTTTATCAAAGTAGTTCTCAAGGTGGGCTGGCGTTGACATTCTTGCTGGCTTTGAAATATTAGCTATAATATATGTGGCACGTGCAATCATGTAGCAGCTGCTGGAGGGGCATACTGATAAGCACTGCTGACTGGCATGCCTGGGAATACAATGAAAAGAATGTTGTACAAAAGTTAAACAAGCATGTGAAATCAAAATCTGAGGTGGGAAAGGAGTCAATCAAAAAGATTTTAGCACACTGGACCCAACGTATCCTTATGGAACAGAGCAGCATGAGCACAGCCATTAGCAGGTAGTCATTGCTTTGCCCTATTACTCCACATCCTGTTACTAAGCAACAGGTCTTGCCCAGCGATTGGACAGTGCATCCCTCTGTGCTGCCAATAAGCAACCAACTATCAGTGAGATACCTACTGGTATTTCTCCGCCTCAGCTATTGGTCAGCTCCACATTAGGCCCTACCTGATGATAACTGTCAATGAGGGACCACTGGGGAAGTGATTCAGTCAAGAAACAGTGGTGCATTGTTCATCTGACTCTTGCCTTTGGGCACCTTAATTTTTTTTTTTTTTTTTAATCGGCAATGTATTTCTGGTAGATGGTGCAAGTTGAGTTTCCCTACTCAATATGAGAGTTGAAGTGTCCCCAACAATATTAGTGGAGGAGACATTTATGACTTTCTTGGTTCTGATGTGTAAATTTAGGGAGATGGTGTATAGAACTTGGGGCAACAGACTGAGCGTTCACCAAGTCTTGGGTTCTCTAAAGCTCATTGGAGTAGCAAAAACATCCAACCTGTTCTTAATTACCTTTTTCCATGTTAAGTGCTTGGTCTTAAGTTCCATAAGCCTCTCAAGAATCCCCACTAGGAAGAGGGTGGTCGAAAGATGAAATGGTTAGACGACTCTGAGGAACAGATTTGGATTGGAAAGTGTTTGGTAGAGATTCATACAGGGATGGAGGAGGCAGGAGTGTTGAAGGGGGACATATAAGTCAAAGAATAAAGGGCACTGAAGGAATGTTGGAGGGTCATGAGAAGAAACACCATGCCCCTGAATCAGCACTCCCCAGAATCAGACACACAGAGGGGTCAGGGGTGAGAAAGTTGTATCATGGCCTCCCTCAGCGCCCACTAACCCATGTTGATGGGCACAGTGGTACATTGTCGTGTCTAAGAGCCCAAAGCCGCCATTGGCTGGAGGAGTGCCTAGCTGACCAATCAGATTGAAGGTTGTGGCTCCTCATTGTCCTAAGAAGGTATATATAGGGAGGTCGGAGGCAGAGATTCTGGGTTAGGCCTTTTCATGCTATTATCATAAGGTAACCTTGAAGCCACGGCAGCCAAGAAGAGTTTCAATGCAGTGTGCTTCAAGGCTGAAAGGATGAAAGAAGACCCTCTGTCCACAGAGATACAGAGGCAGTGTGAAGGTAAGATGATTCCATCTATGCTCCCCATGTTCTCCATTGACTTTGCTGCCCAAGACCTCTACACTGTCCTTGCCTGCCACAAAAGCCCTCATCAGCCCACATCCCTTTTCATGAAATCTCTCTCCCAACTCAGATGTTATATCCTTTCCTCAAAACTAATACCTTTCTCTTGTCTTTCAAGGTACGGAATAAGACCATGAGGGTCAGAAGACCTCTGAAAGGAACCTTGAGAACGAAAATCCGATCATATGCCACTCAGTCGAATAAGGTGAAGAAAACAAGAAAACCAAACTGTTTTTTTCTGTTCCTGTGCACGTAAGAAACTGAATCAAAGCCAAAAAGGGTACCAAAATATGAGGCAGAGTCAAAGAATTAGGCAGAATCAAAAGAGAAGGTAAGCTCAGCCACCCCAGATTGAGAGACCCTGCAGAAGTACAACCTGGGCAGCCAGTAACTGAATAGAAAAAGTCAGACCATTTAGAATTGTGTCTGCAGAGGTCTGCTTTCTTAGAAATGGCCAACCAGGAAAAGACTGACTCTCACACGAACATAGTAAACTGATGTCTGTGATTAAAATATGGCATTGAAACATGTATAATATCATGTATGAAATGAGTCGCCAGTCCTGGTTCGATGCACAATACTGGATGCTTGGGCCTGGTGCACTGGGTCGACCCGGAGTGATGGTATGGGCGGGGGGGATAGTGGGGTTCAGGATGGGGAGCACGGGTGTGCCTGTGGTGGATTCATTTCGATGTTTGGCAGAGCCAATGCAATATTGTAAAGTTTAAAAATAAAATAAAATTAAAAAAAAAACAACAAAACAAAAACAAAAAAAATAAATAAAATACACATCAAATGGTGAAAAGATGATACTTGTGTGTGTGTGAGTTTTCTGATGGGCAGGGAGGGAAGGATGCAAAGACGTGGGCACCTGAATGGGGAGGGATGTGGTGTCCCAAGAGCAGAGGGAACAGACCCTCAGGTCCCCAGTTAGCCAGAGAGTAGAGGTCTCAACTGGGTCAGGAGTCTGCACTGAAGGTGAATAACCCTGCTTAACAATTGATCTCAGTGGCAAGGAGTAGTGGTGTGATGTTACTGCCATTGTTTGCGGTGTCGAGTGACATTAGGGTCTAGATTGCCAGAACCCAGATGGGAAGAGGGTTTCACATGGGGATGGTGAATGTCATACTTCCCCTGAGTGAGGCATGCAGAAATCACCTCCTGGCCACTTACGTCATAACGGACTTTGTTGCATCACTCACCTATGCTGTCAGCTAAAGGTGCTCAGGAGGCACAAAATGCTGATACAACTAAAACCCACAATTAGCACTCCCAAAGATTAAAATAATATTTGGAGGGATCAGCCCAAATATCAATTAGGCCACTGTTATCCTAAGAAATTTGTGGGCACAGTGTGTTCCCAAGCGCAGGGCAGTGAAGGGGGCCCAATCCTGGTGCAGATGACTAACAGGATCATGACACACAGATAATGTTTTTGGGTGTGGGACACCATGCAGTTTGTGGGATCTTAGTTCCCTGACCAGGGATTGAACCGGTTCCCCTTCTAGTGAAAGCATGGAGTCCTAACCACTGGACAGCCAGAGAAATCAGGACAGAGACTTTTGATAAAAGTATTAATATAAGACTGTGCAAAAGCTGGTCTTATATTTTTCACCTTCCCCTAGTATTTCTAAATAACTACAGTCGTAAAACAGTATTCCGCAATAAACTCTTTTTTGAGTCCAAGTTCTACAAATTTTCTTGGTTTAAAAAGAAGAGTATCAAATATTTAATTCGGTGTTAACTTTAATTTGGAAGTGTTTGAATAGTTTCAAGGAGCAGTCAATCAAATATGGAGATATATAAGGCAGAGTCTCTACCACAGGAATCCCGTGTGTTTTCAGAAAGCATTTTAGAAACACTAAAAACAGTTTCACCATCAGCATCAAAAGAGTTGGGTTCAAATTTTATGTCAATGCTATGGTATCTTTTATCTGGATTGCAGCTCCCTAGTTAAATCTTCTGGCATTTTTATCTCCTGAGAGACACAGTTCATCATTCAAAGTCAGTCACTGAATATGATTTAAAATCATTAAGAGTGAAGGAGACCCTGGGTTTGTTGTCCTTTCAAAGGAAGTGGAGAAATATCAACTCTGCCTTTGAAAATTAGTCAGGTAAGCAGCTACCAGGATGATATGGACAGAGAGACCTTATAGGTGGGTGCTGTGATTCCAGATCTGTATATAGTATCACCATTTAACACTATCACACTTTAATGCCTTGTTGTAGGACTGATTGAAATACTTGCTGCTAGGGGAAGGTAACAGATGACTAGGCCTGAAGAGCTGAAAGTGAAAGTTGCTCAGTCATGTCAGATGGCTGGAGACGGCATAGACTATACAGTCCATGGAATTCTCCAGGCAAGAATATGGAGTGGGTAGCCTTTCCTTACTCCAGGGGTTCTTCCCAAACCAGGGATCAAGCTCCGTCATCCCACATTGAAGGTGGATTCTGCAACAGCTGAGCCACCAGGGACGCCAAAGAATGGTAGAGTGGGTAGCTTATCCCTTCTCCAGCAGAGCTTCCCTACCCAGGAATGGAACTGATGTCTACAGCTTTGCAGGCAGAATCTTCCCAACTGAGCTATCAGGAAATTCCTGAGGTGGACCAAAAGTGGAGGTTAGAGGGCCTTGTTTCCCTAAAGTAGCGCTGGTATATATTTTAATATCCATGGATATACTGCCACCTTGCAGAAAGAATTGAGGATGCATAGAGTTTAAAAAGGATCCAAAGACTCTTAGGGTTAACAGAGAAAAACATAAACACTAAGTCATGAGTTGAGAAACTGTATATCCATTTAGATCAACAACAATAAATCAAAATCAGACGCCTGTAGCTCTCCTGGAAAAGGACAGTATATTGTGATTCAAACATCACAAGTCCTATTGCAAATGCTGTGTTTATGGGGGTGGGGGGTTTGCTCATTAGCACTCACAAAGAGTAGTAGAAACTCTTTATACTTCCATTTATACAGGTTCGCTATGAATAGATTCCAACTGACCCCTCTAGCTGTGGCCATAACAACCTTTATTGATTGATACAATGATTTACCTAGGACCTTCTACTTTCCTCTATGCCTGTGTCCATCCTATCTTCTGTGACTCAGAAACTAGCAACAATCTGAGGCCAGCCTAATGGTCACCTCCCAAGTAAATGTTCTTAATGATTCTATTGTGTATTACTATTTTCACGTTCTCTAATCAATTGCAGTTCATTACATGCAGTTTGTAGGATAGATTTTTGAGTATGTATCTTATCAGAAATGCATGCTAGAAGGGTAAACACATTAGAAATCAACAGTGTGGTGATATACAATATAATCAGAGGTTGTATTATCTAAGACTGTAAGGGAGAGAATCACTCTATTCTCCCAAGTATGTCCAAGAATCTGTTTGAAAAGATAGTAAAAACCATAAACTAGAGAGTGAATCAGAAGGCAAAGGAATGTAAATGAGAAGCTTATTTTATCAGTCGTCAAGAGAAACTCTATGTCTTTGTATTAAGACCACCCATTTGCATGACACCAAATGCAAAAGCCAAAGCAGTGCCCATGGACTCACGATGAGCGCACAATACTGCTGGCCTTGAGGATTCTCTTGATTGGCAGAAGTCAAGAGCAAGTCTATGTGCCTAGGGTCAGAATGCATCTGCCCAGGATCACATCCACGTATCAGCGGGAATCAAGTGGGAGTCCCCAAACTTTACATGCTCCTGTCCAAGTCCCTCACTCCAGTGCCTTTCCTACAGGCTTGTCACTCATTACTGCCTTGAGATGATCATGATTAAGTTTCACCTCACCATCTCTTCAATTAACTGCCGTGGGCAACTAGAAATCTGAATGCAAAAGATTGAAATAGGAACCTTACCAAATACAACATAAAAAAATAAACTCAGAGCTCATTAAAGATTTAAATGCAAGATCTGAAACAGTAAATCAACTAGAAGAAAACATCTTGGAGAACTTGTAAACATTGGCCTAAGAAGTGATTTTATGTATGTGACACCGAAAGCATAGGCAAGAAAAGCAAAAATAGAAAAGTAGGACGGCATCAAACGATTAAACTGCCTCCCCCAAAGGATATCAAAAACACATCTACATAGAAGCCAAGCTGATGGTTACCAAATGGCAAGTTGGGGCGGGGGGATGAATTGGGAGTTGGGGATTAACATCTATATAGACACCACTATGTATAAAATAGATAATCAATAAGGAATACTAAAAAACCACAGGCAACTCTGCTAGAAATTCTGTAACAACATAAATGGAAAAAGAATTTGTAAAGGAATAGATATATATATGTGTGCCTGTGCAAGCTCAGTTGATTCAGATGTGCCCTACTCTTTGTGACCCTATGGACTGTAGCCTGTTGGCTCCTCTGTCCATGAGATTCTCCAGGCAAGAATACTGGAGAGGCTCATCCTGTCCCTCTCAGCATATCTTCCCAACCCAGCGATTGAACCCAAATCTCCTTCATTGCAGGGTGATTCTTTAACAACTGAGCCAAGTGGGAAGCCAAATACATGTATATGTAAAGCTGAATCACTTTGCTGGACACCTGAAAGACAACATGGTAAATCAAATATACTCGAATGAAAAAAAATAAAAAGAATTCATCAACATGTAGAACAGTTAGCTCAAAAATCTAATTGGAAAATGCAGAAAGATTCCCAAACTTACTTTCAAAATAAGATCGACGGGGAGCAGGGTATGTAGTGAAAAGGATGATTCAAGTCCTGACGTGTGCCCATGGGAGAGGACTCAAAATATAAGGGAGATGCATGGTTGGAGGTATGCCCTGGGTGTGAGTGGTTCGAGCCATATATTGGACACACAAGTCCTGGGGCTTGACACAGGGAAGAGAAACACCCTTAATGGTTGCAGGGCTACGTGGACTAACAGGAAGTCTGTGGGAAGCCCAGAATCCCCCCTCCAGGAGCTAGTGCTCAGGAGCTTGCTCCCAACCACAAGGAAGAGGACAGATTGAGACCGCATTTGTGGATACCTGTTTTCCAAAGTACTTCCCATACTTACACACGCCATGCTTACTCCGTGTGGTCGATCTGCACTGGAGCAGGGGCTGCCATGACCAGGCAGACAGTTGGGATGTGGGCAACAGAGGTGCATCTGGCCCAGGGCGGCATGTGGGTGGTAGAGCCGGGGTCATGCTCATGGAGGGCACTTACATAGGCAGCGTATCTGGAGAAATCCTGATCTATGATGGAGGCCAGACTGCCACAGCAGATGACCCAGTATGTGCACAGAGGCTATGAGGGCCTCACCTGCCCAATAGCACACTCTTCAACAGGGCAGGGATAACATAAGCTGGGGGAAGTGATCAGCTGTGAGGGACCAAGAGGTCTCAGACCAGAAGGTCTGTTTAAGCAGGGCAGGAGACGCTACTAAATGTGATGGAACAGATGGCACATTGGAGGTAGCCTGGATCTCTGTAAGCAGCCAGTCTGGAGATTTGCTCCTTTTGTTATTTTTCTAACCAGAACACGCTCTTCTTGTTCCTCTGTGGCAAGGGTTGCAGTGCTATGAGAGGGGAGTGTCCATACTGGAGGGAACATAGCCAGATCTGGCCTGACATTCAGGGCTTCTGCTCCAGAAACTTGGGATCCCACCCTGCCCCCAATAGGACAGTGAATGCCACTGAGGAAAAGAAGTCTCTGCCTCACATTTGGCTTCAGACCTGGTAACACTGAACTTCCCAGCCATAGGTGCTGGCACACCCTAAGGAAAGATGTGACTTGTGGTCCATCAAATCCAGCCCCACGCCCACCCCCAGCCCCGGCTGACTATGGTACACACTGTACAATGATGCTCCCCCACAATATCACCCCTTCAAAACCATAATAGATAATTGATGCAGTTAAATTCAGAGAGGCAGAGACAAATGGGAGGACAGAAGGACTGGTATCCACTGAAAGACTGAGAGGAAGTCAGTTCAGTTTGTCAGTCTTGTCTGATTCTCTGTGACACCATGAAGAGCAGCACACCAGGCCTCCCTGTCCATCACCAACTCGTGGAGTTCACCAAAACCCATGTCCATTGAGTTGGCGATACCATCTAACCATCTCTTCCTCTGTCGTCCCCTTCTCCTCCTGCCCTCAATTTTTCCCAGCATTAGGGTCTTTACTAATGAGTCAGCTCTTCGTATCAGGTGGCCAAAATATTGGAGTTTCAGTTTCAACATCAGTCTTTCCAATGAACACTCAGGACTGATATCCTTTAGGATGGACTGGTTGGCTCTCCTTGCAGTCCAAGGGACTCTCAAGAGTCTTCTCCAACACCACAGTTGAAAAGCATCAATTCTTTGGCACTCAGCTTTTTTATAGTTCAACTCTCAATCCATACCTGACCACTGCAAAAACCATAGCCTTGATTACACAGACCTTTGTTGCCAAAGTAATGTCTCTGCTTTTTTTTTTAATATAAATTTATTTATTTTAATGGGAAGTTAATCACTATATCTATGGTATTGATTTTGCCATACATCAACTTGAACGTGTCACAGGTGTACATGAGTTCCCTTTCCTGTTCCCCCTCCCACCTTCCTCCCCGTACCATAACTCTGGTCATCCCCGTGCAACAGCGCCAAGCATCCTGTATCATGCATGGAACCTGGACTGGCGATTCATTTCATATATGATATTATACATGTTTCATTGCCATTCTCCCAAATCACCCCACCCTCTCCCACAGAGTCTCTGCTTTTTAGTATGCTGTCTAGGTTAGTCATAACTCCACTTCCAAGGAGTAAGCTTCCTTTAATTTCATGGCTGCAGTCACCATCTGCAGTGATTTTCGAGCCTAGAAAAATAAACTCAGCCACTGTTTCCACTGTTTCCCCATCTACTTCCCATGGAGTGATGGGACCAGATGCCATGATCTTCGCTTTCTGAATGTTGAGCTTTAAGCCAACTTATACACTCTCTTCTTTCACTTTCATCAAGAGACTCTTTAGTTCTTCTTCACTCTCTGCCATAACGGTGGTGTCATCTGCATATCTGAGCTTATTGATATTTCTCCCGGAAATCTTGATTCCAGCTTGTGCTTCCTCCAGCCCAGCGTTTCTCATGATGCACTCTGCATATAAATTAAATAAGCAGAGTGACAATATACAGCCTTGATGTACTCTTTTTCCTACTTGGATCCAGTCTGTTGTTCCATGTCCAGTTCTAACTGTTGCTTCCTGACCTGCATAGAGCTTTCTCAAGAGGCAGGTCAGGTGGTCTCCTATTCCCACATCTTTCAGAATTTTCCACAGTTTACTGTCATCCTTACAGTCAAAGGCTTTCCCATAGTCAATAAAGCAGAAATAGATATTTTATGGAACTCTCTTGCTTTTTCCATGATCCAGCGGATGTTGGCCATTTGACATCTGATTCCTCTGCCTTTTCTATAACCAGCTTGAACATCTGGAAGTTCATGATTCACATATTGCTGAAGCCTGCTTTGGAGAACTTTAAGAATTACTTCACTGGCATGTGAGATAAATGGAGTTGTGCAGTAGTTTGAGCGTTCTTTGGCATTACCTTTGTTGTGGATTGGAGTGAAAACTGAACTTTTCCAGTCCTGTGTCCACTGCTGAGTTTTTCAAATTAGCTGGCACATTGAGTGCAGCACTGTCACTGCATCATTTTTCAGGTTTTGAAATAGCTCAACTGGAATTCCATCACCTCCACTAGCTTTGTTCGTAGTGATGCTTTCTAAGGCCCACTTGACTTCACATTCCAGGATGTCTGGCCCTAGGTGTGTGATCACACCATCATGATTATCTGGGTCATGAAGATTTTTTTTTGTACAGTTATTCTGGGTATTATTACCACCTCTTCTTAATATCTTCTGCTTTTGTTAGGTCCATACCATTTCTGTCCTTTATCGAGCCCATCTTTGCATGTAATGTTCCCTTGGTATCTCGAGTTTTCTTTAAGAGATGTCTAGTCTTTCCCATTCCGTTGTTTTCCTCTATTTCTTTGCATTGATCACTGAGGAAGGCTTTCTTATCTCCTCTTGCTATTCTTTGGAACTCTACATTCAGATGCTTACATCTTTCTTTTTCTCCTGTGCTTTTCACTTCTCTTCTTTTCAAACAATTTGTAAGGCCTCCCCAGCCAGCCCTTTTGCTTTTTGGCATTTCTCTTCCATGGTGATGGTCTTGATCCCTGTCTCTTGTACAATGTCACAAGCCTCCGTCCATAGTTCATCAGTCACTCTATCTGTCAGGTCTAGTCCCTTAAAACTATTTCTCTTCTCACTTCACTGTATAATCATAAGGGATTGGATTTACGTCATACCTGAATAGTCTAGAGGTTTTCCCTATATTCTTCAATTTAAATCTGAATTTGGTAATAAGGAGCTCATGATCTGAGACACAGTCAGCTCCCAGTCGTGTTTTGCTGACTGTATAGACCTTCTTCATCTTTGGCTGCAAACAATATAATCAATCTGATTTCAGTGTTGACCATCTGATGATGTCCATGTGTAGAGTCTTTTCTTGTATTGTTGGAAGAGGGTGTTTGCTATGACCAGTATGTTCTCTTTGCAAAACTCTATTAGCCTTTGCCCTGCTTGATTCCATACTCCAGAGCAAAATTTTCCTGTTACTCCAGGTGTTTCTTGACTTCCTACTTTTGCATTCCAGTGCACTATAACGTAAAGGATATCTTTTTGGGGTGTTAGTTCTAAAAGGTCTTGTGGGTCTTCATAGAACCGTTCTACTTCAACTTGTTCATCATTACTTGTTGGGGCATAGACTTGGATTACTGTGATATTGAATGTTTTCCCTTAGAAACGAACAGAGATCATTCTATCGTTTTTGAGATTGCATTCAGCTACTGCATTTTGGACTCTCTTGTTGACCATGAGGGCCACTCCATTTCTTCTGAGGGATTCCTGCCCGCCATAGTAGATAGAATGGTCATCTGAGTTAAATTCACCCATTCCAGTCCATTTTAGTTCACGGATTCCTAGAATGTTGACGTTCACTCTTGCCATCTCCTTTTTGACCACTTCCAATTTGCCTTGGTTCATGGACTTAACATTCCAGGTTCCTATGCTATATTGCTCTTTAGAGCATTGGACCTTTCTTCTGTCACCAGTGATATCCGCAACTGGGTATTGTTTTTGCTTTGGCTCAATCCCTTCATTCTTTCTGGAGTTATTTCTCCACCGATCTCCAGTAGCATATTGGGCACCTAATGACCTGGGGAGTTCCTCTTTCAGAATCTTACCATTTTGCCTTTTCATACTCTTCATGTGGATCTCAAGGCAAGAATACTGAAGTGCTTTGCCCTTCCCTTCTCCAGTGGACCTTATTCTGTCAGACCTCTCCACCATGACCCGCCCAACTTGGGAGGCCCCACAGGGCCTGTCTTAGTTTCATTGAGTTAGACAAGGCAGTGGTTCTAGCGTGATTAGATTGACTAGACTTCTGTGATTCTGGTTTCAGTTTGTCTGCCCTCTGATGCCGTCTTGCAACACCTACCATCTTACGTGGGTTTCTCTTACCTTGAACATGTGGTATCTCTTCACGGCTGCTCCAGCAAAGCGCAGCCACTGCTCGTTACCTTGGACGAGGTATATCTCCTCACTGCCACCACTCCTGACTTTGAATGTGGAGTAGCTCTATAGTCCCTCCTGTGCCCATTCAGCCACCACTCCATGGACGTGTGGTAGCAGTTCTGATTATTCACTAGAAGGACTAGGCTGAAGCTGCAATTCCCGTACTTTCTCCACATGATGCAAAGAACTGTCTCATTGGAAAAGACTCTGATACTAGGAAGGAATGAAGGCCAAGGAGAAGGGGATGAAAGAGCATGAGATGGTTGGATGGCATCAGGGATTCAATGGACTTGAGTTTCAGCAAGCTCTGGGAGTTGGTGATGAACAGGGAATCTTGGTGTGCTGCAGTCCATGGGGTTGCACACAGTCGGACACAACTGAATAAATTAAATGAACTCTTTGTAATAGGGAGAATGCTTTGAACACAAGTGCTTAACGTGTCTCAAAGTGGAACAGAAAAAGATATTTCGTAAACATGGAAGATAAGGAGGGTGCGCAGCAACTGTGTGTGTGTGTGTAAGTTTGTGTGTGTGTGTGTGTGGTGGGGAAAGAGGTGGGAATGGATGAACAGACAGCATAATGGAGCAGTTTGACAGGAAGTGTTTCTATCTGTAGTGAGCTGATTCTTAGAAGGAGCTGTCAAAGGAGTCAGAAATGTCTCACTCTTAGCGCTTGCTCAAGCGTGGGGGAAAGCTGAAGTTCACAGGAGAGAAGCATGGCTAAAGTTTAGCCAAGCCTAGTCAGTGGGTTTGTTATGGATGACTGTGCGCACTTGGCCAGTCTCTGCTGTTGTTTAAGAGAGGCCAAGTCAGCCCTTCGACAGTATGGTTATTATGAAAATTGCAAATCCATGTGCTTGATGCAGAATGAGGCCCATCAAAACTAAATGTTAGAGTTTGGAACAGGGAAAGGTTTATTACAGATTCCTTACAAGGATGTGGGTGGCTCTTGCCCTAAGAACTCAAAGTTACTGAATGTTTTCAGTTAAGTACATTTCAAAGCAAATGTCAGAGAAAGTTGTGGTAAATTGTTACAGACTTCTTGGTGTCACATCCTTTGTGCTTAAAGTTAGGTCATGGTCAGGTAATAATGTTCCTATATATCTCTACCAGATGAATGTTATTTTCTGTCATTCTTGCCCCGTCAAGAGAGGGCAAAGTCTCAAGGCACAACTTTCACCTTGAAATGTCCCTTCCTGGATAAGCAGAAACAGATCTCATTGGCCAGCTCCTTCAGGGCAAGGTTCCCACATTCTGCACAGATTTCCTCCTTCGTGGGGCCAGGCACCCAACCCAATAGGTCCTGTCTCCTCAGACTGTCCAAGTGAGGATACCAGTTATCAGAGACTGAGGCCCGTAAGATGGCCACTGCAAGTAGGTTGCAGAGACAGGGATGGGGGAGAGGTTCACCGCTCCTCAAGGCCTGGGCCAAGGCTACTAGAGGGCCTTAGTGAGAGCTCTGGAGCACTACAGGATGTCGTCCCCAGTCTATTACCCTGGGATCTCCAGCTCACCCACTGGCCCAAGGCTGGGTGATATCAAAGCCCTCCAAAAGAATGCCAGAATCTGCCTCTTCTTTCATTTTCCAGCTGATGACCACCACACCACCCTTCATTAATCACTTCCGTAATACTCCCTTCTTGACAGTAACTGGGGGGGCAGGGCCCATAGTGATGCTGATCAATAGATGAGCAGGACAATGAATGGTCTCACATTGACAGTTTGCTGCTTGTGAATGGGGCCATTTGAGGCACCAAGCAAGGCTGAACTACACCTGTTGCCTCGAAGCAAGTTGGGTTGAAATGAAGCACAACAATGCCTAACTGCATAGGGCTAGCTCACTCTGCTCTGTTACATTGCGAATAGAATAACAATCACTGTGAGATTAAGGTTTGTCACAGTAGTTCTCAAGGTGGGCTGGCTTTGACATTCTTTTTGGCTTTGAAATATTAGCTATAATATATGTGGCACATGCAATCATGTGGCAGCTGTGGGAGGGGCATATAGATAAGCACTGCTGACTGGCATGCCTGGGAATACAATGAAAAGAATGATGTACAAAATTTAAACAAGCATGTGAAATCAAATCTGCGGTGGGAAAGAAGTCAGTCAAAAAGATTAAAGCACACTGGACCCAACGTATCCTTATGGAACAGAGCAGCATGAGCACAGCCATTAGCAGGTAGCCATTGCTTTGCCGAATTACTCCACATCCTATTACTAAGCAACAGGTCTTGCCCAGCAATTGGACAGTGCATCCCTCGGCCCTGCCAATAAGCAACCAACTCAGTGAGATACCTACTGGTACTTCTCCTGCTCAGCATTGGTCAGCTCCACATTGGGCCCTACCTGATGTTAACTGTCAACGAAGGACCACTGGGGAAGTGATTCAGTCAAGAGACAGTGGTGCATTTGTCATCTGACTCTTGCCTTTGGGCACCTTACTTTTTTTTTTTTTAATCGGGAATGTATTTCTGGTAGATGGGTCAAGTTGAGTTTCCCTAATCAATATGAGAGTTGATGTGTCCCCAACAATATTAGTGGAGGAGACATTTATGACTTTCTTTGCTCTGATGTGTAATTTTATGGAGATGGGCTATAGACCTTGGGGCAACAGACTGAGGATTCACCAAGTTGTAGGGTCTCTAAAGCTCATTGGAGTAGCAAAAACATCCAACCTGTTCTTAATTACCTTTTTCAATGTTAAGTGCTTGCTCTTAAGTTCCTTAAGCCCCTCAAGAAACCCCACTAAGAAGTGGGTTGTCGAAAGTTGAAATGACTAGATGACTCTGCGGAACAGATTTGGTGTGAAAAGTGTTAGGTAGAGGTTAATTTAGGGATGGAGGAGGCAGGAGTGTTGAAGGAGGATATATAAGTCAAAGAATAAAGGGCACTGAAGAAAAGTCTGAGGGTCATGAGAAGAAACACCATGCCCCTGAATCACCAATCCCCAGAATCAGACACACAGAGGTGTCAGGGTTGAGAAAGTTGTATCATGGCCTCCC
Source organism: Bos indicus (assembly GCF_029378745.1). Classification (NCBI taxonomy): domain Eukaryota; kingdom Metazoa; phylum Chordata; class Mammalia; order Artiodactyla; family Bovidae; genus Bos; species Bos indicus. The sequence goes on from NW_027223726.1 coordinate 191,638, forward strand.
TCAGCATCCACTAACCCATGTTGATGGACATAGATGTACATTGTTATGTCTAAGACCCCAAAGCAAACATTGGCTGGGGAAGGCCTAGCTGACCAATCACACTGAAGGGTGTCGCTCTTCATTGTAGTGAGAAGTTATATATAGGGAGGTCAGAGGCAGAGACTCTGGGTTAGGCCATGTCATGCTATCATCATAAGGTAACCAGGAAGACACCGCAGCCAAGAAGAGTTCCAATGTGGTGTGCTTCAGGGGTGAAAGGACGAAAGAAGACCCTTTGTCCACGGAGATACAGAGGCAGTGTGAAGGTAAGATGATTCCATCTATGCTCCCCACGTTCTCCATTGACATTGCTGCCCAAGACCTCTACACTGCCCTTGCCTGCCACAAAAGCCCTCATCAGCCCACATCCCTTTTCATGAAATCTCCCTTCCAATTCAGATGTTATACCTTTTCCTCAAAACTAATACCCTTCTCTTGTCTTTCAAGGCATGGAATATGACCATGAGGGTCAGAAGACCTCTAAAAGGAACCTTGAGAAAGATTATCTGATCATATGCCACTAAGTCGAAGAAGGTGAAGAAAACAAGAAAACCAAACTGTTTTTTCTGTTCCTATGAAGTGAAGAAACTGAATCAAAGCCGAAAAGGGTACCAAAATATGAGGCAGAGTCAAAGAAGGAGGCAGAATCAAAAGAGAAGTTAAGCTCAGCCACCCCAGAATGAGAGACCCTGGAGAAGTATAAACTGGGCAGCCAGTAACTGAATAGAAAAGGTCAGACTCTTTAGAATTGTGTCTCCAGAGGTGTGCTTTCATAGAAATGGCCAACCAGGAAAAGACTGACTCTCACACTAACATAGTAAACTGATGGCTGTGATTAAAATACACATCAAATGGTGAAAAGATGATATTTGTGTGTGTGTGAATTTTCTGATGGGAATGGAGAGAAGGAAACAAAGAGGTGAGCACCTGAGTGGGGAGGGATGTGGGGTCCCAAGAGCTGAGGGAACAGACCCTCATGTCCCCAGTTAGCCAGAGAGTACAGGTCTCGATTGTGTCAGGAGTCTGCACTGAAGGTGAATATCCCTGCTGAACAATTGATCTCAGCAGCAAGGAGTAGTGGTGTGGTGTTACGGACATTGTTTCAGGTGTGGAGTGACATTAGGGTCTAGATTGCTAGAACCCAGATGGAAAGACAGCTCACATGGGGATGGTGTATGTCATATTTCCCCTGAATGAGGCAGGCAGAAATCACCTCCTGGCCACTTACGTCATAACTGGCTTTGTTGCATCACTCACCTATGCTGTCAGCTAATGGTGCGCAAGAGGCACAAAATGCGGATACAACGAATACCCACAATTGGCACTCCCAAAGATTAAAATTATGTTTGGAGTGATGAGACCAAGTATCAGTTAGGCCACTGTTTTCCTAAGAAATTTGTGGGAGCAGTGTGTTCCGAAGGGCAGGGCAGTGGAGTTGGCCCAATCCTGGTGCAGATGACTACAGGATCATGACACACAGATAATGTTTTTTGGTTGGGGGCGCCATGCAGTTTGTGAGATCTTATTTCCCTGACCAGGGATTGAACCGGTTCCCTTTCTAGTGAAAGCATGGAGTCCTAACCACTGGACAGCCAGAGAAGTCAGCACAGAGACTTTTGATAAAATATTAATATAAGAATGTGTAAAAGCTGGTCTTATATTTATCACCATCGCCTAGTATTTCTGAATAACTAAAGTCGTAAAACATTCTTCCCCAATAAACTCTTTATTTAGTACAAGTTCTACAAGTTTTCATGGTTTAAAAAAAATAGCATTGAATATTTAATTTGGTGTTAACTTTAATTTTGAAGTGTTTTAATAGTTTCAAGGAGTAGTCAATCAAATATGGAGATATATAAGGCAGAGTCTCTACCAGAGGAATCCCGTGTGTCTTCAGAAAACATTTTAGAAACAATTAAAACAGAGTTTCACCATCAGCATCAAAAGAGTTGAGTTCCGATTTAAGTCAATGCTAAGGTATCTTTTATCTGAACTGCATCTCCCTAGTTAAATGTTTCTGGCACGTTAACTCCTGAGAGACACAGTTGATGATTCAAAATCAGTCACTGAATGTGATTTAAAATCATTAAGAGTGAAGGAGACCCTAGGTTTGTTGCCCTTTCAAAGGAAGTTGGATTACTATCAACACTTCCTGTGAAAATTAGTCAGGTAAGCAGCTACCAGGATCATATGGACAGAAAGACCTTATAGGTGGGTGCTGTGATTCCAGATCTGTATATATTATCATCATTTAACACTATCACACTTAAATGCCCTGTTGCAGGACTGACTGAAATACTTGCTGATAGGGGAAGGTAACAGATTACTAGGCCTGGAAAGCTGAAAGTGAAAGTGGCTCAGTCGTGTCTGACGGTTGGTGACCCCAAGGACTCTACAGTCCATGGAATACTCCAGGCCAGAGTATTGGAGTGGGTAGCCTTTCCTTACTCCAGGGGATCTTCCCAACCCAAAGATCAAGCCCAGGCATCCCATATTGAAGGCGGATTCTTCACCAGCTGAGCCACCAGGGAAGCCAAAGAATGCTAGAGTGGGTAGCTTATCCCTTCTCCAGCAGAGCTTCCCTACCCAGGAATTGAATTGATGTCTATAGCTTTGCAGGCAGAAACTTTCCCAACTGAGCTATCCGGAAAATCCTGAGGTGGACCAAAAGTGGAGGTTAGAGGGCCTTGTTTCCCTAAAGAAGCGCTGGTATATATTTTAATAACCGTGGATACACTGCCATCTTGCAGAAAGAATTGAGGATGCATAGAGTTTAAAAAGGATCCAAAGACTCTTAGGGTTAAAAGAGAAAAACATAAACACTAAATCATGAGTTGAGAAAGGGCATATCCATTTAGATCAACAATAAATCAATATCAGACGCCTGTAGCTCTCCTGGAAAAGGACAGTATATTGTGATTTAAACATGACATGACCAATTGCAAATGTTGTGTTGTATGGGGGTGTTGGTTTGCTCATTAGCACTCACAAAGAGGAGTAGAAACTCTTTATACTTCCACTTATACGGGGTCACTAGGAATAGATTTCAGCTGACCTCTCTACTGTGGTCATAACAATCTCTATTGATTAATACAATGATTTCCCTAAGACCTTCAACTTTCTCTATGCCTGTGTCCATCCTATCTTCTGTGACTCAGAAACTAGCAACCATCTGAGGCCAGCCTAATGGTCAACTTCCAAGGTACTCTTCTTAATCATTCTCTTGTGTATTAATATGTTCACATTCTCTAGCCACTTGCAGTTCACTACATTTGCAGGGTAGATTTTTGAGTATGTATCTCATGAGAAATGCATGCCAGAGAGGTAAACAGATTAGCAATTAAGAGTGTGATGATATAAAATATTATCAGAAGTTGCATTATCTAAGACTGTAAGGGAGAGAATCACTCTATTCTCCCAAGTATGTCCAAGAATCTGTTTGAAAATATAGTAAAAACCATAAACTAGAGAGTGGATCAGAAGTCAAAGGAACTTAAAAGAGAAGCTTATTTTATCAGTACTCAAAAGGAGCTCTATGTCATTGTATTAAGACCACCCATTTGCATGACACCAAATGCAAAAGCCAAAGCAGTGCCCATGGCCTCATGATGAGTGCACAATACTGCTGTCCCAGAGGCTTCTCTTATTTGGCAGAGGTCAAGAGCAAGTCTATATGCCTAGGGTCAGAATGCATTTGCCCAGGATCACATCCACGTATCAGCGGGAATCAAGTGGGAGACCCCAAACTGTACATCCTCCTGGCCAAGTCCCTCACTCCAGTGCCTTTCCTACAGGCTTGTCACTCATTACTGCCTTGAGATGATCATGATTAAGTTTCACCTCAACATCTCTTCAATTAACTGCCATGGGCAACTAGAAATCTGAATGCAAAAGACTGAAATAGGACCCTTACCTTATACCACATAAAAAAATTAAACTCAAAGTTGATTAAAGATTTAAATGCAAGATCTGAAACTATAAATCAACTATAAGAAAACATCGTGGCACAGTTGTAAACATTGGTCTTAGAAGTGATTTTATGTATGTGACACCGAAAACATAGGCAACCAAAGCAAAAATAGAAAAGGAGGACGACTTCAAAATTAAACTGCCTCCCCCAAAGAACATCAAAAACACATCTACAGTTGAGCTGTAGGAGTTGTTTGTATATTTTTGAGATTAGTTGTTTGTCAGTTGCTTCATTTGCTATTATTTTCTCCCATTCTGAAGGCTGTCTTTTCACCTTGCTGATAGTTTCCTTTGATGTGCAGAAGCTTTTAAGGTTAATTAGGTCCCATTTGCTTATTTTTGCTTTTATTTCCGCTATTCTGGGAGGTGGGTCATAGAGGATCCTGCTGTGATGTATGTCAGAGAGTGTTTTGCCTATGTTCTCCTCTAGGAGTTTTATAGTTTCTGGTCTTATGTTTAGATCTTTAATCCATTTTGAGTTTATTTTTGTGTATGGTGTTAGAAAGTGTTCTAGTTTCATTCTTTTACAAGTGGTTGACCAGTTTTCCCAGCACCACTTGTTAAAGAGATTGTCTTTAATCCATTGTATATTCTTGCCTCTTTGTCAAAGATAAGGTGTCCATATGTGCGTGGATTTATCTCTAGGCTTTCTATTTTGTTCCATTGATCTATATTTCTGTCTTTGTGCCAGTACCATACTGTCTTGATGACTGTGGCTTTGTAGTAGAGCCTGAAGTCAGGTAGGTTGATTCCTCCAGTTCCATTCTTCTTTCTCAAGATCGCTTTGGCTATTCGAGGTTTTTTGTATTTCCATACAAATTGTGAAATTATTTGTTCTAGCTCTGTGAAGAATACTGTTGGTAGCTTGATAGTGATTGCATTGAATCTATAAATTGCTTTGGGTAGTATACTCATTTTCACTATATTGATTCTTCCAATCCATGAACATGGTATATTTCTCCATCTATTAGTGTCCTCTTTGATTTCTTTCACCAGTGTTTTATAGTTAATCTCAAAAATATACAAGCAACTCCTACAGCTCAACTCCAGAAAAATAAATGACCCAATCAAAAAATGGGCCAAAGAACTAAGTAGATATTTCTCCAAAGAAGACAAACAGATGGCTAACAAACACATGAAAAGATGCTCAACATCACTCATTATCAGAGAAATGCAAATCAAGAGCACTATGAGGTACCATTTCACACCAGTCAGAATGGCTGCGATCCAAAAGTCTACAAATAATAAATGTTGGAGAGGGTGTGGAGAAAAGGGAACCCTCTTACATTGTTGGTGGGAATGCAAACTAGTACAGCCACTATGGAGAACAGTGTGGAGATTCCTTAAAAAACTGGAAATAGAACTGCCTTATGATCCAGCAATCCCACTGCTGGGCATACACACTGAGGAAACCAGAAGGGAAAGAGACACGTGTACCCCAATGTTCATCGCAGCACTGTTTATAATAGCCAGGACATGGAAGAAACCCAGATGTCCATCGGCAGATGAATGGATAAGAAAGCTGAGGTACATATACACAATGGAGTATTACTCAGCCATTAAAAGGAATTCATTTGAATCAGTTCTAATGAGGTGGATGAAACTGGAGCCTATTATACAGAGTGAAGTAAGCCAGAAGGAAAAACACCAATACAGTATACTAATGCATATATATGGAGTTTAGAAAGATGATAACAATAACCCTGTGTACGAGACAGCAAAAGAGACACTGATGTATGGTACAATCTTATGGACTCTGTGGGAGAGGGAGAGGGTGGGAAGATTTGGGAGAATGGCATTGAAACATGTAAAATATCATGTATGAAATGAGAAACCAGTCCAGATTCAATGCACGATACTGGATGCTTGGGGCTAGTGCACTGGGACGACCCAGAGGGATGGTATGGGGAGGGAGGAGGGAGGAGGGTTCAGGATGGGGAGCACATGTATACCTGTGATGGATTCATTTTGATATTTGGCAAAACTAATACAATTATGTAAAGTTTAAAAATAAAATAAAATTATAAAATGGCCAAAAAAAAAAAAAAAAACACATCTACATAGAAGCCAAGCTGATGGTTACCAAATGGCAAGTTAGGGCGGGGGGAGGAATTGGGAGTTGGGGATTAACATATATATATATAGACACGGCTATATATTAAATAGATAACCAACAAGAAGTTACTACAAAACGACATGCAACACTGCTAGAAAATCTGTAACAACATAAATGGAAAAAGAATTTGTAAAGGAATAGATATAAGTATGTGTGCCTGTGCAAGCTCAGTTGATCCAGATGTGCCCTACTCTTTGTGACCCTATGGACTGTAGCCTGCTAGGCTCCTCTTTCCATGAGATTCCACAGGAAAGAATACTGGAGAGGCTCGTCATGTACCTCTGAGCATATCTTCCCAACCCAGGGATTGAACCCAAATCTCCTTCATTTCAGGGTGACTCTTTAACAACTGAGCCAAGGGGGAAGCCCAAATACATGTATATGTAAAGCTGAATCACTTTGCTGGATACCTTAAACACAACATGATAAATCAAATATACTCGAATGAAAAAAAAAAAATAAAAAGAATCCATCAACATGTCAAACAATTAGCTCAAAAAACTAATTGGAAAATGCAGAAAGATTTCCAAACTTACTCTCAAAGAAAGATCCACAGGGAACAGGGTATGAAGGGAAAATGATGATTCAAGTCCTTACGTGTGCCCATGGGAGAGGACTCAGAATATAAGGGAGATTACATGGTTGGAGATATGCCCTGGGTGTGAGAGGTTCGAGCCATATATTGGACACACAAGTCCTGGGGTCTGACACAGGGAAGAGAAACACCCTTAGATGGTTGCAGGGCTATGTGGACTAACAGGAGGTCTGTGGTAAGCTGGGACTCTGCCCTGAAGGAGCATGTGCTCAGGGGCTTGCTCCCAAGCCACAATGAAGACGACAGATTGATACCGCATTTGTGGATGCCTGATTTCCTAACAACTGCCAACGCTTACACACACCCTGCTTACTCCCTGTGGCTGATCTGCACTGGAGCAGGGGCTGCCATGACAAGACCGATAGCTGGGATGTGGGAAACAGAGGTGCATCTGGCCCTGGGCTTCATGTGGGTGGAGGAGCCGGGATCCTGCTCATGGAGGGCACTTACACAGGCAGCTATGAGGAGAAGTCCTGATCTCTGAAGGAGGCCGACTGCCACAGCAGATGACCCAGTATGTGCCCAGAGCCCATGAAGGCCTCACCTGCCCAATAGCACACCTCTTCTACAGGGCAGGGATAGCAGAAGCTGGGGGAAGTGATCAGCTGTGAGGGACCAAGAGGTCTCAGACCAGAAGATACGTTTAAGCAGGGCAGGGGACGCTACTGATGGTGATGGCACAGATGGCACATTGGAGGTAGCCTGGATCTCTGTAAGCAGCCTGCCTGGAGATTTGCTCCTTTCGTTATTTTTCTAACCAGAACATGCTCCTCTTGTCCCTCTCTGGCAAAGGTTGCAGTGCTGGTAGAGGGGAGCGTACATACTTGAGAGAACACAGCCAGATCTGGCCTGACATTCAGGGCTTATGCTCCAGAAACTAGGGATCACACCCTGGCCCCAGTAAGACAGTGAAAGCCACTGAGGAAAAGGAAGTCTCGGCCTCACATCTGGCTTCAGGCCTGGTACCACTGAACTACCCAGCCATATGTGCTGGCACACCCTAAGGAAAGATGTGGCTTGTGGTCTATCAAATCCAGCCACCCCCCACCCCATCCCCCCGCTGAATATGGTACAGACTGTACAATGATGCTCCCCGACAAGATCACCCCTTCAAAACCATAATAGATAATTGATGCACTTAAATTCAAAGAGGCAGAGACAAATGGGAGGACAGAAGGACTGGTCTCCACTGAAAGACTGAGAGGAAGTCAGTTCCTGTTGGTCAGTCATGTCTGATTCTCTGTGACACCATGAAGAGCACCACACCAGGCCTCCCTGTCCATCACCAACTTGCGGAATTCACCCAAACCCATGTCCATTGAGTTGGCGATACCATCTAAACATCTCTTCCTCTGTTGTCCCCTTCTCCTCCTGCCCTCAATTTTTCCCAGCATTAGGGTCTTTACCAATGAGTCAGCTCTTCGCATCAGGTGGCCAAATTATTGGAGTTTCAGTTTCAACATCAGTCTTTCCAATGAACACTCAAGACTTATATCCGTTAGGATTAACTGGTTGGATCTCCTTGCAGTCCAAGGGACGCTCAAGAGTCTTCTCCAACACCACAGTTGAAAAGCATCAATTCTTTGGCGCTCAGCTTCTTTATAGTCCAACTCTCAATCCATAGCTGACCACTGGAAAAACCATAGCCATGACTAGACAGACCTTTTTTCCAAAGTAATGTCTCCGCTTTTTATTTTTTATTTTTAATATAAATTTATTTACTTTAATGGGAGGTTATTTACTTCTCATATGATATTGGTTTTACCGTACATCAACCTGAACCTGCCACAGGTGTACATGTGTTCTCCATTCTGTACCCCCTCTCAAATCCCTCCCCGTACCATCCCTCTGGGTCATCCTAGTGATCCAGATCCAAGCATTCTGTATCATGCATCGAACCTGGTTGGCAATTCGTCATATATGATATTATACATGTTTCAATGCCATTCTCCCAAATCACCCCACCCTCTACCACAGAGTCTGCTTTTTAATATACTGTCTTGGTTCTTCAGAACTCTACTTCCAAGGAGTAAGCTCCCTTTATTTCATAGCTGCAGTCACCATCTGCAGTGATTTTGGAGCCCAGAAAGATAAACTCAGCCTCTGTTTCCACTCTTTCCCCATCTACTTCCCATGAAGTGATGGGACCAGATGCCATGATCTTCACTTTCTGAATGTTGAGCTTTAATCCAAATTTTTCTCTCTCTTCTTTCACTTTCATCAAGAGGCTCTTTAGTTCTTCTTCACTTTCAGGCATATCGGTGGTGTCATCTGCATATCTGAGCTTATTGATATTTCTCCTGGCAAACTTGATTCCAGCTTGGGCTTCTCCAGCCCAGCGTTTCTCATGATGCACTCTGCATATAAATTACATAAGCAGAATGACAATATACAGCCTCAATGTATTCTTTTTCGTACTTGGAACCAGTCTGTTGTTCCATGTCCACTTCTAACTGTTGCTTCCTGACCTGCATAGAGGTTTCTCAAGAGGCAGGTCAGGTGATCTGGTATTCTCATCTCTTTCAGAATTTTCCACAGTTTACTGTGATACACACAGGCTTTGGCATAGTCAATAAAACAGAAATAGATATTTTTATGGAAATCTTGCTTTTTCCATGATCCAGCGGATGTTGGAAATTTGATCTCTGATTCCTCTGCCTTTTCTGTAAGCAGTGTGAACATCTGGAAGTTCATGATTCACATATTGCTGAAGCCTGCTTTGGAGAATTTTAAGAATTACTTTACTGGCATGTGAGATGAGTGCAATTGTGTGGTAGATGTTCATTGTTTGGCCTTGCCTTTCTAGGGGATTGGAGTGAAAACTGACCTTTTCCAGTCCTGTGGCCACTGCTGAGTTTTCCAACTTAGCTGGCATATTGAGTGCAGCATTTTCACTGCATCATCTTTCAGGATTTGAAATAGCTCAACTGGAATTCCATCACCTCCACTAGCCTTGTTAATAGTGATGCTTTCTAAGGCCCACTTGACTTCACATTGCAGGATGTCTGGCCCTAGGTGTGTGATCACACCATCATGATTATCTGGGTCATGAAGGTTTTTTTTGTACAGTTTTTCTGGGTATACTTACCGCCTTTTCTTAATATCTTCTGCCTCTGTTAGGTCCATACTATTTCTGTCCTTTATTGAGCCCATCTTTGCATGGAATGTTCCCTTGGTATGTGAATTTTCTGAAGAGATGTCTAGTCTTTTCCATTCCGTTGTTTTCCTCTATGTCTTTGCATTGAAAACTGAGGAATGCTTTCTTATCTCTTCTTGCTCTTCTTTGGAACTGTGCATTCAGATGCTTATATCTTTCCTTTTCTCCTGTGCTTTTCATTTCTCTTCTTTTCAAAACTATTTGTAAGGCCTCCCCAGACAGCCGTTTTACTTTTGGCCTTTCTTTTCCATGGGGATGGTCTTGATCACTGTCTCCTGTAAAATGTCACGAATCTCTGTCCATACTTCATCAGGCACTGTATCTGTCAGGTCTAGTCCCTTAAATCTATTTCTCACTTCCACTGTATAATCATAAGGGATTGGATTTATGTCATCCCTGTATGGTCTAGCGGGTTTCCCTAATTTATTCAATTTAAATCTGAATTTAGCAATAAGGAGCTCATGATCTGAGCCACAGTCAGCTCCCAGTCTTGTTGTGCTGACTGTATAGAGCTTCTTCATCTTTGGCTGCAAATGATATAATCAATCTGATTTCAGTGTTGTCCAACTGGTGAAGTCCATGTGTAGAGTCTTTTCTTGTGTTGTTGGAAGAGGGTGTTTGCTATGACCAGTGTGTTCTCTTTGCAAAACTCTATTAGCCTTTGCCCTGCATCATTCCATACTCCAAAGCCAAATTTTCCTGTTACTCCAGGTGTTTCTTGACTTCCTAATTTTGCATTCCAGGCCACTATAATGAAAAGGACATTTTTTTGGGTGTTAGTTCTAAAAGGTCTTGTCGGTCTTCATAGAACCGTTCAACTTCAACTTCTTCATCCTTACTTCTTGGGGCATAGACTTGCATTACTGTGATATTGAGTGGTTTGCCTTGGAAATGAACAGGGATCATTTTATAGTTTTTGAGATTGCATCCAGCTACTGCATTTTGGACTCTTTCGTTGACCATGATGGCTACTCCATTTCTTCTGAGGGATTCCTGCCTGCCGTAGTGGATAGAATGGACATTTGAGTTACGTTCACCCGTTCCATTCCATTTTAGTTCACTGATTACTAGAATGTTGATGATAAATCTTGCCATTTCCTGTTTGACCACTTCCAATTTGTCTTGATTCTTGGACTTAACATTCCAGGTTCCTATGCTCTATTTCTCTTTATAGCATTGGACCTTTCTTCTGTCACCAGTCACATCCACAACTGGGTATTGTTTTTGCTTTGGCTCAATCCCTTCATTCTTTCTGGAGTTATTTCTCCACCGATCTCCAGTAGCATATTGGGCACCTACTGACCTGGGGAGTTCCTTTTTCAGTATCCTATCATTTTGCCTTTTCATACTCTTCATGTGGATCTCAAGGCAAGAATACTGAAATGGTTTGCCCTTCCCTTCTCCAGTGGACCACATTCTGTCAGACCTCTCCACCATGACCCACCCAATTTGGGAGGCCCCACATGGCCTGGCTTAGTTTCATTGAGTTAGACAAGGCTGTCGATCTAGTTTGATTAGATTGATTAGATTTCTGTAATTCTGGTTTCAGTGTGTCTGCCTTCTTATGCTGTCTTGCAAAACCTACCGTCTTAGGTGGGTTTCTCTTACCTTGGACGTGGGGTATCACTTCATGGCTGATCCAGCAACGTGCACCCACTGCTCCTTACCTTTGATGAGGTATATCTCCTTACTGCCACCACTCCTGACCTTGAACCTGGAATAGCTCCTCTAGTCCCTCCTTTGCCCATGCAGCCAGCACTCCATGGACCTGTGGTATCAGTCCTGATTATTCACTAGAAGGACTGATGTTGAAGCTGCAACTCCAGTACTTTCTCCACCTGATGCAAAGAACTGTCTCAGTGGAAAAGATCCTGATGCTAGGAAGGAATGAAGGCCAAGGAGAAGGGGAAGAGAGAGGATGAGATGGTTGGATGGCATCAGGGATTCGATTGACTTGAGTTTCAGCAAGCTCTGGGAGTTGGTGATGGACAAGGAATCCTGGTGTGCTGCAGTCCATGGGGTTGCACACAGTCGGACACAACTGAGCAAATGAAATGAACTGATTGCAATAGGGAGAATGCTTTGAACACAAGTTCTTAACATGTCTCAAAATGGAACAGAAAATGGTATTTCGTTAACATGGAAGATAAGGAGGGTGCGCAGCAACTATGTGTGTAAGTTTGTGTATGTGTGTGTGTGTGTGTGTGTGTGTGTGTGTGAGATGGGGAAAGATGTGGGATGGATGAACAGACATCACGATGGAGCAGTTTGACAGGAAGTGTTTCTTTCTGTAGTGAGCTGATTCTTAGAAGGGGCTGTTAAAGGAGTCAGAAATGTCTGACTCTTAGTGCTTGCTCAAGCGAGGGGGAAAGCTGAGGTTCAGAGGAGAGAAGCATGGCTAAAGTTTAGCCAAGCCTAGTCAGTGGGTATGTTATGGATGACTGTGAGCACTTGGCCAGTCTCTGCTGTTGTTTAAGAGAGGCCAAGTCAGCCCTTAGACAGTATTGTTGTTATCAAAATTGCAAATCCATGTGCTTGATGCAGAATGTGGCCCATCAAAACTAAATCTTACAGTTTGGAACAGGGAAAGGTTTATTGCAGATTCATAGAAGGATGTGGGTGGCTCTTGCCCTAAGAACCCAAAGTTACTGAACGTTTTCAGTTAAGTACATTTATTTTCTTTTCTTTTTTTTAATTTAATTTTACTTTTAAACATTACAATATTGTATTAGTTTTGCCAAATATTGAAATGAATCCAACACAGATATACCTGTGTTCCCCATCCTGAACCCTCCTGCCTCCTCCCTCACCATACCCTCCATCTGTGTCGTCCCAGTGCACCAGCTCCATGCATCCAGTATCGTGCATTGAACCTGGACTGGCAACTCGTTTCATACATGATATTATACATGTTTCAATGCCATTCTCCCAAATCTCCCCACCCTCTCCCTCTCCCACAGGGTCCATAAGACTGATCTATACATCAGTGTCTCTTTTGCTGTCTCGTACACAGGGTTATTGTTACCACCCTTCTAAATTCCATATATATGTGTTAGTATACTCTATTGGTGTTTTTCTTTCTGGCTTATTTCACTCTGTATGATAGTTTCCATTTTCATCCACATCATTAGAACTGATTCAAATGTATTCTTTATAATGGCTGAGTAATACTCCATTTTGTACATGTATCACAACTTTCTTATCCATTCATCTGCTGATGGACATCTAGGTTGCTTCCATGTCCTGGCTATTATAAACAGTGCTGCGATGAACATTGGGGTACACATGCAAATGTTAGAGAGAGTTGTGGTAAGTTGTTGCAGATTTCTTGGTGTCACATCCTTTGTGCTTAAAATTAGGTCATGGTCAGGTATAATGTTCCTAACTACCTCTACCAGATGAATGTTATTCTCTGTCATTCTTGCCCTGTCAAGAGAGGGCAAAGTCTCAAGGCACAATTTTCACCTTGAAATGTCCCATCCTGGATAAGCAGAAACAGATCTCATTTGGCAGCTCCTTCTGGGCAAGTTTCCCACATTCTGTCCAGCTCTCATCCTTAATGGAGCCAGGCACCCAACCCAATAGGTCCTGTCTTCTCAGGCTGTCCAAGTGAGGAGACCAGTTCTCAGAGACTGAGGCCCAGGAAGATGGCCACTGCTAGAAGGTTGCAGAGACATGGATGTGGGAGAGGTTCACTGCTCCTCAAGGCCTGGGCCAAGGCTACTGGAGGGCCTCAGTGAGGGCTCTGGAGTACTACAGGATGTCGTCCCCAGTCTATTACCTGGGACCTCCAGCTCACCCAATGGCCCAAGGCTGGGAGATCTCCAGGCCCTCCAAAAGAGTGTTTAAATCTGCCTCTTCTCTCACTTTCCAGCGGTGACCACCACACCACCCTTCCTTAATCACTTCCCCAGTACTCCCTTCTTGACAGTTACTTGGGGGCAGGGCCCACTGTGTTGCTGATCAGTAGCTGAGCAGGACAATGAATGGTCACTCATTGACAGTTGGCTGCATGTGAATGGGGCCATTTGAGGCACCAAGCAAGGCTGAGCTAAATCTGTGGCCTAGTACAGGATGGGTTGAAATGAAGCACATCAATGGCTAACTTCATAGGGCTATGCTCACACTGCTCATTTACATTGTGAATAGAATAAGCATCACTGTTACGTTAAGATTTGTCAAAGTAGTTCTCTAGGTGGGATGGCTTTGACATTCTTGTTGGCTTTGAAATATTAGCTATAATATAGGCAGCACATGCAATCATGGGGCAGCTGTTAGAGGGGCATACAGATAAGCACTGCTGACTGGCATGCCTGGGAATACAATGAAAAGAAAGATGTACAAAAGTTAAACAAGCGTGCGAAATCAAAATCTGCGGTGGGAAAGGAGTCAGTCAAAAAGATTAAAGCACACTGGACCCAACGTACCCTTATGGAACAGAGCAGCATGAGCACAGCCATTAGCAGGTAGCCATTGCTTTGCCGTATTACTCCACATCCTGTTACTAAGCAACAGGCCTGTGCAGCATTTGGACAGTGCATCGCTCCACCCTGCCAATAAGAAACCAACTATCAGTGAGATACCTACTGGTACTTCTCCTGCTCAGCTATTGCTCAGCTCCATATTGGGCCTTAACTGATGATAACTGTCAATGAGGGACCACTGGGGAAGTGATTCAGTCAAGAGACAATGGTGCCTTGGTCATCTGACTCTTGCCTTTGGACACGTTATTTTTTTTTTTTTTTAATCGGGAATATATTTCTGGTAGATGGGGCAGGTTGAGTTTCCCTACTCAATATGAGTTGAAGTTTCCCCAACAATATTAGTGAAGGAGACATTTATGACTCTTTGCTCTGATGTGTACTTTTATGGAGACGGTGTACAGACCTTGGGGCAACAGACTGAGGATTCACCAAGTCTTGGGGTCTCTAAAGCTCATTGGAGTAGCAGAAACATCCAACCTGTTCTTAATTACCTTTTTCCATGTTAAATTCTTGCTCTTAAATTCCTTAAGCCCCTCAAGAACCCCCCTTAGGAAGAGGGTGGTCGAAAGATGAAATGACTATTTGGAGTGAGAAGTGTTTGGTAGAGGTTCATACAGGGATGGAGGAGGCAGGAGTGTTGAAGGGGGACATATAAGTCAAAGAATAAAGGGCACTGAAGGAAAGTCTGAGGGTCATGAGAAGAAACACCATGCCCCTGAATCATCACTCCCCAGAATCAGACACACAGAGGTGTCAAGGGTGAGAAAGTTGTATCATGGCCTCCCTCAGCATCCACTAACCCATGTTGATGGGCACAGTGGTACATTGTGATGTGTAAGACCCCAAAGCCACCATTGGCTGGGGCAGTGCCTAGCTGACCAATCAGATTGAAGGGTGTGGCTCCTCATTGTCCTGAGAAGGTATATATAGGGAGGTCAGAGGCAGAGATTCTGGGTTAGTCCATTTCATGCTATCATCATAAGGTAACCAGGAAGCCACGGCAGCCAAAAAGAGTTCCAATGCAGTTTGCTTCAAGGGTGAAAGGACGAAAGAAGACCCTTTGTCCACAGAAATACAGAGGCAGTGTGGAGGTAAGATGATTCCATCTATGCTCCCCAAGTTCTCCATTGACTTTGTTTCCCAAGCCCTCTACACTGCCCTTTCCTGCCACAAAAGTCCTCAACAGCCCACATCCCTCTTCATGATATCTCCCTTCCAACTAAGATGTTATACCCTTTCCTCAAAACTAATACCCTTCTCTTGTCTTTCAAGGCACGGAATATGACCATGAGGGTCAGGAGACCTCTAAAAGGAACCTTAAGAAAGAAAATCCTGTCACATGCCACTCAGTCGAAGAAGGTTAAGAAAACAAGAAAACCAAACTGTTTTTTCTGTTCCTGTCCACGTAAGAAACTGAATCAAAGCCAAAAAGGGCACCAAAATATAAGGCAGAGTCAAAGAAGGAGGCAGAATCAAAACAGAAGGTAAGCTCAGCCACCCCAGAATGAGAGACCGTGGAGAAGTAAAACCTGGGCAGCCAGTATCTGTATAGAAAAGGTCATACAATTTAGAATTGTGTCTCCAGAGGTCTGCTTTCTAAAGAATTGGCCAACCAGGAAAAGACTGACTCTCACACTAACATAGTAAACTGATGGCTGCGATTAAAATACACATCAAATGGTGAAAAGATGATATTTGTGTGTGAGTGAATTTTCTGATGGGAAGGGAGGGAAGGAAGCAAAGAGCTGGGCACCTGACTGGGGAGGGAGGTGGGTTCCCAAGAGCTGAGGGAACAGACCCTGAGGTCTCCAGTTAGCCAGAGAGTAGAGATCTCGCCTGGGTCAGGAGTCTGCACTGAAGGTGAATATCACTGCTTAACAATTGATCTCAGCGACAAGGAGTAGTGGTGTGGTGTTACTGCCACTGTTTGGGGTGTGGAGTGACATTAGGGTCTAGATTGCCCAAACCCAGTTGGGAAGAGGGCTTCACATGGCTTTGGTGAATGTCATACTTCCCCTGAGTGAGGCAGGCAGAAATCACCTCCTGGCCACTTACGTCATAACGGACTTTGTTGCATCACTCACCTGTGCTGTCAGCTAAAGGCGCTCAGGAGGCATAAAATGCTGATACAACTAAAACCCACAATTAGCACTCCCAAATATTAAAATAATGTTTGGAGGGATCAGAACAAATATCAATTAGGCCACTTTTATCCTAAGATATTTGTGGGAGCAGTGTGTTCCCAAACGCAGGGCAGTGGAGGTGGCCCAATCCTGGTGCAGATGACTAACAGAATCACGACACACAGAAAATATTTTGGGGTTGGGGGGCACCATGGAGTTTGTGGGATCTTAGTTCCCTGACTAAGGATTGAACCAGTTCCCCTTCTTGTGAAAGCATGGAGTCCTAACCACTGGACAGCCAGAGAAGTCAGGACAGTGATTTTTGATAGATGTAGTAATATAAGACTGTGTAAAAGCTGGTTTTATATTTATCACCATCCCCTAGTATTTCTAAATAACTGCAGTCATTAAACATTATTCCCCAAAAAACTCTTTTGTTAGTCCACTTTCTACAAATTTTTGTGGTTTAAAATGAAGAGTATCGAATATTTAATTTGGTGTTAACTTAGATTTGAAGTGTTTGTTTGAATAGTTTCAAGCAGTAGTCAATCAAATATGGAGATATATAAGGCAAAGTCTCTACCAAGGGAATCCCGTGTGTTTTCAGAAAGCATTTTAGGAACAATTAAAACAGAGTTTCACCATCAGCATCAAAATGGTTGAGTTCAGATTTTACGTCAATGCTAGGTATCTTTTTTCTGGACTGCAGCTCCCTAGTTAAATCTTTCTGGCACTTTAACTCCTGAGAGATACAGATGATGATTCAAAGTCAGTCACTGAATTTGATTTAAAATCATTAAGAGTGAAGGAGACCCTGTGTTTGTTGTCCTTTCAAAGGAAGTGGGAGAACTATCAACCCTGCCTGTGAAAATTAGTCAGGTAAGCAGCTACCAGGATCATATGGACAGAGAGCCCTGATAGGTGGGTGCTGTGATTCCAGATCTGTATATATTATCACCATTTAACACTATCACACTTTTATGGCCTGTTGTAGGACTGACTGAAACATTTGCTTTTAGGGGAAGGTAACTGATTACTAGGCCTGAAGAGCTGAAAGTGGAAGTTGCTCAGTCGTGTCCGAAGGTTGGTACCCCATGGACTATACAGCCATGGAATACTCCAGGCCAGAGTAGTGGAGTGGATAGCCTTTGCTTACTCCAGGGGATCTTCCCAACCCAGGGATCAAGCCCAGGCATCCCACATTGAAGGCAGATTCTTCACCAGCTGAGCCACCAGGGAAGCCAAAGAATGCTAGAGTGGGTAGCTTGTCCCTTCTCCAGCAGTCTTTCCCTACCGAGGATTTGAACTGATGTCTTCAGCTTTGCAGGCTGAATCTTTCCCAACTGAGCTATTAGGAAAGTCCTGAGGGGGAACAAGAGTGGAGGTTATAGGGCCTTGTTTCCCTTAAGTAGCACTGGTATATATTTTAATAGCCGTGGATATACTGCCACACTGCAGAAAGAACTCAGGATGCATAGAGTTTAAAAAGGATCCAAAGACTCTTAGTGGTAAAAGAGAAAAACAAACACTAAGTCATGAGTTGAGAAAGGGTATATCCATTTAGATCAACAACGATCAATCAATATCAGACGCCTGTAGCTCTCCTTGAAAAGGACAGTATATTGTGATTCAAACATGACAAGTCCTATTGCAAACGCTGTGTTGTATGGGAGTGGCGGTTTGGTCATTAGCACTCACAAAGAGTAGTAGAAACTCTTTATACTTCCACTTATACAGGTTCGCTATGAATAGACTCCAACTGACCCTTCTAGCTGTGGTCATAAAAACCTCTATTGACTGATATAATGATTTCCCTAAGACCTTCTCCTTTCCTCTATGCCTGTGTCCATCCTATCTTCTGTGACTCAGAAACTAGCAACCAGCTGAAGCCTGCTGAATGGTCACCTCCCAAGAAAATGTTCTTAATCATTCTCTTGGTATTACTATTTTCACATTCTCTAATCACTTACAGTTCATTAAATGCAGTTTGTAGGATAGATTTTTGATTATGTATCTTATCAGAAATGCATGTCTGACAGGTAAATGGATTAGAAATCAACAGTGTGGTGATATAAAATATTATCAGAAGTTGGATTATCTACGACTGTAAGGGAGAGAATCACTCTCTTCTGCCAAGGATGTCCAAGAATCTGTTTGAAAATATAGTAAAAACCATAAACTAGAGAGTGGATCAGAAGGCAAAGGAACTTAAATGAGAAGCTTATTTTATCAGTAGTCAGAGGAACTCTATGTTTTTCTATTAAGACCACACATTTGCATGACACCAAATGCAAAACCAAAGCAGTGCCCATGGACTCATGATGAGTGCACAATACTTCTGGCCCAGAGGCTTCTCTTGATTGGCAGAGGTCAAGAGCAAGTCTATGTGCCTAGGGTCAGAACGCATCTGCCCAGGATCACATCCACGTATCAGCGGGAATGAAGTGGGAGTCGCCAAACTGTACTAGCTTCTGGCCAAGTCCCTCACTCCAGTGCCTTTCCTACAGGCTTGTCACTCATTACTGCCTTGAGATGATCATGATTAAGTTTCACCTCCCCATCTCTTCAATTAACTGCCATGGGCAACTAGAAATCTGAATGCAAAAGATTGTAATAGGATCCTTACCTTATACCACATAAAAAATTAAAATCAGAGTTGAATAAAGATTTAAATGAAAGATCTCAAACTATAAATCATCTAGAAGAAAACATCCAGGAGAAGTTGTAAACATTGGTCTCAGAAATGATTTTATGTATGTGACACCAAAAACATAGGCAACAAAAGCAAATATAGAAAAGTAAGACGACTTCAAACGATTAAACTGCCTCCCCCAAAGAACAACAGAAACACATCTACTTAGAAGCTTAACTGATGGTTATCAAATGGCAAATTGGGTCGTGGGTAGGAATTGTGAGTTGGGGATTAACATCTATATACACACCACTATATATAAAATAGATAAACAATAAGGACCTACTACAAAACCACAGGCCACTCTGCTAGAAATTCTGTAACAACATAAATGGAAAAATAATTTGTAAAGGAATAGATATATGTATGTGTGCCTGTGCAAGCTCAGTTGATTCATATGTGCCCTACTCTTTGTAATGCTATGGACTGTAGCCTGCTAGGCTCCTCTGTCCATGAGATTCTCCAGGCCAGAATACTGAAGAAGCTCATCTTGTCCCTCTGAACATATCTTCCCAACCCAGGGAATGAACCCAAATCTCCTTCATTGCAGGGTGATTCTTTAACAACTGAGCTAAGTGAGAAGCCCAAATACATGTATATGTGCAGCTTTACTTTATGGTGATATGAATCACTTTACTGGGCACCTGAAACACAACATGGTAAATCAAATATACTCGAATAAAAAAAAATAAAAAGAATCCATCAACATGTCAAACAATTAGCTCAAAAAACTAATTGGAAAATGCAGAAAGATTCTCAAACTTACTCTCAAAGAAAGATCCACAGGGAACAGGGTATGAAGGGAAAAGGATGATTCAAGTCCTGACGTGTGCCCATGGGAGAGGACTCAGAATATAAGGGAGATTACACGGTTGGAGATATGCCCTGGGTGTGAGTGGTTCGAGCCATATATTGGACACACAAGTCCTGGGGTCTGCATAGGGAAGAGAAACACCCTTAGATGGTTGCAGGGCTATGTGGACTAACAGGAGGTCTGTGGAAAGCCCGGAATCCCCCCTCCAGGAGCATGTGCTCAGGGGTTTGCTCCCAAGCCACAATGAAGAGGAGAGATTGAGACCGCATTTGTGGATGCCTGTTTTCCCAACAACTGCCCACACTTACACACACCTTGCTTACTCCGTGTGGCTGATCTGCACTGGAGCAGGGGCTGCCATGACCAGGAAGACAGCTTGGATGTGGGAAACAGAGGTGCATCTGGCCCAGGTCAGCATGCGCGTGGAAGAGCTGGGGTCATGCTCTTGGAGGGCACTTACATAGGCAGTGTATCAGGAGAAGTCCTGATCTCTGATGGAGGCCAGACTGCCACAGTAGATGACCCAGTATGTGCCCAGAGGCTATGAGGACCTCACCTGCCCAATAACACCCCTCTTCAACAGGGCAGGGATAGCAGAACCTGGGAGAAGTGATCAGCTGTGAGGGACCAAGAGGTCTCAGACAAGAAGGTATGTTTAAGCAGGGCAGGAGACGCTACTGATGGTGATGGTACACATGGCACGTGGGAGGTAGCCTGGATCTCTCTAAGCAGCCAGCCATCAGATTTGTTCTTTTTGTTATTTTTCTAACCAGAACATGCTCCTCTTGTCCCTCTGTGGCTAGGGTTGCAGTGCTGGGAGAGGGGAGCTTACATACTTCAGGGAACACAGCCAGATCTGGCCTGACATTCAGGGCTTCTGCTCCAGAAACTTGGGATCCCTCCCTGCCACATATAGGACAGTGAAAGCCACTGAGGAAAAGGAAGTCTCTGCCTCACATCTGGCTTCAGACCTGGTACCAGTGAACGTCCCAGAAATAGGTGCTGGCACACTGTAAGGAAAGATGTGACTTGTGGTCCATCAAATCCATCCCCAACCCCACCCACAGCCCCTGCTAACTATGGTACAGACTGTACAGTGATGCTCTACAACAATATCACCCCTTCAAGACCATAATAGATAATTGATGCACTGAAATTCAGAGAGGCAGAGACAAATGGGAAGGCAGAAGGACTGGTCTCCACTGAAAGACTGAAAGGAAGTCAGTTCAGTTTGTCAGTCGTGTCTGATTCTTTACGACATCATGAACCGCAGCACACCAGGGCTCCCTGTCCATCACGAACTCGCAGAGTCCACCCAAACCCATGTCCATGGAGGTGGTGATGCCATCTAACCATCTCTTCCTCTATCTTCCCCTTCTCCTCCTCCCTCAATAGTTCCCAGCATCAGGGTCTTTACCAATGAGTCAGCTCTTCGCATCAGGTGGCCAAAATATTTGAGTTTAAGTTTCAACATCAGTCTTTCCAATGAACACTCACGACTGATATCCTTTAGGATGGACTGGTTGGATCTCCTTGCAGTCCAAGGGATTCTCAAGAGTCTTCTCCAACACCACAGTTCAAAAGCATCAATTGTTTGGTGCTCAGCTTTTTTATAGTCCAACTCTCAATCCATACCTGAATACTAGAAAAACCATAGCCTTGACTAGACAGTCCTTTTTTGCCAAAGTAATGTCTCTGCTTTTTATTTTTAATATAAAGTTATTTATTTTAATGGGAGGTTAATTACTTTACATATGGTATTGGTTTTGCCATACATCAACCTGAACCTGCCACAGGTGCACATGTGTTCCCCATCCTGTACCCCCTCCCACCTCCCTCCCCATATAATCACTTTGGGTCATCCCAGTGCACCAGCCCCAAGCATCCTGTATCATGCATCGAACCTGGACTGGTGATTCGTTTCATATATGATATTATACATGTTTCAATGCCATTCTCCCAAATCACCCCACCCTCTCCCACAGAGTCTCTGCTTTTTAATATGCTGTCTAGGTTAGTCATAACTCTACTTCCAAGGAGTAAGCTTACTTTAATTTCATGGCTGCAGTCACCATCTGCAGTGATTTTGGAGCCCAGAAAAATAAACTCAGCCACTGTTTCCACTGTTTCCCCATCTACTTCCCATGAAGTGATGGGACCAGGTACCATGATCTTCGCTTTCTGAATGTTGAGTTTTAAGAAAACTTTTTCACTCTCTTCTTTCATTTTCATCGGGAGGCTCTTTAGTTCTTCTTCACTTTCTGCCTTAACGGTGGTGTCATTTGCATATCTGAGCTTATTGATATTTCTCCCAGCAATCTTGATTCCAGCTTGTGGTTCCTCCAGCCGAGCATTTCTCATGATGCACTCTGCATATAAATTACATAAGCAGAGTGACAATATACAGCCTTGATGTACTCTTTTTCCTTCTTGGAAGCAGTCTGTTTTTCCATGTCCAGTTCTAACTGTTGCTTCCTGACCTGCATAGAGGTTTTTCAAGAGGCAGGTCAGGTGGTCTGCTATTCCCATCTCTTTCAGAATGTTCCACAGTTTACTCTGATCCACACAGTCAAAGGCTTTGGCATAGTCAATAAAGTAGAAATAAATATATTTATGGAACTATCTTGGTTTTCCCATGATCCAGCAGATGTTGGCAATTTGATCTCTGATTCCTCTGTCTTTTTTATAACCAGCTTAAAAATCTGGAATTTCACGATTCATATATTGCTGAAGCCTGCTTTGGAGTATTTCAAGAATTACTTTACTGGCATGTGACATGAGTGAAATTGTGCGGTAGTTTGAGCATTCTTTGGTGTTGTCTTTCTTGGGGATTGGAGTGAAAACTGATCTTTTCCGGTCCTGTGGCCACTGCTTAATTTTCCAAATTAGGTGGCATATTGAGTGCAGCACTTTCACTGCATTATCTTTCAGGATTTGAAATAGCTCAACTGAAATTCCATCACCGCCTTGTTGGTAGTGATGCTTTCTAAGGCCCACTTGACTTCACATTCCAGGATGTCTGGCCCTAGGTGTGTGCTCACACCATCATGATTATCTGGGTCATGAAGATTTTTTTTTTGCACAGCTCTTCTGGGTAGTCTTACCACCTCGTCTTAATATCCTCTGCTTCTGTTAGGTCCATACCATTTCTGTCCTTTATGGAGCCCATCTTTGCATGAAAAGATCACTTGGTATCTCGAATTTTTTGAAGAGATGTCTAGACTTTCCCATTCCCTTGTTTTCCTCTATTTCTTTGCACTGATCACTGAGAAAGGATTTTTAATCTCCTCTTGCTATTCTTTGGAACTCTGCATTCAGATGCTTATATCTTTTCTTTTCTCCTGTGCTTTTCACTTCTCTTCTTTTCACAACTACTTGTAAGGCCTCCCCAGATAGCCCTTTTGCTTTCTGGCATTTCTTTTCCACGGGGATGATCTTGATCCCTGTCTGCTGTACAATGTCATGAACCTCCGTCCATAGTTCTTCAGGCATTGTTATCTGTCAGGTCTAGTCCCTTAAATAATCTGCTGATGTCCATGTGTGGAGTCTTTTCTTCTGTTGTTGGAAGAGGTGTTTGCTGTGACCAGTGTGTTCTTTTTGCAAAACTCTGTTAGCCTTTGCCCTGCTTCATTCCATACTCCATAGCCAATTTTTCTGTTACTCCAGCTGTTTCTTGAATTCCTACTTTTGCATTCCAGTCCACTATAATGAAAAGGACATCTTTTTGGGTGTTAGTTCTAAAAGGTCTTGTCGGTCTTCATAGAACTGTTCAACTTCAACTTCCTCATCGTTACTTCTTGGGGCATAGACTTGGGTTACTCTGATATTGAATGGTTTGCCTTGGAAATAAACAGAGGTCATTCTATAGTTTTTGAGATTGCATCCAGCTACTGCAATTTGGACTCTTTTGTTGACCATGATGGCTACTCCATTTCTTCTGAGGGATACCTGCCCGCCATAGTAGATAGAATGGTCATCTGAGTTAAATTCACCCATTCCAGTCCATTTTAGTTCACGGATTCCTAGAATGTTGACGTTCACTTTTGCCATCTCCTGTTTGACCACTTCCAATTTGCCTTGATTCATGGACTTACCAATCCAGGTTCCTATGGTATAACGCTTTTATAGCATTGGACATTTCTTCTGTCACCAGTCACATCCACAACTGGGTATTGTTTTTGCTTTGGCTCAATCCCTTCATTCTTTCTGGAGTTATTTCTCCACCGATCTCCAGTAGCATATTGGGCACCTACTGACCTGGGGAGTTCCTCGTTCAGTATCCTATCATTTTGCCTTTTCATACTGTTCATGAGGATCTCAAGGCAAGAATACCGAAATGAATTGCCCTCCCCTTCTCCAGTGGACCACATTCTTTCAGACCTCTCCACCATGACCCGCCCAACTTGGGAGGCCCCACAGGGCCTGGCTTAGTTTCATGGAGTTAGACAAGGCTGTGGTTCTAGTGTGATTAGATTGACTAGATTTCTGTGATTCTGGTTTCAGTGTGTCTGCCCTCTGATGCCGTCTTGCAACACCTACCGTCTTATGTGGGTTTCTCTTACCCCGACGTGGGGTGTATCTTCACGGCTATTCCAGCAAAGCGCAGCCACTGCTCCTTACCTTGGACGAGGTACATCTCCTCACTGCCACCACTGCTGACTTGAACATGTATAGCTTCTTTAGTCCCTCTTGTGCCCATGCAGCCACCACTCCATGGACGTGTGGTATCAGTCCTGATTAATCATTAAAGACTGATGCTGAAGCTGCAACTCCAGTACTTTGTCCACCTGATGCAAAGAACTGTCTCATTGGAAAAGATCCTGATACTAGGAAGGAATGAAGGCCAAGGAGAAGGGGATGAGAGAGGATGAGATGGTTGGATGGCATCAGGGATTCCATGGACTTGAGTTTCAGCAAGCTCTGAGAGTTGGTGATGGATAAGGAATCCTGGTGTGCTGCAGTCCATGGGGTTGCACACAGTCGGACACAACTGAACAAATGAAATGAACTGATTGCAATAGGGAGAATGCTTTGAACACAAGTTCTTTACTTGTCTCAAAATGGAACAGAAAGAGATATTTCGTTAACATGGAAAATAAGGAGGGTGTGCAGAAACTATGTGTGTGAGTGTAAGTTTGTGTATGTGTGTGTGTGGGTATGTGTGTGTGTGAGATGGGGAACGAGGTGGGGATGGTTGAACAGACAGAATGATGGAGCAGTTTGACAGGAAGTGTTTTTGTAGGGAGCTGATTCTTAGAAAGAGCTTTTAAATGAGTCAGAAATGTCTGAC
The DNA here is from genome assembly GCF_029378745.1 of Bos indicus. Taxonomy (NCBI): domain Eukaryota; kingdom Metazoa; phylum Chordata; class Mammalia; order Artiodactyla; family Bovidae; genus Bos; species Bos indicus. The sequence continues at coordinate 216,917 of NW_027223726.1, forward strand.
TCTTAGTGCTTGCTCAAGCGTGTGAGAAAGCTGAAGATCATAGGAGAGAAGCATGGCTAAAGTTTAGCCAAGCCTAGTCAGTGGGTTGGTTATGGATGACTGTGAACACACTGTGAACAGCAGCCAGTCGCTGCTGTTGTTTAAGAGAGGCTAAGTCAGCCCTTCGACAGTATGGTTGTTATCAAAATTGCAAATCCATGTGCCTAATGCAGAATGAGGCCCATCAAAACTAAATCTTAGAGTTTGGAACAGGGAAAGGTTTATTACAGATTCATAGAAGGATGTGGGTGGCTCTTGCCCTAAGAACCCAAAGTTACTGAACGTTTTCAGTTTAGTACATTTAAAAGCAAATATCAGAGAGTGTTGAGGTAAGTTGTTACAGACTTCTTGGTGTCACATCCTTTGTGCTTAAAGTTAGGTCATGGTCAGGTCATAATGTTCCTATATATCTCTACCAGATGAATGTTATTTTCTGTCATTCTTGCCCTGTCAAGAGAGGGCAAAGTCTCAAGGCACAACTTTCAGCTTGAAATGTCCCATCCTGGATAAGCAGAAACAGATCTCATTCGGCGGCTCCTTGAGGGCAAGTTTCCCACATTGTGGCCAGCTCTCATACTTGAGGGAGCCAGGCACCCAACCCAATAGGTCCTATATCCTCAGGCTGTCCAAGTGAGGAGAACAGTTCTCAGAGACTGAGGCCCAGGAAGATGGTCACTGCTAGTAGTTTGCAGAGACACAGATTGGGGAGAGGTTCACCGCTCCTCTAGGCCTGGGCCAAGGCTACTGGAGGGCCTGAGTGAGGGCTCTGGAGCACTAGAGGATGTCATCCCCAGTGTATTCCCTGGGACCTCCAGCTCCCCCACTGGTCCAAGGCTGGGTGATTTCCAGGCCCTACAAAATAAAGCCTGAATCTGCCTCTTCTCTCACTTTTCAGCTGATGGCCACCACACTACTCTTCCTTAATCACTTCCCCAATACTCCCTTCTTGACAGTTACTGAGGGGCAGGGCCCATTGTGGTGCTGACCAATAGCTGAGCAGGATAATGAATGGTCACTCATTGACAGTTTGCTGCTTGTCAATTGGGCCATCAGAGACACCAAGCAATGCTGAGCTACACCTGTTGCCTAGGACCAGGGTGGGTTGAAATGAAGCACATCAATAGCTAAGTGCATAGGGCTGTGCTCACTCTGCTCTTTTACATTGTGAATAGAATAAGAATCACTGTGAGGTTAAGGTTTGTCAAAGTAGTTCTCAAAGTGGGCTGGCTTTGACATTCTTGTTGGCTTTGAAATATTAGCTATAATATATGCAGCACATGCAATCATGTGGCAGCTGTTGGAGGGCCATATAGATAAGCACTGCTGACTGTCATGCCTGGAAATACAATGAAAAGAATGATGTACAAAAGTTAAACAAGCATGTGAAATCAAAATCTGCGGTGGGAAAGGAGTCAGTCAAAAAGTTTAATGCACAGTGGACCCATCATATCCTTATGGAACAGAGCAGCATGACCACAGCCAACTAGCAGGTAGCCATTTCTTTGCTGTATTACTCCACATCTGGTACTAAGCAACAGGTCTTGACCAGCAATTGGACAGTGCATCGCTCAGCCATGCCAATAAGCAACCACCTATCAGTGAGATACCTACTGGTACTTCTCCTGCTCAGGTATTAGTCAGCTCCACATTGGGCCCTACCTGATGATAACTGTCAATGAGGGACCACTGGGAAAGTGATTCAGTCAAGAAACAGTGGTGCATTGGTCATCTGAATCTTGCCTTTGGGCACCTTACTTTTTTTTTTTTTTTAATTGGCAATGTATTTCTGGTAGATGGGTCAAGTTGAGTTTTCCTACTCAATATGAGAGTTGAAGTGTCCCCAACAATATTAGTGGAGGAGACATTTATGACTTTCTTGGCTCTGATGTGTAATTTTATGGAGACTGTGTATAGACCTTGGGGCCACAGACTGAGGATTCACCAAGTCTTGGAGTCTCTAAAGCTCACTGGAGTAGCAAAATCATCCAGCCTGTTCTTAATTACTTTTTCCATGTTAAGTGCTTGCTCTTAAGTTCCTTAAGCCCCTCAAGAACCCCCAATAGGAAGAGGGTGGTGGAAAGATGAAATGACTAGGAGGAACAGATTTGGAGTGAAAAGTGTTTGATCGAGGTTCATACAGGGATGAAGGAGGCAGGAGTGTTGAAGGGGGGCATATAAGTCAAAGAATAAAGGGCACTGAAGGAAAGTCTGAGGGTCATGAGAAGAAACACCATGCCCCTGAATCACCACTCCCTAGCATCAGACACAGAGGTGTCAGGGGTGAGAAAGATGTATCATGGCCCCCCTCAGCACCCACTAACCCATGTTGATGGGCACAGTGGTACATTGTGATGTCTAAGACCCCAAAGCCACCTTTGGCAGGGGCAGTACCTAGCTGACCAGTCAGACTGAAGGGTGTGGCTCCTCATTGTCCTGAGAAGGTATATATAGGGAGGACAGAGGCAGAGATTCTGAGTTAGGCCATGTCATGCTATCATCATAAGGTAACCAGGAAGCCCTGGCAGACACGAAGAGTTCCAATGTGATGTGCTTCAAGGGTGAAAGGATCAAAGAAGACCCTTTGTAAACAGAGATACAAAGGCAGTGTGAAGGTAAGATGATTCCATCTATGCTCCCCATATTCTCTATTGAATTTGCTGCCCAAGATCTCTACACCTCCCTTGCCTGCCACAAAAGCCCTCATCAGCCCACATCCCTTTTCATGAAATCTCCCTTCCAACTCAGAAGTTATTCCCTTTCCTCAAAACTAATACTCTTCTCTTGTCTTTCAAGGCACGGAATATGACCATGAGGTTCAAGAAAACCAAACTGTTTTTTCTGTTCCTGTGCATGTAAGAAACTGAATCAATGCCAAAAAGGGTACCAAAATATGAGGCAGAGTCAAAGAAGGAGGCAGAATCAAAAGAGAAGGTACCCTCAGCCACTCCAGAAAGAGACCATGGAGAAGTACAAGCTGTGCAGCCAGTAACTGAATAGAAAAGGTCAGACAGTTTAGAATTGTGTCTCCAGAGGTCTGCTCTTAGTAATGGCCAACCAGGAAAAGACTGACTCTCACACTAACATGGTAAACTGATGGCTCCTATTAAAATACACATCAAATGGTGAAAAGATGATATTTGTGTGTGTGTGAATTTTCTGATGGGAAGGGAGGGAAGGAAGCAAAGAGGTGGGCACCTGAGTGGGGAGGGATGTGGGGTCCCAAGAGCTGAGGGAACAGACCCTCAGTTCCCCAGGTAGCCAGAGAGTAGAGGTCTCGACTGGGTCAGGAGTCTGCACTGAAGGTGAATAACCTTGTCTAACAATTGATCTCAGCGGCAAGGAGTAGTGGTGCAGTGTTACTGCCATTGTTTGGGGTGTGGAGTGACATTAGGGTCTAGATTGCCAGAACCCAGATGGGAAGTGGGGCTTCACATGGGGATGGTGAATGTCATACTTCCCCTGAGTGAGGAAGGCAGAAATCACCTCCTGGCCATTTACCTCATAATTGGCTTTGTTGTATCACTCACCTATGCTGTCAGCTAAAGGTGCTCAAGAGGCACAAAAAGCGGATACAACTAAAACCCATTATTAGCACTCCCAAAGATTAAAATAATGTTTGGAGGGATCAGACCGAATATTAATTAGGCCACTCTCATCCTAAGAAATTTGTGGGAGCAGTGTGTTCCCAGGGCAGGTCAGTGGACTTGGCCCAATCCTAGTGCAGATGACTAACACGATCACGACACACAGATAATGTTTTTGGGTGGGGTGCACCATGCAGTTTGTGGGATCTTAGTTCCCTGACCAGGGATTCAACCGGTTCCCCTTCTAGTGAATTCATGGAGTCCTAAGCACTGGACAGACAGAAAAGTCAGGACAGAGACTTTTGATAAAAGTATTACTTTAAGACTGTGTAAAAGCTGGTCTTATATTTATCATCATCCCCTAGTATTTCTAAATAACTACAGTCGTAAAACATTCTTCCCCAATAAACTCTTTTGTTATTCCAAGTTCTACAAGTTTTCGTGGTTTAAAAAGAAGAGTATCGAATATTTAACTTGGTGTTAACTTTAGTTTTGAAGTGTTTGTATAGTTTCAAGGAGCAATCAATCAAACATGGAGATATATAAGGCAGAATCTCTACCAGAGGAATCCCGTGTGTTTTCAGAAAGCATTTTAGAAGTAATTAAAACAGAGTTTCACCATCTACATCAAAAGAGTTGAGTTCAGATTTTAAGTCAATGCTACGGTATCTTTTATCTGGACTGCAGCTCCCTAGTTAAATCTTTCGGGCGCTTTAACTCCTGAGAGACACAGTTGATGATTCAAAATCAGTCCCTGAATGTGATTTAAAATCATTAAGAGTGAAGGAGGACCCTGGGTTTGTTGTCCTTTCAAAGGAAGTGGGAGAACTATCAACTCTGCCTGTGAAAATTAGTCAGGTAAGCATCTACCAGGATGATATGGACAGAGAGCCCTGATAGGTGGGTGCAGTGATTCCAGATCTGTATATATTATCACCATTTAACACTATCACACTTTAATGCCCTGTTGTAGGACTGACTGAAATACTTGCTGTAGGGGAAGGTAACAAATTACTAGGCCTGAAGAGCTGAAAGTGAAAGTTGCTCAGTCGTGTCCGACAGTTGGTGACCCCATGGACTCTACAGTCCATGGAATTCTCCAGGCCAGAATACTGGAGTGGGTAGCCTTCCTTTACTCCAGGGTATCTTCCCAAACCAGGGATCAGGCCCAGGCATCCCACATTGAAGATGGATTCTTCACCAGCTGCGCCACCAGGGAAGCCAAAGAATGCTAGAGTGGGTAGCTTATCCTTTCTCCAACAGACCTTCCCTACCCAGGAATTGAACTGATGTCTACAGCTTTCCAGGCAGAATCTTTCCCAACTGAGCTATCAGGAAATTCCTGAGGTGGACCAAAGGTGGAGGTTAGAGGGCCTTGTTTCCCTAAAGTAGCCCTGGTATATATTTTATATACATGGATATACTGCCAGCTTGCAGAAAGAATTGAGGAAAATGGTAAAAATAACCCTGTGTACAAGACAGCAAAAGAGACACTGATGTATAGATCAGTCTTATGGACTCTGTGGGAGAGGGAGAGGGTGGGGAGTTTCGGGAGAATGGCATTGAAACATGTATAATATCATGTATGAAACGAGTCGCCAGTCCAGGTTCGATGCACGATACTGGATGCTTGGGGCTGGTGCACTGGGACGACCCAGAGGGAGGGTATGGGGAGGGAGGAGGGAGGAGGGTTCAGGATGGGGAAAACAGGTATACCTGTGGCGGATTCATTTCGATATTTGGCAAAACTAATACAATATTGTAAAGTTTAAAAATAAAATAAATTTAAAAAAATAATAAATAACAAAAAAGAAAAAAAAAAAAGGATCCAAAGACTCTTAGCCTTAAAAGAGAAAAACATAAATACTACGTCATGAGTTGAGAAAGGCTATATTCATTTAGATCAACAACAATAAATCAATATCAGATACTGTAACTCTCCTGGAAAAGGACAGTATATTGTGATTCAAACATGACAAGTCCTATTGCAAATGCTGTGCTGTATTGGGGTGGGGTGTTTGCTCATTAGCACTCACAAAGAGTAGTAGAAAATCTATATACTCCACTTATACAGGTGCGCTATGAATACACTCCAACTGACCCCTCTATCTGTGTCCATAACAACCTCTATTGACTGATACAGTGATTTCCCTAAGACCTTCTACTTTACTCTATGTCTGTGTCCATCCTTTCTTCTGTGACTCAAAAACTAGCAACCATCTGAGGCCAGCTAAATGGTCACCTACCAAGCAAATGTACTTAATCATTCTCTTGTGTATTAATATGTTCACATTCTCTAATCACTTACAGTTCACTACATGCAGTGTGAAGGATAAATTTTTGAGTATGTATCTTATCAGAAATGCATGCCAGAGAAGTAAATGGATTAGAAATCAACAGTGTGGTCATATAAAATATTATCAGAAGTTGGATTACCTAAGACTTTCGGGAGAGAATTAATCTCTTCTGCCATGTACGTCCAAGAATCTGTTTGAAAATATAGTAAAACCCATAAACTAGAGAGTGGATCAGAAGTCAAAGGAACTTAAATGAGAAGCTTATTTTATCAGTAGTCAAGAGGAACTCTATGTCTTTGTATTAAGACCACCCATTTTCATGACACCAAATGCAAAAGCCAAAGCAGTGCCCATGGATTCATGATGAGTGCACAATACTGCTTGCCCAGAGGCTTCTCTTGATTGGCAGATGTCAACAGAAAGTCTATGTGCCTAGGGTCAGAATGCATCTGCCCAGGATCACATCCACGTATCAGCCGGAATCAAGTGGGAGTCCCCAAACTTTACATGCTCCTGGCCAAGTCCCTCACTCCAGTGCCTTTCCTACAGGCTTGTCACTCATTACTGCCTTGAGATGATCATGATTAAGTTTCACCTCACCATCTCTTCAGTTAACTGCCTTGAGCAACTAGAAAACTGAATGCAAAAGATTGAAATAGGACCCTTACCTTATACCACATAAAAAACTCAACTCAGAGTTGATTAAAGATTTAAATGCAAGATCTGAAACTATAAATCAACTAGAAGAAAACATCCTGGAGAAGTTGTAAACATTGGTCTTAGAAGTGATTTTATGTATGTGACACCGAAAGCATAGGCAACCAAAGCAAAAATAGAAAAGTAGGACAACTTCAATCAATTAAACTGCCTCCCCTAAAGAACATAAAAAACACATCTACATAGAAGGCAAGCTGATAGTTACCAAATGACAATTTGGGGCTGGGGAGGAAATGGGAGTTGGGGATTAACATATATATAGATACCACTATATATAAAATAGATAACCAACAAGGACCTACTACAAACCACAGGGAACTCTGCTTGAAATTCTGTAACAACAGAAATGGAAAAAGAATTTATAAAGGAACAGATATATGTATCTGTGACTGTGCAAGCTCAGTTGATTCAGATGTGCCCTACTCTTTGTGACCCTATGGACTGTAGCCTGCTAGGCTCCTCTGTCCATGAGATTCTCCAGGCAAAAATACTGAAGAGGCTCGTCATGTGTCTGTGAGCATATCTTCCCAACCCAGGGATTGAACCCAAATCTCCTTCATTGCAGGGTGATTCTTTAACAACTGAGCCAAGTGGCAAGCATAAATACATGTATATGTGAAGCTGAATCACTTTTCTGGACACCTGAAACACAACATGGTAAATCAAATATACTCGAATGAAAAAAAAATAAAAAGAATCCATTAACATGTAGAACAATTAGCTCAAAAATCTAATTGGAAAATGCCGATATTTTCCCAAAATTATTCTCTAAGAAAGATCCACAGGGAACAGGATATGAAGGGAAAAGGATGATTCAAGTCCTGACGTGTGCCCATGGGAGAGGACTCAGAATATAAAGGAGGTTACACGGTTGGAGATATGCACTGGGTGTGAGCGCTTCGAGCCATATATTGGACACACAAGTCTTGGGGTCTGACACAGGGAAGCGAAACACCGTTAGATGGTTACAGGGCTATGTGGACTAACAGGAAGTCTGTAGGAAGCCCGGACTCCCCCCTCCAGGAGCATGTGCTCAGGGGCTTGCTCCCAAGCCACAATGAAGAGGACAGATGGAGATCGCATTTGTGGATGCCTGTTTTCTCAACAACTGCTGACACTTACACACGCCCTGCTTACTCCATGTGGCTGAACTGCACTGGAGCAGGGGCTGCCATGACAAGGCTGACAGCTGGGATGTGGGAAACAGGGGTGCATCTGGCCCAGGGCAGCATGCAGGTGGAAGAGCCGGGGTCATGCTCATGGAGGGCATTTTTATAGGCAGCGTATCAGGAGAAGTCCTGATCTCTGATGGAGGCCAGACTGCCACAGCAGATGACCCAGTATGTGCCCAGAGACTATGAAGGCCTCACCTGCCCAATAGCACCCCTCTTCAACAGGGCAGGGATAGCAGAATCTGGGGGAAGTGATTAGCTGTGAGGGACCAAGAGGTCTCAGACCAGAAGGTATGTTTAAGCACGGCAGGAGAAGCTACTGATGATGGCACAGATGGCACGTGGGAGGTAGCCTGGATCTCTGTAAGCACCCATCCTGGAGATTTGCTCCTTTTGTTATTTTTCTAACCAGAACATGCTCCTCTTTTCCCTCTGTGGCAAGGGTTGCAGTGCCGGGAGAGGGGAGCATACATACTTGAGGGAACACAGCCAGATCTGGCCTGACATTCAGGGCTTCTGTTCCAGAAAATTGAGATCCCACACTGCCCCCAATAGGACAGTGAAAGCCACTGAGGAAAAGGAAGTCTCTGCCTCACATCTGGCTTCAGACCTTGCCGGGAGCCGGCATATTGCATATTGAGTGCATATTGCGTATTGAGTACAGCACTTTCCACAGCATCATCTTTCAGGATCTGGAATAGCTCAACTGGAATTCTATCACTGCTGGGAGCCAGCGTGAGCAACTCCGCCCATGACAAAGGTCATGAGGAAGGAGGCTCGGCATATGCAATCGCGTGATCGAGCCTCAGGAGTCTCCCTGGAAATTCTTGAACATCTATCCCCAAAACCAGTGTCTGCCTACTTTCTGCTTTGTGCTTTCACTTACACCTCTGACTTTACGGGGCCTGCCCCCCCCACTACGTCTTCCTGAAAAAAGAGTTAGCTTACAGCTCCAGTAAATAATTCCTGGGTATGACAGTGTTTCAACCTACAAACTCCTTTGGAAATCCTCTAGCCTGCCCTAATAGGTTTTTCCAGCCACATGTGATTGTTCAGAGCCTCCCAACTGTGAGAGGCGGGAGATGTTCTAAACTGTCTAAACACAGATTCCTTTCAGTAGTTAAAAGATTGATTAAAAATTGTATTGGTGAAGGGTTTTTCACTTATTGGGCCAATGTTTGCTGCTAAATCTCCATACTCCTCACCTACTGTGTCCTTGGCAGTGTATTGATTGATATAATGGGTGTATAGAAATGTAAGTAGTAGCCTCAATGTTTGTAACCTTGGACATTTGAGTTAATTCTTTTCTTGATTGAGCCCACCTCACCTTTGCCCTATAGGAATGCAGCTTTGTCCAGTCCTTTTCTGGAGGCTGGTGCCTGATTTTGGAATAATCACCTTTAGAGAAAAATAAGTTTCTTAAAATGTTAACAGGCCTCCTGGCCAGAAGATGATGTAAATCACCTTAACTTTTGCATATGATAAGTTTGAAAGCCTGGCTTCGATTAGAACCAGGAACTGCTGTCCTTGCATGACTCCACCCCTTCCCCCATTATCCTCTATGCATAACTTAAGGTATAAAAACTACTTTGGAAAATAAAGTGCGGGCCTTGTTCACCAAAACTTGGTCTCCCCATGTCGCTCTCTCTCTCACTCTGGCTGAGTCTCCATCTGGAGCGTGGAACCCACCATGCTTACTAATTACGCCTGGGCTTCTAAGATCCGACCAGGGAGGCCTCAATGTCTCCTCTCCTTCAGGAGAATGGAAGGATGCCTGAGGCCTACATAAGTGGTGCAAACTTCTTGTCCTGAAGTTTTATTGGTCTCCCGTGTAAACCAAGCTACTCAGCCGTTTTTCTTCACTGAATTTCCTCACTGAGCTATCCTCATTCTATTACTCTTTATATCCTTAATTAATATTTAATTAAGCAATTGTTTCCTGATCCTCGACTACGCCGTCTCTCCTTTGAATACCCTGGATAGGTGGGGCTGGACCATGGCAAGACCTGGTACCACTGAACTTCCAAGCCATAGGTGCTGGCACAACCTAAGGAAAGTTGTGATTTGTGGTCCATCAAATCCAGCCCCACCCCCACCCCCCGTTGACTATGGTACACACTGTACAATGATGCTCCCCCACAAGATCACCCCTTCAAGACCATAATAGATAATTGATGCACTTAAATTCAGAGAGGCAGAGACAAATGGGGAGACAGAAGGACTGGTCTCCACTGAAAGACTCAGAGGAAGTCAGTTCAGTTTGTCAGTCGTGTCTGATTCTTTGCAACACCATCAACCACAGGACACCAGGCCTCCCTATCCATCACCAACTCGTGGAGTCCCCCCAAACCCATGTCCATTGAGTTGGTGATGCCATCTAACCATCTCTCCCTCTGTCGTCCCCTTCTCCTCCTGCCCTCAATATTTCCCATAATCAGGGTCTTTGCCAATGAGTCAGCTCTTCGCTTCAGGTGGCCAAAATATTGGAGTTTCAGTTTCAACACCAGTCTTCCCAATGAACACTCAGGACTGATATCCCTTAGGATGGACTGGTTGGATCTCCTTGCAGCCCAAGGGACATTCAAGACTCTTCTCCAACACCACAGTTCAAAAGCATCAATTCTTTGGCACTCAGCTTTTTTATAGTTCAACTCTCAACCCATACCTGACCATTGGAAAATCCATAGCCCTGACTAGACAGACCTTGTTGCCAGAGTAATGTCTTTGCTTTTTATTTTTTATTTTTAATATAAATTTATTTATTTTAATGGGAGGATAATTAATTTACATATGGTATTGGTTTTGCCATTCATTAACATGAACCTGCCACAGTTGTACATGTGATCCCCATCCTGTACGCCCCTCCCACTTCCCTCCCCGTACCATTCCTCTGGGTCATCCCAGTGCAACGGCCCCAAGCATCCTGTATCATGCATCGAACCTGGACTGGCTATTCATTTCATATATGATATTATACATGTTCAATGCCATTCTCCCAAATCACCCCACCCTCTCCCACAGAGTCTCTGCTTTTTAGTATGCTGTCTAGGTTAGTCATAACTCCACTTCCAAGGAGTAAGCTTCCTTTAATTTCATGGCTGCAGTCACCATCTGCAGTGATTTTGGAGCCCAGAAAAATAAACTCAGCCACTGTTTCCCCATCTACTTCCCATGAAGTGATGGGACTAGATGCCATGATCTTCGCTTTCTGAATGTTGATCTTTAAGCCAACTTATTCACTCTCTTCTTTCACTTTCAAGAGGCTCTTTAGTTCTTCTTCACTCTCTGCCATAACTGTGGTGTCACCTGCATATCTGAGCTTATTGATATTTCTCCCGGCAAACTTAATTCCAGCTTGTGCTTCCTCCAGCCCAGCATTTCTCATGATGCACTCTGCATATAAATTAAATAAGCAGAGTGACAATATACAGCCTTGATGTACTCTTTTTCCTACTTGGAACCAGTCTGTTGTTCCATGTCCAATTCTTACTGTTGCTTCCTGACTTGCTTAGAGCTTTCTCAAGAGGCAGGTCAGGTGGTCTGGTATTCCCATCTCTTTCAGAATTTTCCACAGTTTACTGTCATCCTTACAGTCAAAGGCTTTCCCATAGTCAATAAAGCAGAAATAGATATTTTATGGAACTTTCTTGCTTTGTCCATGATCCAGCAGATGTTGGCAATTTGACCTCTGATTCCTCTGCCTTTTCTATAACCAGCTTGAACATCCGGAAGTTCCTGATTCACATATTGCTGAAGCCTGATTTGGAGATTTTTAAGAATTACTTTACTGGCATGTGAGATGAATGGAATTGTGCAGTAGTTTGAGCATTCTTTGGCATTACCTTTCTTGGGGATTGGAGTGAAATCTGACTTTTTCCAGTCCTGTGGCCACTGCTGAGTTTTTCAAATTAGCTGGCATATTGAGTGCAGCACTGTCACTGCATCATCTTTCAGGACTTGAAATAGCTCAACTGGAATTACATCACCTCCACTAGCTTTGTTCTTCGTGATGCTTTCTAAGACCCACTTGACTTCACATTCCAGGATGTCTGGCCATAGGTGTTTGATGACACCATCATGATTATCTGGGTCATGAAGATTTTTTTGTACAGTTATTCTGGGTATTATTACCACCTCTTCTTAATATCTTCTGCTTTTGTTAGGTCCATACCATTTCTGTCCTTTATCGAGCTCATCATTGCATGTAACTTTCCCTTGGTATCTCGAGTTTTCTTTAAGAGATGTCTAGTCTTTCCCATTCCATTGTTTTCCTCTATTTCTTTGCATTGATCACTGAGGAAGGCTTTCTTATCTCTTCTTGCTATTCTTTGGAACTCTGCATTCAGATGCTTACATCTTTCTTTTTCTCCTGTGCTTTTCACTTCTCTTCTTTTCACAACAATTTGTAAAGCCTCCCACGACAGCCCTTTTGCTTTTTCGCATTTCTCTTCTATAGTGATGGTCTTGATCCCTGTCTCTTGTACAATGTTTCGAGCCTCCATCCATAGTTCATCAGGCACTCTATCTGTCAGGTCTAGCCCCTTATATCTATTTCTCACTTCCACTGTATAATCATAAGGGATTGGATTTATGTCATACCTGAATAGTCTAGAGGTTTTCCCTATATTCTTCAATTTAAATCTGAATTTGGTAATAAGAAGCTCATGATCTGAGCCACAGTCAGCTCCCAGTCTTGTTTTGCTGACTGTATATAGAGCTTCTCCATCTTGGGCTGCAAACGATATAATCAATCTGATTTCAGTGTTGACCATCTGATGATGTCCATGTGTAGAGTCTTTTCTTGTGTTGTTGGAAGAGGGTGTTTGCTATGACCAGTATGTTCTCTTTGCAAAACTCTATTAGCCTTTGCCCTGCTTCATTCCATACTCCAGAGCCAAATTTTCATGTTACTCCAGGTGTTTCTTGACTTCCTACTTTTGCATTCCAGTGCACTATAACGTAAAGGATATCTTTTTGGGGTGTTAGTTCTAAAAGGTCTTGTGGGTCTTCATAGAACCGTTCAACTTCAACTTGTTCATCGTTACTTGTTGGGGCATAGACTTGGATTACTGTGATATTGAATGTTTTCCCTTAGAAACGAACAGAGATCATTCTATAGTTTTTGAGATTGCATTCAGCTACTGCATTTTGGACTCTTTTGTTGACCATGATGGCCACTCCATTTCTTCTGAGGGATACCTGCCCCTGGTAGTAGATAGAATGGTCATCTGAGTTAAATTCACCCATTCCAGTCCATTTTAGTTCACTGATTCCTAGAATGTGACGTTCACTCTTGCCATCTCCTGTTTGACCACTTCCAATTTGCCTTGGTTCATGGACTTAACATTCCAGGTTCCTATGCTATATTGCTCTTTAGAGCATTGGACCTTTCTTCTGCCACCAGTGATATCCGCAACTGGGTATTGTTTTTGCTTTGGCTCAATCCCTTCATTCTTTCTGGAGTTATTTCTCCACCGATCTCCAGTAGCATATTGGGCACCTACTAACCTGGGGAGTTCCTCTTGCAGTATCTTATCATTTTGCCTTTTCATACTGTTCATGTGGATCTCAAGGCAAGAATACTGAAGTGCTTTGCCCTTCGCTTCTCCAGTGGACCTCATTCTGTCAGACCTCTCCACCATGACCCGACCAACCTGGGAGGCCCCTCATGGCCTGTCTTAGTTTCATTGAGTTAGACAAGGCTGTGGTTCTAGTGTGATTAGATTGACTAGGCTTCTGTGATTCTGGTTTCAGTGTGTCTGCCCTCTGATGCCGTCTTGCACACCTACCATCTTACGTGGGTTTCTCTTGCCTTGTACGTGGGGTATTTCTTCACGGCTGCTCCAGCAAAGCACAGCCACTGCTCCTTACCTTGGACGAGGGATATCTCCTCATTGCCACCACTCCTGACCTTGAACGTGGAGTAGCTCCTCTAGTGCCTCCTGTACCCATGCAGCCACCACTCCATGGACGTGTGGTAGCAGTTCTGATTATTCACTAGCAGGAGGAGGCTGACTACAACTCCCATTCTTTGTCCACCTGATGCAAAGAACTGTCTCATTGGAAAAGACCCTGATGCTAGGAAAGTGAAGGCCAAGGGGAAGGGGATGAGAGAGCATGAGATGGTTGGATGGCATCGGGGATTCAATGGACTTGAGTTTCAGCAAGCTCTGGGAGTTGGTGATGGACAGGGAATCCTGGTGTGCTACAGTCCATGGGGTTGCACACTGTTGGACACAACTAAACAAATGAAATGAACTATTTGCAGTAGGGAGAATGCTTTGAACACAAGTGCTTAACGTGTCTCAAAGTGGAACAGAAAAAAATATTTCGTTAACATGGAAGGTGAGGAGGGTGCACAGCAACTATGTGTGTGTGTGTAAGTGTCTGTATGTGTGTGTGTGTGTGTGTGTGTGTGTGTGTGTGAGAGAGAGAGAGGTTGGGAAAGAGGTGGGGATGGATGAACAGACAGCATAATGGACCAGTTTGACAGGAAGTATTTCTACATGTAGTGAGTTGATTCTTAGGAGCTGTCAAAGGAGTCAGATATGTCTCACTCTTAGCGCTTGCTCAAGCGTGGGGGAAAGCTGAAGCTCAGAGGAGAGAAGCATGGCTAAAGTTTAGCCAAGCCTAGTCAGTGGGTTTGTTATGGATGACTGTGAGCACTTGGCCAGTCTCTGCTGTTGTTTAAGAGAGGCCAAGTCAGCCCTTCGGCAGTATGGTTGTTATCAAAATTGCAAATCCATGTGCCTAATGCAGAATGAGGCCCATCAAAACTAAATCTTAGAGTTTGGAACGGGGAAAGGTTTATTACAGATTCATAGAAGGATGTGGGTGGCTCTTGCCCTAAGAACCCAAAGTTACTGAATGTTTTCAGTTAAGTACATTTAAAAGCAATGTCAGAGAGAGTTGAGGTAAGTTGTTACAGACTTCTTGGTGTCACATCCTTTGTGCTTAAAGTTAGGTCATGGTCAGGTAATAATGTTCCTATATGTCTCTACCAGATGAATGTTATTTTCTGTCATTCTTGCCCTGTCAAGAGAGGGCAAGTCTCAAGGCACAACTTTCACCTTGAAATGTCCCATCCTGGATAAGCAGAAACAGATCTCATTTGGCAGCTTTTTCAGGGCAAGGTTCTCACTTTCTGCCCAGATCTCTTCCTTGATTGAGCCAGGCACCCAACCCAATAGGCCCTGTCTCCTCAGGCTGTCCAATTGAGGAGACCAGTCCTCAGAGACTAAGGCCCAGGAAGATGACCACTGCTAGTAGGTTGCAGAGACAGGGATGGGGAGAGGTTCACCGTTCCTCAAGGCCTGGGCCAAGGCTACTGGAGGGCCTTAGTGAGGGCTCTGGAACACTACAGGATGTCGTCCCCAGTCTATTCACTGGGAACTCCAGCTCACCCACTGGCCCAAGGCTGGGTGATCTCCAGGCCCTCCAAATGAATGCCTGAATCTGGCTCTTCTCTCTCTTTCCAGCTGGTGACCACCACACCACCCATCCTTAATCACTTCTCCAATACTCCCTTCTTGACAGTAACTTGGGGGCAGAGCCCACTGTGGTGCTGATAAATAGCTGAGCAGGACAACGAATGGTCACTCATTGACAGTTGGCTGCTTGTGAATGGGGCCATCTGAGGCACCAAGCAAGGCTGAGCTATACCTGTTACCTTGGAACAGGGTGAGTTGAAATGAAGCACATCAATGTCTAACTGTATAGGGCTGTGCTCTCTCTGCTCTGTTATATTGTGAATTAATAAGAATCACTGTGAGGTTAAAGTTTGTCAAAGTAGTTCTCTAGGTGGGATGGCTTTGACATTCTTGTTGGCTTTGAAATATTAGCTATAATATATGTGGCACATGCAATCATGTGGCAGCTGTTGGAGGGGCATATAGATAAGCACTGCTGACTGGCATGCCTGGATATACAATGAAAAGAATGATGTACAAAAGTTAAACAAGCATGTGAAATCAAAATCTGCGGTTGGAAAGGAGTCAGTCAAAAAGATTAAAGCACACTGGACCCAATGTATCCTTATGGAACAATGCAGCATGAGCACAGCCATTAGCAGGTAGCCATTGCTTTGCCATATTACTCCACATCCTCTTACTAAGCAACAGGTCTTCCCCAGCAATTGGACAGTGCATCGCTCGGCGCTACCAATAGGAACCAACTATCAATGAGGTAACTACTGGTACTTCTCCTGCTCAGCTATTGGTCAGTTCCACATTGGGCCCTACTTGAGGATAACTGTCAATGAGGGACCACTGGCACAGTGATTCAGTCAAAAGACACTGGTGCATTGGTCATCTGACTCTTGCTTTTCAGCAACTTATTATTATTATTATTATTTTAATCGGGAATGTATTTCTGGTAGATGGGTCAAGTTGAGTTTCCCTACTCAATATGAGAGTTGAAGTGTCCCCAACAATATTAGTGGAGGAGACATTTATGACTTTCTTTCCTCTGATGTGTAATTTTATGGAGACAGTGTATAGACTTTGGGGCAACAGGCTGAGGATTCACCAAGTCCTGGGGTCTCTAAAGCTCATTGGAGTAGCAAAAACATCCAACCTGTTCTTAATTACCTTTTTCCATGTTTAGTGATTGCTCTTAAGTTCCTTAAGCCCCTCAAGAACCCCCACTAGGAAGAGGTTGGTCGAAAGATGAAATGACTAGATGACTCTGAGGAACAGATTTGGAGTGAAAAGTGTTTGGTAGAGGTTCATACAGGGATGGAGGAGGCAGGAGTGTTGAAGGGGGACATATAAGGCAAAGAATAACGGGCACTGAAGGAAAGTCTGAGGGTCATGAGAAGAAACACCATGACCCTGAATCACCACTCCCCAGAATCAGACACACAGAGGTGTTAGGGGTGAGAAAGTTGTATCATGGCCTCCCTTAGCACCCACTAACCCATGTTGATGGGCACAGTGGTACATTGTGATGTCTAAGACCCCACAGCCACCCTTGGCTGGGGCAGTGCCTAGCTGACCAATCAGATTGAAGGGTGTGGCTCCTCATTGTCCTGAGAAGGTGTATACAGGGAGGTCAGAGGCAGAGATTCTGAGTTAGGCCATGTCATGCTATTATCATAACGTAAGCAGGAAAACACGGCAGCCAAGAAGAGTTCCAATGCAGTGTGCTTCAAGGGTAAAAGGACGAAAGAAGACCCTTTGTCCACAGAGATACAGAGGCAGTGTGAAAGTAAGATGATTCCATCTATGCTCCCCACGTTCTCCATTGACTTTACTGCCCAAGACCTCTACACGGCCCTTGCCTGCCACAAAAGCCCTCATCAGCCCACATCCCTTTTCATGAAATCTCCCTTCCAACTCAGATGTTATACCCTTTCCTCAAAACTAATCCCCTTCTCTTGTCTTTCAAGGCATGGAATATGACCATGAGAGTCAGAAGACCTCTGAAAGGAACCTTGAATTTTTGTATCCATTCAGGCAGTCTTTGTGTTTTGGTTGGGGCATTCAACCCATTTTCGTTTAAGGTAGTTACTGATAATATGATACTGTTGCCATTTACCTTATTGTTTTGGGTTCAAATTTATACACCGTTTTTGTGTTTCCTGTCTAGAGAATATCCTTTAGTATTTGTTGGAAAGCTGGTTTGGTGGTGCTGAATTCTCTCAGCTTTTGCTTGTCTGTAAAGGTTTTGATTTCTCCTTCATATTTAAATGAGATCCATGCTGGGTACAATAATCTGGGCTGTAGGTTATTTTTTTTCATCACTTTAGGTATGTCTTGCCATTCCCTCCTGGCTTGAAGAGTTTCTATTGAAAGATCAGCTGTTATCCTTATGGGAATCCCCTTGTGTGTTATTTGTTGTTTTTCCCTTGCTGCTTTTAATATTTGTTCTTTGTGTTTGATCTTTGTTAATTTGATTAATATATGTCTTGGGGTGTTTCGCCTTGGGTTTATCCTGTTTGGGACTCTCTGGGTTTCTTGGACTTGAGTGATTATTTCCTTCCCCATTTTAGGGAAGTTTTCAACTATTATCTCCTCAAGTATTTTCTCATGGTCTTTCTTTTTGTCTTCTTCTTCTGGGACCCCTATGATTCAAATGTTGTAGTGTTTAATATTGTCCTGGAGGTTTCTTTTAATTCTTTTTTCCTCTCTGATTCATTTATTTTTACCATCCTATTTTCTAATTCACTAATCCTATCTTCTGCCTCTGTTATTCTACTATTTGTTGCCTCCAGAGTGTTTTAAATTTCATTTATTGCATTATTCATTATATATTGACACTTTTTTATTTCCTCTAGGTCCTTGTTAAACCTTTCTTGCATCTTCTCAATCCTTGTCTCCAGGCTTTATATCTGTGATTCCATTTTGATTTCAAGATTTTGGATCAATTTCACTATCATTATTCGGAATTCTTTATCAGGTAGATTCCCTATCTCTTCTTCTTCTGTTTGGTTTGGTGGGCATTTATCCTGTTCCTTTATCTGCTGGGTATTCCTCTGTCTCTTCATCTTGTTTAAATTGCTGAGTTTGGGGTGTCCTTTCTGTATTCTGGCAGTTTGTGGAGTTCTCTTTATTTTGGCTTTTCCTCACTGTGTGTGAGTTTGTACAGGTGACTTGTTAAGGTTTCTTGGTTAGGGAAGCTTGTGTCGGTGCTCTGGTGGGTGGAGCTGTATTTCTTCTCTCTGGAGTGCAATGAAGCGTCCAGTAATGAGTTATGAGATGTCTATGGTTTGGGGGTGACTTTGGGCAGCCTGTATCTTGGAGCTCAGGGCTGTGTTCCTTTGTTGCTGGAGAATTTGTTTGGTATGTCTTGCCCTGGAACTTGTTGGCCCTTGTGTGGTGCTCAGTTTCAGTGTAGGTATGGAGGCGTTTGATGAGCTCCTGTCAATTAATGTTCCCTGGAGTCAGGAGTTCCCTGAAGTCAGGGTTTGGACTTAAGCTTTCTGCTTCCAGTTATCGGTCTTATTTTTACAGTAGTTTCAGAACTTCTTCTTCTATACAGCACCATTGATAAAACATCTACGTTAAAGATGAAAAGTTTCTCTGCTGTGAGGGTCACCCAGAGAGGTTCACAGCGTTACACAGGAGAATAGAAGAGGGAAGAGGGAGTTAAAGGTGACCCGGATGAGATGAGGTGGAATCAATAGAGGAGAAAGTGGGCTAGCCAGTAATCACTTCCTTATGTGCACTTCACAGCTGGACTGCTCAGAGATGTTCACAGAATTATACAGAGAAGAGAAGAAGGAGGAAGGAGGCAGACGTGACCAAGAGGATAAAAGGGGGGAATGAAAAGGAGGGAGACAGATCCAGCCAGTAATCAGTTCCCTAAGTGTTCTCCACCATCTGGAACATACAGAAATTCACATAGTTGGGTAGAGTAGAGAGGGGTTAGGGAGGAGACACAGGCGACCTCGTGGAGAAAAAGGAGAGTCCAAAGGGAGAGAGAGCAGTCAAGCCAGTAATCTCGCTCCCTAGTGAAAAATGGGTACTGAAGATTGGGTTCTTAAAGGTACAAAATTGGTAACAAATACATAAAAGCAAAAACGAAAACTCTAGAGTAGAGTTTGGAATTTCAAAAATACAATGTTAAAGAAAAGAAGAAGGAAAAGAAAGAGAGAGGAAAATAAAAACAAAACCAAAGTTGCAAAAATTATAAAGAAAAGAGAGGTATAAAATTGATAACAAATATCAAAAAGCAAAAGTTAAAATTCTAGAGTAGAGTTTGGAATTTCAAAAATACAATGTTAAAAAAAAGAAGAAGAAAAAGGAAGAGAGAAAAAAACAAACAAGCGGATTCATTTTGATATTTTGCAAAACTAATACAATTATGTAAAGTTTAAAAATAAAATAAAATTAGAGAAAAAAAAAGAAAAAAAAATAAACAAAGTCGCAAAAATTATAAAGAAAATATAGGTACAAAATTGATAACAAATCCCAAAAAGTATAAATTAAAAATCTAGAGTTCAGTTTGGAATTTCAGGTATACAATGTTATATAAAAGAAGAAGAGAAAGAAAGAGAGATAAAAAAAGTCACAAAAATTATTTTAAAAAAATATAGGTACAAGATTGATAACAAATACCAAAACACTAAATAGACTTTAAAACAAAGGCTGTGAAAAGAGACAAAGATGATCACTACATAATGATCAAAGGATCAATCCAAGAAGAAGATATAACAATTATAAATATATATGCACCCAACACGGGAGCACCGCAATATTTAAGACAAATGCTAACAAGTATGAAAGGAGAAATTAACAATAACACAATAATAGTGGGAGACTTTAATACCCCACTCACACCTATGGATAGATCAACTAAACAGAAAATTAACAAGGAAACACAAACTTTAAACAATACAATAGACCAGTTAGACCTAATTAATGTCTATAGGACATTTCATCCAAAAACAATGAATTTCACCTTTTTCTCAAGTGCACATGGAACCTTCTCCAGGATAGATCACATCCTGGGCCATAAATTTAGCCTTGGTAAATTCAAAAAAATAAAAATCATTCCGAGCATCTTTCTGATCACAATGCAGTAAGATTAGATCTCAATTACAGAAGAAAACCTATTAAAAACTCCAACATATGGAGGCTGAACAACACGCTGCTGAATAACCAACAAATCACAGAAGAAATCAAAAAAGAAATCATAATTTGCATAGAAATGAATGAAAATGAAAACACAACAACCCAAAACTTGTGGGACACTGTAAAAGCAGTCCTAAGGGGAAAGTTCATAGCAATACAGGCATACCTCAAGAAAGAAGAAAAAAGTCAAACAAATAACCGAACTCTACACCTAAAGCAACGAGAAGAGGAAGAAATGAAGAACCCCAGGGTTAGCAAAAGGAAAGAAATCTTAAAAATTAGGGCAGAAATAAATGCAAAAGAAACAAAAGAGACCATAACAAAAATCAACAAAGCCAAAAGCTGGTTCTTTGAAAGGATAAATAGAATTGACAAACCATTAGCCAGACTCATCAAGAAACAAAGGGAGAAAAATCAAATCATAAAATTAGAAATGAAAATGGAGAGATCACAACAGACAACACAGAAATACAAAGGATCATAAGAGACTACTATCAACAATTATATGCCAATAAAATGGACAACGTGGAGGAAACGGACAAATTCTTAGAAAAGTACATGTTTCCAAAACTGGACTAGGAAGAAATAGAAAATCTTAACAGACCCATCACAAGCACGGAAATTGAAACTGTAATCAAAAATCTTCCAGCAAACAAAAGCCCAGGTCCAGACGGCTTCACAGCTGAATTCTACCAAAAACTTAGAGAAGAGCTAACACCTATCCTGCTCAAACTCTTCCAGAAAATTGCAGAGGAAGGTAAACTTCCAAACTCATTCTACAAGGCCACCATCACCCTAATACCAAAACCTGACAAAGATCCCACAAAAAAAGAAAACTACAGGCCAATATCACTGATGAACATAGATGCAAAAGTCCTTAACAAAATTCTAGCAATCAGAATCCAACAACACATTAAAAAGATTATACACCATGACCAAGTGGGCTTTATCCCAGGGATGCAAGGATTCTTCAATATCCACAAATCAATCAATGTAATACACCACATTAACAAATTGAAAAGTAAAAACTATATGATTATCTCAATAGATGCAGAGAAAGCCTTTGAGAAAATTCAACATCCATTTACGACAAAAACTCTCCAGAAAGCAGGAATAGAAGGAACATACCTCAACATAATAAAAGCTATATATGACACGCCCACAGCAAACATTATCCTCAATGGTGAAAAATTGAAAGCATTTCCTCTAAAGTCAGGAACAAGACAAGGGTGCCCACATTCACCATTACTATTCAACATAGTTTTGGAAGTTTTGGTCACAGCAATCAAAGCAGAAAAAGAAATAAAAGGAATCTAAATTGGAAAAGATGAAGTAAAACTCTCACTGTTTGCAGATGACACGATCCTCTACATAGAAAACCCTAAAGACTCCACCAGAAAATTACTAGAACTAATCAATGACTATAGTAAAGTTGCAGGCTATAAAATCAACACACAGAAATCCCTTGCATTCCTATGCACTAATAATGAGAAAACAGAAAGAGAAATTAAGAAAACAATTCCATTCACCATTGCAACCGAAAGAATAAAATACTTAGGAATATATCTACCTAAAGAAACTAAAGAACTATATATGGAAAACTATAAAACGCTGGTGAAAGAAATCAAAGAGGACACTAATAGATGGAGAAATATACCATGTTCATGGATTGGAAGAATCAATATAGTGAAAATGAGTATACTACCCAAAGCAATTTATAGATTCAATGCAATCCCTATCAAGCTACCAATGGTATTCTTCACAGAGTGAGAACAAATAATTTCACAATTTGTATGGAAATACAAAAAACTTCGAATAGCCAAAGCTATTTTGAGAAAGAAGAATGGAACTGGAGGAATCAACCTACCTGACTTCAGGCTCTACTACAAAGCAACAGTCATCAAGACAGTATGGTACTGGTACAAAGACAGAAATATAGATCAATGGAACAAAATAGAAAGCCCAGAGATAAATCCACGCACATATGGACACCTTATCTTTGACAAAGGAGGCAAGAATATGCAACGGATAAAAGACAATCTCTTAAACAAG
This sequence comes from Bos indicus, assembly GCF_029378745.1. Taxonomy (NCBI): domain Eukaryota; kingdom Metazoa; phylum Chordata; class Mammalia; order Artiodactyla; family Bovidae; genus Bos; species Bos indicus. The sequence goes on from NW_027223726.1 coordinate 239,353, forward strand.
TGGTGCTGGGAAAACTGGTCAACCACTTGTAAAAGAATGAAACTAGAACACTTTCTAACACCATACACAAAATAAACTCAAAATGGATTAAAGATCTCAACGTAAGACCAGAAACTATAAAACTCCTAGAGGAGAACATAGGCAAAACACTCTCCGACATACATCACAGCAGGATCCTCTATGACCCACCTCCCAGAATATTGGAAATAAAAGCAAAAATAAACAAATGGGACCTAATTAACCTTAAAAGCTTCTGCACAACAAGGAAACTATAAGCAAGATGAAAAGACAGCCTTCAGAATGGAAGAAAATAATAGCAAATGAAGCAACTGACAAACAACTAATCTCAAAAATATACAAGCAACACCTACAGCTCAATTCCAGAAAAATAAATGACCCAATCAAAAAATGGGCCAAAGAACTAAATAGACATTTCTCCAAAGAAGACATACAGATGGCTAACAAACACATGAAAAGATGCTCAACATTATCAGAGAAATGCAAATAAAAACCACTATGAGGTACCATTTCACACCAGTCAGAATGGCTGTGATCCAAAAGTCTACAAGCAATAAATGCTGGAGAGGGTGTGGAGAAAAGAGAACCCTCTTACACTGTTGGTGGGAATGCAAACTAGTACAGCCACTTTGGAGAACAGTGTGGAGATTTCTTAAGAAACTGGAAGTATTCTGGGAGGTGGGTCATAGAGGATCCTGCTGTGATGAATGTCAGAGAGTGTTTTGCCTATGTTCTCCTCTAGGAGTTTTATAGTTTCTGGTCTTACGTTGAGATCTTTAATCCATTTTGAGTTTATTTTTGTGTATGGTGTTAGAAAGTGTTCTAGTTTCATTCTTTTACAAGTGGTTGACCAGATTTCCCAGCACCACTTGTTAAAGAGATTGTCTTTAATCCATTGTATATTCTTGCCTCCTTTGTCAAAGATAAGGTGTCCATATGTGTGTGGATTTATCTCTGGGCTTTCTATTTTGTTCCACTGATCTATATTTCTGTCTTTGTGCCAGTACCATACTGTCTTGATAACTGTGGCTTTGTAGTAGAGCCTGAAGTCAGGTAGGTTGATTCCTCCAGTTCCATTCTTCTTTCTCAAGATAGCTTTGGCTATTCGAAGTTTTTTGTATTTCCATACAAATTGTGAGATTATTTGTTCTAGCTCTGTGAAGAATACTGTTGGTAGCTTGATAGGGATTGCATTGAATCTATAAATTGCTTTGGGTAGTATACTCATTTTCGAGGGTGGAAAGATTTGGGAGAATGGCATTGAAACATGTAAAATATCATGTATGAAACGAGATACCAGTCCAGGTTCGATGCACAATACTGGATACTTGGGGCTGGTGCACTGGGACAACCCAGAGGGATGGTATGGGGAGGTAGGAGGGAGGAGGGTTCAGGATGGGGAACACATGTATACCTGTGGCGGATTCAGTTTGATATTTGGCAAAACTAATACAATTATGTAAAGTTTAAAAATAAAATAAAATTAATTAAAAAAATAAAAAAAAATCTAAAAAAAAAAAAAAAAAACTGGAAGTAGAACTGCCTTATGATCCAGCAATCCCACTGCTGGGCATACACACTGAGGAAACCAGAAGGGAAAGAGACACATGTACCGCAATGTTCATTGCAGCACTGTTTATAATAGCCAGTACATGGAAGCAACCTAGATGTCCATCAGCAGATGAATGGATAAGAAAGCTGTGGTACATATACACAATGGAGTATTACTCAGCCATTAAAAAGAATTCATTTGAATCAGTTCTAATGAGATGGATGAAACTGGAGCCTATTATACAGAGTGAAGTAATCCAGAAAGAAAAACACCAATACAGTATACTAACACATATATATGGAATTTAGAAAGATGATAACAATAAACCTGTATACGAAACAGCAAAAGAGACACTGATGTATAGAACAGTCTTATGGACTCTGTGGGACAGGGAGAGGGTGGGAAGATTTGGGGGAATGGCATTGAAACATGTATACTATCATGTATGAAACGAGTCACCAGTCTAGGTTCGATGCATGATACTGGATGCTTGGGGCTGGTGCACTGGGATGACCCACAGGGATGGTATGGGGAGGGAGGAGGCAGGAGGGTTCAGGATGGGGACACAGGTATACCTGTGGTGGATTCGTTTTGATATTTGGCAAAACTAATACAATTATGTAAAGTTTAAAAATAAAATAAAATTCAAAAAAGAATAAAAATTAAATTAAATTAAAAAAAAAAAAATGAAAGGATCCTTGAGAAAGAAAATCCGATCATATGCCATGCAGTCGAAGAAGGTGAAGACAACAAGAAAACCAAACTGTTTTTTCTGTTCCTGTGCACGTAAGAGACTGAATCAAAGCCGAAAGGGTACCAAAATATGAGGTAGAGTCAAAGAAGCAGGCAGAATCAAAAGAGAAGGTAAGCTCAGCCACCCCAGAATGAGAGACCTTGGAGAAGTACAGGCTGGGCAGCCAGTAACTGAATAGAAAAGGTCAGACAGTTTAGAATTCTGTCTCCAGAGGTCTGCTTTCTTAGAAATGTCCAACCAGGAAAAGACTGACTCTCACACTAACATAGTAAACTGATGGCTGTGATTAAAATACACATCAAATGAAGAAGAGATGATATGTGTGTGTGTGTGAATAAAATACACATCAAATGAAGAAGAGATGATATGTGTGTGTGTGTGAATTTTCTGATGGGCAGGGAGGGAAGGAAGCAAAGAGGTGGGCACCTGAGTGGGGAGGGATGTGGGGTCCCAAGAGCTGAGGGAACAGACCCTCAGGTCCCCAGTTAGCCAGAGATTAGAGGTCTCGACTGGGTCAGGAGTCTGCACTGAAGGTGAATAACCGTGCCTAACAATTGGTCTCAGGGGCAAGGAGTAGTGGTGCGGTGTTGCTGCCATTGTTTGGGGTGTGGAGTGACATTAGTGTCTAGATTGCCAGAATCCAAAAGGGAAGAGGGCTTCACATGGGAATGGTGAATGTCATACTTCCCCTGAGTGAGGCAGGCAGAAATCACCTCCTGGCCATTTAGGTCATAATGGGCTTTGTTGCATCACTCACCTATGCTGTCAGCTAAAGGTGCTCAGGAGGCAAAACAATGCAAATACAACAAAAACGCACAATTAGCACTCCCAAAGATTAAAATAATGTTTGGAGGGATCAGACCAAATATCAATTAGGCCACTGTTATCCTAAGAAATTTGTGAGAGCACTGTGTTCCCAAGGGCAGGGCAGTGGAGGGGGCCCAATCCTGGTGCAGATGATAACAGGATCATAACACACAGATAATGTTTTTGGGTGGGTGGCACCATGCAGTTTTTGGGATCTTAGTTCCCTGACCAGGGATTTAACCAGATCCCCTTTTAGTGAAAGCATGGAGTCCTAACCACTGGACAGCCAGAGAAGTCAGGACAAGACTTTTGATAAAAGTATTAATATAAGACTGTGCAAAAGCTGGTCTTATATTTATCACCATCCCCTAGTATTTCTAAATAACTACAGTCGTAAAAACTTCTGCCCCAATAAACTCTTTTGTTAGTCCAAATTCTACAAGTTTTCATGGTTTAAAAAGAAGAGTATCGAATATTTAATTTGGTGTTAAATTTAGTTTTGAAGTGTTTGAATAGTTTCAAGGAGTAGTAAATCACATATGGACGTATATAAGGCAGAGTCTCTACCAAAGGAATCCCGTGTGTCTTCAGAAAACATTTTAGAAACAATTAAACAGAGTTTCACCATCAGCATCAAAAGAGTTGAGTTCAGATTTTAAGTCAATGCTACGGTACCTTGTATCTGGACTGCAGCTCCCTAATTAAATGTTTCTGGCACTTTAACTCCTGAGAGACACAGTTGATTCAAAGTCATTCAGTGAATGTTATTTAAAATCATTAAGAGTGAAGGAGACCCTGTGTTTCTTGTCCTTTCAAAGGAAGTGGGAGAACTATCAACTCTGCCTGTGAAAATTAGTCAGGTAAGCAGCTACCAGTATGATATGGACAGAGAGCCCTATTAGGTGGGTGCTGTGTTTCCAGATCTGTATATATTATCACTATTTAACACTATAACACTTTAATGCCCTGTTGTAGGACTGACTGAAATACTTGCTGTTAGGGGAAGATAACAGATTACTAGGCCTGAAGAGCTGAAAGTGAAAGTTGCTCAGTCGTGTCCGACGATTGGTGACCCCATGGACTATACAGTCCATGGAATTCTACAGGCCAGAATACTGGAGTGGGTAGCATTCCCTTGCTCCAGGGGATCTTCCCCACCCAGGGATCAAGCCCAGGCATCCCACATTGAAGGTGTATTCTTCAGCAGCTGAGCCACCAGGGAAGCCAAAGAATGCTAGAGTGGGTAGCTTGTCCCTTCTCCAGCAGAGCTTCCCTACCCAGGAATTGAACTGATGTCTACAGCTTTGCAGGCAGAATCTTTCCCAACTGAGCTATCAGGAAAGTCCTGAGGTGGACTAGAAGCAGAGATTAGAGGGCCTTGTTTCCCTAAAGTAGCACTGGTATGTATTTTAATATTCATGGATATACTGCCACCTTGCAGAAAGAATTGAGGATGCATAGAGTTTAAAAAGGAACCAAAGACTCTTAGGGTTAAAAGAGAAAAACATAAAAACTAAATCATGAGTTGAGAAAGGGTATATCCATTTAGATGAACAACAATAAATAAAAAGCAGATGCCTGTAGCTATCCTGGAAAATGACAGTATATTGTGATTCAAACATGACAAGTCCTATTGCAAATGCTGTGTTGTATGTTAATGGGGGGGTTGCTCATTAGCACTCACAAAGAGTAGTAGGAACACTTTATACTTCCACTTATACAGGTTCGCTATGAATACATTCCAACTGACCCCTCTAGCTGTGTCCATAACAACCTCTATTGACTGATACAATGATTTCCCTAAGACTTTCTACTTTCCTCTATGCCTGTGTCCATCCTATATTCTGTGACTCAGAAACTAGCAACCATCTGAGGCTACCCTAATGGTCACCTCTCAAGGAAATGTTCTTAATCATTCTCTTGTGTATTAATATTTTCACATTCTCTAATCACTTGCAGTTCATTACATGCAGTTTGTAGAATAGATTTTTGAGTATGTATCTTATCAGAAATGCATGGCAGAGAGGTAAATGGATTAGAAATCAACAGTGTGGTGATATAAAATATTATCAGAAGTTGGATTATCTAAGACTATAAGGGAGAGAATCACTCTCCTCTGCCAAGTATGTCCAAGAATCTGTTTAAAAATATAGTAAAACCCATAAAATAGAGAGTGGATCAGAAGTCAAAGGAACTTAAATGAGAAGCTTATTTTATCAGTAGTCAAGAGGAACACTATGTCTTTTATTAAGGCCACCCATTTTCATGACACCAAAGGCAAAAGCCAAAGCAGTGTCCATGGACTCATGCTGAGTGCACAATACTGATGGCCCAGACGCTTTTCTTGATTGGCAGAGGTCAAGAGCAAGTCTATGTGCCTAGGGTCAGAACGCATCTGCCCAGGATCACATCCACGTATCAGCGGGAAACCAGTGGGAGTCCCCAAACTTTACATGCTCCTGGCCAAGTCCTTCATTCCAGTGCCTTTCCTACAGGCTTGTCACTCATTACTGCCTTGAGATGATCATGATTAAGTTTCCCCTCACCATCTCTTTAATTAACTGCTGTGGGCAACTTGAAATCTGAATGCAAAAGATTGAAATATGACCCTTAGCTTATACCACGTAAAAAACTAAACTCAGAGTTCATTAAAGTTTTAAATGCAAGATCTGAAACTATAAATCAACTAGAAGAAAACATCCTGGAGAAGCTGTAAACATTGGTCTGAGAAGTGATTTTATGTAAGTGACACCGAAAGCATAGGCAACAAAAGCAAAAACAGAAAATTAGGACGACTTCAAACGATTAAACTGCCTCCCCCAAAGAACATCAAAAACACATCTACATAGAAGCCAAGTTGATGGTTACCAAATGGCAAGTTGGGGCGGGGGGAAGAATTGGGAGTTGGGGATTAACCTATATATAGACACCACTATATATAAAATAGATAACCACCCAGAACTGCTACAAATACCCAGGCAACTCTGCTAGAAATTCTGTAACAAAATACATGGAAAAAGAATTTGTAAAGGAATGGATATATGTATGTGTGCCTGTGCAAGCTCAGTTGATTCAGATGTGCCCTACTCTTTGTGACCCTATGGACTGTAGCCTGCTAGGCTCCTCTGTCCATGAGATTCTCCAGGCAAGAATACTGGAGAATCTCTTCATGTCCCTATGAGCATATCTTCCCAACCCAGGGATTGAACCCAAATCTCCTTCATTGCTGGGTGATTCTTTAACAACTGAGATAAGTGTGAAGCCCAAATACATGTATATGTAAAGCTGAATCACTTTGCTGGACACCTGAAACACAACATGGTAAATCACGTATACTCAAATGAAAAAAGGAAAAAAAAGAAAAGAATTCATCAACATGTAGAACAATTAGCTCAAAAAACTAATTGGAAATTGCAGAAAGATTCCCAAACTTACTCTTAAAGAATGATCCACAGGGAACAGGGTATGAAGGAAAAAGGATGATCAAGTCCTGCCATGGGCCCATGGGAGAGGACTCAGATATAAGGGAGATTACACGGTTGGAGATATGCCCTGGTTGTGAGTGGTTCGAGCCATATATTGGACACACAAGTCCTGAGGTCTGACACAGGGAATAGAAACACCCTTAGATGGTTGCAGGGCTATGTGGACAAACAGGAGGTCTGTGGGAAACCTGGACTCCCCCCTCCAGGAGCATGTGCTCAGGGGCTTGCACCCAAGCCACAATGAGGAGGACAGATTGAGACTGATTTGTGGATGCCTGTTTTCTCAAAAACTGCCAACACTTACACATGCTCTGCTTACTCCGTGTAGCCGGTCTGCACTGGAGCAGGGGCTGCCTTGACCAGGCAGACAGCTGGGATGTGTGAAACACAGGTGCATCTAGCCCAGGGAGGCATGCGGGTGGAAGAGCCGGGATCATGCTCATGGAGGGCATTTACATAGGCGGCGTATCAGGAAGAGTCCTGATCTCTGATGGAGGCCAGACTGCCACAGCAGATGACCCAGTATGTGCCCAGAGCCCATGAGGGCCTCACCTGCCCAATAGCACCCTCTTCAACAGGGCAGGGATAGCAGAATCTGGGGGAAGTGATCAGCTCTGAGGGACCAATAGGTCTCAGACCAGAAGGAATGTTTAAGCAGAGCAGGAGTCGCTACTGATGGTGATGGCACAGATGGCACGTTGGAGGTAGCCTGGATCTCTGTAAGCAGCCAGCCTAGACATTTGCTCCTATTGTTATTTTTCTAACCAGAACATGCTCCTCTTGTCCCTCTGTGGCAAGGGTTGCAGTGCTGGAAGAGGGGAGCGTACATACTTGAGGGAACACAGTCAGATCTGGCCTGATATTCAGGGCTTCTGCTCCGGAAACTTGGGATCCCACCCTGCCCCCAATAGGACAGTGAAAGCCACTGAGGAATAGGAAGTCTCTGCCTCACATTTGGCTTCAGACCTGGTACTACTGTACTTCTCAGCCATAGGTGCTGGCACACCCTAAGGAAATATGTGACATGTGGTGCATCAAATCCAGCCCCACCACCACCCCACCCCCTGCCTACTATAGTACAAACTGTACAGTGATGCTCCCCTACAAGATCACCCCTTCAAGACCATAATACATAATTGATGCACTTAAATTCAGAGAGGCAGAGACAAATGGGAAGACAGAAGGACTGGTCTCCACTGAAAGACTTAGAGGAAGTCAGTTCAGTTTGTCAGTTGTGTCTGATTCTTTGGGACACCATGAACCACAGCACACCAGGCCTCCCTGTCCATCACCAACTCGCGGAGTCCACTCAAACCCATTTCCATTGAGTTGGTGATGCAATGTAACCATCTCTTCCTCTGTCGTCCCCTTCTCCTCCTGCCCTCAGTATTTACGAGCATCAGGGTCTTTACCAATGAGTCAACTCTTCACATCTGGTGGCCAAAATATTGGAGTTTCAGTTTCAACATCAGTCTTTCCAGTCATCACTCGGGACTGATATCCTTTAGGAAGGTCTGTTTGGATCTCCTTGCAGTCCAAGGGACTCTCAAGAGTCTTCTCCAACACCACAGTTCAAAACCATCAATTCTTTGATGCTCAACTTTTTTATAGTCCAACTCTCAATCCATACCTTACCACAGGAAAAGCCAGAGCCTTGACTAGACAGACTTTTGATGCCAAAGTAATGTCTCTGCTTTTTATTTTTTATTTTTAACATACATTTATTTACTTTAATGGGAGGTTAATTACTTTACATATGGTATTGTTTTTGCCATACATCAACATGAACCTGCCACAGGTGTACATGTGTTCCCTGTCCAGTACCCCCCTCCCACCTCCATTCCCATACCATCCCTCTGGGTCATCCCAGTGCACCAGCCCCAAGCATCCTGTATCAAGCATCGAACCTGGACTGGAGATTCCTTTCATATATGAGATTATACATGTTTCAATGCCATTCTCCCAAATCACACCACACTCTCCCACAGAGTCTCTGCTTTTTAATATGCTGTCTAGGTTAGTCATAACTCTACTTGCAAGGAGTAAGCTTCCTTTAATTTCATGGCTGCGGTCACCATCTGCAGTGATTTTGGAGCCCAGAAAAATAAACTCAGCCACTGTTTCCACTGTTTCCCCATCTACTTCCCTTGAAGTGATGGGACCAGATTCCATGATCTTCACTTTCTGAATGTTGAGGTTTAAGCCAACTTTTTCACTCTCTTCTTTCACTTTCATCAAGAGGCTCTTTAGTTCTTCTTCACTTTCTGCCTTAACGGTGGTGTCATCTGCATTTCTGAGCTTATTTATATTTCTCCCGGCAATCTTAATTCCAGATTGTGCTTCCGCCAGCCCAGTGCTTCTTTTGATGCACTCTGCATATAAATTACATAAGCAGAGTGACAGTATACAGCCTTGATGTACTCTTTTTCTTACTTGGAAGCAGTCTGTTGTTCCATGTCCAGTTCTAACTGTTGCTTCCTGACCTGCATAGAGGTTTCTCAACAGGCAGGTCAGGTGGTCTGGTATTCCCATCTCTTTCAGAATTTTACACAGTTTACTGTGATCCACACAGTCAAAGGTTTTGGCACAGTCAATATGCAGAAATAGATAGTTTTATGGAACTCTCTAGCTTTTTCCATGATCCAGCGGATGTTTGCCATTTGATCTCTGATTCCTCTGCCTTTTCTATAACCAGCTTGAACATCTGCAAGTTCATGATTCACATTTTGCTGAAGCCTGCTTTAGAGAATTTTAAAAATTACTTTACTGGCATGTGAGATGAGTGCAATTGTGCAGTAGTTTGAGCATTCTTTGGCGTTGCCTTTCTTGGGAATTGGAGTGAAAACTGACCTTTTCCAGTCCTGTGGCCACTGCTGAGTTTTCCAACTTAGCTGGCATATTGAGTGCCACACTTTCACTGCTTTGTCTTTCAGGATTTGAAATAGATCAACTGGAATTCCATCACCTCCACTAGATTTGTTCGTAGTGATGATTTCTAAGGCCCACTTGACTTCACATTCCAGGATGTCTGTCTCTAGGTGTGTTATCACACCATCATGATTATCTGGGTCATGAAGATTTTTTTTGTACAGTTCTTCTGCGTATTTTTATCACCTCTTCTTAATATCTTCTGCTTTTGTTAGGTCCATATAATTTCTGCCCTTTATCAATCTGATCTTTGCATGAAATATTCCCTTGGTATCTCGAATTTTCTTGAAGAGATGTCTAGTCTTTCCCATTCCCTTGTTTTCCTCTGTTTCTTTGCATTGATCACTGAGTAAGGCTTTCTTATCTCTTCTTGCTCTTCTTTGGAATTCTGCATTCAGATGCTTATATCTTTCCTTTTCTCCTGTGCTTTTCACTTCTCTTCTTTTCACAACTATTTGAAAGCCATCCCCAGTCAGCCCTTTTGCTTTTTGGCATTTCTTTTCCATAGGAATTGTCTTGATCCCTGTCTTCTGTACAATGTCACAAACCTCCGTCCATACTTCTTCAGGCACTCAATCTGTCAGGTCTAGTCCCTTAAATCTATTTCTCACTTCCACTGTATAATCCTAAGGGATGGATTTACAGTCATACCTGAATGGTCTAGTGGTTTTCCCTACTTTCTTCAATTTAAATCTGAAATTGTCAATAAGTAGCTGATGATCTGAGCCACGGTCAGCTCCCAGTCTTGTTTTGCTGACTGTGTAGAACTTCTCCATATTTGGCTGCAAAAGATATAATCAATCTGATTTCAGTGTTGACCATCTGGTGATGTCCATATGTAGACTCTTTCCTTGTGTTGTTGGAAGAGGGTGTTTGCTATGACCAGTGTGTTCTCTTTGCAAAAATCTTTTAGCCTTTGCCCTGGTTCATTCCATACTCCAGAGCCAAATTTTCCTGTTACTCCAGGTGTTTCTTGACTTCCTATTTTGCATTCCAGTCCACTATAATGCAAGGACATCTTTTTTGCATCTGAGTTCTAAAAGGTCTTGTCGGTCTTCATAGAACCGTTCAACTTCAGCTTCTTCATCATTACTTGTTGGGGCATAGACTTGGATTACTGTGATATTGAATGGTTTGCCTTGGAAACGAACAGAGATCATTGTATAGTTTTGAGATTGCATCCAGCTACTGCATCTTGGACTCTTTTGTTGACCATGATCGCTACTCCATTTCTTCTGAGGGATACCTGCCCGCCATAGTAGATAGAATGGTCATCTGATTAAATTCTCCCATAACAGTTCATTTTAGTTCACTGATTCCTAGAATGTTGATGTTCACTCTTGCCATCTCCTGTTTGATACTTCCAATTTGCCTTGATTCATGGACTTAACATTCCAGGTTCCTATGCTCTATTGCTCTTTATAGCATTGGACCTTTCTTCTGTCACCAGTCACATCCACAACTGGGTATTGTTTTTGCTTTGGCTCAATCCCTTCATACTTTCTGGAGTTATTTCTCCACTGATGTCCAGTAGCATATGGAGCACCTACTGATCTGGGGAGTTCCTCTTTCAGTATCCTATCATTTTGCCTTTTCATACTGTTCATGTGGATCTCAAGGCAAGAATACTGAAGTGGATTGCCCTTCCCTTCTCCAGTGGACCACATTCTCTCAGACCTCTCCACCATGACCTGAGCAAATTGGGAAGCACCACAAGGCCTGGCTTTATTTCACTGAGTTAGACAAGGCTGTGGTTCTAGTGTGATTAGTTTGACTAGATTTCTGTGACTCTGGTTTCAGTGTGTCTGCCCTCTGATGCCGTTTTGCAACACCTACCATCTTACGTGGGTTTCTCTTTTCTTGGACCTGGGGTAGTTCTTCATGGCTGCTCCAGCAAAGTGCAGCTACTTTCCCTAACTTGGACTAGGTATATCTCCTCACTGCCACCACTCCTGACCTTGATGTGGAGTAGCTCCTCTAGTCCTTTCTGTGCCCATGCAGCCACCACGCCATGGACGTGTGGTATCAGTCTTGATTATTCACTAGAAGGACTGATGCTGAAGCTCCAACTCCAGTACTTTGTCCACCTGATGCAAAAAACTATATCATTGGAAAAGATCCTGATGCTAGGAAGATATAAAGGCCAAGGGGAAGGGAATGAGAGAGGATGAGATGGTTGGATGGCATCAGGGATTCGATGGACTTGAGTTTCAGCAAGCTCTGGGAGTTGGTGATGGACAAGGAATCCTGGTGTGCTGCAGTCCATGGGGTTGCACACATTCGGACACAACTGAACAACTGAAATGAACGGATTGCAATAGGGAGGATGCTTAGAACACATGTTCTTAACGTGTCTCAAAATGGAACAGAAAAAAATATTTCGTTAACATGGAACATAAGGAGGGTGCACAGCAACTATCTGTGTGTGTGTGTGTAAGTTTGTGTATGTGTGTATGTGTGTGTGTATATGTGTGTGTGATGGGGAAAGAGGTGGGATGGATGAACAGACTGCATGATGGAGCAGTTTGACAGGAAGTGTTTCTTTCTGTGGTGTGCTGATTGTTAGAATGAGCTGTTAAAGGAGTCAGAAATATGTGACTCTTAGCACTTGCTCAAGCGTGGGGGAATGCTGAAGTTCAGAGGAGAGAAGGACGGCTAAAGTTTAGCCAAGCCTAGTCAGTGGATATGTGCTCACAGATGACTGTGAGCTCTTGGCCAGTCTCTGCTGTGGTTAAAGAGAGGCCAAGTCAGCCCTTCGACAGGATGGTTGTTATCAAAATTGCAAATCCATGTGCTTGATGCAGAATGAGGCCCACCAAAACTAAATGTTAGAGTTGGAACAGGGAAAGGTTTAATACACATTCATACAAGGATGTGGATGGCTCTTGCTCTAAGAACCCAAAGTTATAGAATGTTTTTAGTTAAGTACATGTAAAAGCAAATGTTAGAGAGAGTTGTTGTAAGTTGTTACAGACTTCTTGGTGTCATATCCTTTGTGCTTAAAGTTAGGTCATGGTCAGGAAATAATGTTCCTATATATCTCTACCAGAGGAAAGTTATTTTCTGTCTTTCTTGCCCTGTCAAGAGAGGGCAAAGTCTCAAGCACAACTTTCACCTTCAAATCTCCTATCCTGGATAAGCAGAAACAGATCTCATTTGGCAGCTCCTTCAGGGCAAGGTTCCCACATTCTGCCCAGCTCTCATCCTTCATGGAGCCATGAGGTCCAATAGGTCCTGTCTCCTCAGGCTGTCCAAGTGAGAAGACCAGTTCTCAGAGACTGACGCCCAGGAATATGGCCCCTGCTAGTAGGTTGGAGAGACAGGGATGGTGGAGAAGTTCACCGCTCCTCAAGGCCTGGGCCAAGGCTACTGGAGGGCATTAGTAAGGGCTCTGGAGCACTACAGGATGTCGTCCCCAGTCTATTCCCTGGGACCTCCAGCTCACCCACTGGCCCAAAGCTAGGTGATCTCCAGGCCCTCCAAAAGAATGCCAAAATCTGCCTCTACTCTCATTTTCCAGCTGATGACCACCACACCACCCTTTCGTAAACACTTCCCCAATACTCCCTTCTTGACAGTAACTGGGGGGCAGGGCCCACTGTGGTGCTGATCAATAGCTGAGCAGGACAACGAATGGTCACTCATTGACAGTTGGCTGCTTGTGAATGGGGCCATCTGTGGCACCAAGCAAGGCTGAGTTACACCTGTTGCCTAGGAACAGGGTGGGTTGAAATGAAGCACATCAATGGCTAACTGCATAGGGCTGTGATCACTCTGCTCTGTTACATTGTGAATAGAATAAGAATCACTGTGAGGTTAAGGTTTGTCAAAGTAGTTCTCAAGGTGGGCTAGCTTTGACATTCTTCTTGGCTTTGAAATATCAGCTATAATATATGCAGCACATACAATCATGTGGAAGCTCTGGGGGAGCATAAAGATAAGCACTGCTGACTGGCAGGCCTGGGAAAACATTGAAAAGAATGATGTACAAAAGTTAAACCTGCATGTGAAATCAAAATCTGTGGTGGGAGAGGAGTCAGTCGAAAAGACTAAAGCACACTGGACCCAACATATCCTTATGGAACAGAGCAGCCTGAACACAGCCATTAGCAGGTAGCCATTGCTTTGCCGTATTATTCCACATCCTGTTACTAAGCAACAGGTCTTGCCCAGCAATTGGACAGTGCATCTCTCGGCCCTGCCAATAAGCAAACAACTATCAGTGAGATATCTACTGGTACTTCTCCTGCTCAGCTAATGGTCAGAGAAGAAACACCATGCCCCTGAATCACCACTCCCCAGAATCAGACACACAGTGGTGTCAGGGGTCAGAAAGTTGTATCATGGCCTCCCTCAACACCCACTAACCCATGTTGATGGGCACAGTGGTACATTGTGATGTCTAAGACCCCAAAGCCACCATTGGCTGGGGGAGTGCCTAGCTGACCAATCAGATTGAAGGGTGTGGTTCCTCATTGTTCTCAGAAGGCATATATAGAGAGGTCAGAGGCAGAGATACTGGGTTAGACAATTTCATGCTATCATCATAAGGTAACCAGGAAGCCACAGCAGCCAAGAAGAGTTCCAATGCAGTATTCTTCAAGGGTGGAAGGATGAAAGAAGACCCTTTGTCAACAGAGATACAGAGGCACCCTGAAGGTAAGATGATTCCATCGATGCTCCCTACATTCTCCATTGAATTTTCTGCCCAAGACCTCTACACTGTCCTTGCCTGCCACAAAAGCCCTCATCAGCCCACATCCCTTTTCATGAAATCTCCCTTCCAACTCAGATGTTATACCCTTTCCTCAAAACTAATACCCTTCTCTTATCTTTCAAGGCACAGAATATGAGCATAAGGGTCAGAAGACCTCTGAAAGGAACCTTGAGAAAGAAAATCCGATCATATGCCACTAAGTCGAAGAAGGTGAAGAAAACAAGGAAACCAAACTGTTTTTTCTTTTCCTGTGCACGTAAGAAACTGAGTCAAAGCCAAAAAGTGTACCAAAATATGAAGCAGAGTCAAAGAAGGAGGCAGAATCGAAAGAGAAGGTAAGCTCAGCCACCCCAGAAAGAGAGACCCTGGAGAAGTATAACCTAGTCAGCCAGTAAATGAAAAGAAAAGGTCACACAGTTTAGAATTGTGTCTCCAGAGGTCTGCTTTCATAGAAATGGACAACAGGAAAAGACTGACCCTCACACTAACATAGTAAACTGATGGCTGCAATTAAAATACACATCAAATGGTGAAAAGATGATATTTGTGTGTGTGTGAATTTTCTGATGGGAAGGGAGGGAAGAAAGCAAAGAGGTGGGCATCTGAGTGGGGAGGGATGTGGGGTCCCAAGAGCTGAGGGAACAGACCATAAGGTCCACAGTTAGCCAGAGAATACAGGTCTGGACTGGGTCAGGAGTCTGCACTGAAGTGAATAACCCTGCTTAACAATTGATCTCAGTGGCAAGGAGTAGTCGTGTTGTGTTACTGCCATTGTTCGGGGTGTGGAGTGACATTAGGGTCTAGATTGCCAGAACCCAGATGGGAAGACGGCCTCCCATGGGGATGGTGAATGTCATACTTCCCCTGAGTGAGGCAGGCAGAAATCACCTCCTGGCCACTTACGTGATAACGGGCTTTGTTGCATCACCCACCTATGTTGTCAGCTAAAGGTCCTCAGGAGGCACAAAATGTGGATACAAATAAAACTCTCAATTAGTACTCCCAAAGATTAAAATAATGTTTGGAGGGATCAGACCAAATATCAATTAGGCCACTGTTATCCAAAGAAATTTGTGGGAGCAGTGTTTTCCCAAGGGCAGGGCAGTGGAGGTGGCCTAATTCTAGTGCAGATGACTAACAGGATAACGACGCACAGATAATGTTTCTCATTTGGGGGCACCATGCAGTTTGTGGGATCTTAGTTCCCTGACCAGGGATTGAACCGGTTCCCCTTCTAGTGAAAGCATGGAGTCCTAACCACTGGACAGCCAGAGAAGTCAGGACAGAGACTTTTGATTAAAGTATTAATATGAGACTGTGTAAACGTTGGTCTTATATTTATCACTATCCCCTAATATTTCTAAATAACTAGTCATAAAACATTCTTCCCCAATAAACTCTATTGTAAGTCGAAGTTCTACAAGTTTTTGTGGTTTAAAAAGAAGAGTATCGAATATTTAATTTGGTGTTAACTTTAGTTTTGAAGTGTTTGAATAGTTTCAAGGAGTAGTCAATCAAATATGGAGATATAAAAGGTAGAGTCTCTACCAGAGGAATCCCGTGTGTTTTCAGAAAGCATTTTATAAACAATGAAAACAGAGTTTCACCATCGGCATCAAAAGAGTTGAGTTCAGATTTTAAGTCAATGCTACGATATATTTTATCTGGACAGCAGATCTCTAGTAACATCTTTCTGGCACTTTAACTCCTTAGAGACACAGTTGATGATTCAAAATCAGTCAATGAATGTTATTTAAAATCATTAAGAGTGAAGGAGACCCTGGGTTTGTTGTCCTTTCAAAGGAAGTGGGAGAACTATCAACTCTGCCTGTGAAAATTAGGTAAGCAGCTACCAGGATGATATGGACAGAGAGACCTTATAGATGGGTGCTGTGATTCCAGATCTGTATATATTATCACCATTTAACACTATCACATTTTAATGCCCTGTTGTAGGACTGACTAAAATCTTGCTGTTAGGGAAAGGTAACAGATGACTAGGCCTGAAGAGCTAAAAGTGAAAGTTGCTCAGTCGTGTCCGACGGTTGATGACCCCATGTTCTATACAGTAATGGAATTCTCCAAGCCAGAATACTGGAGGGGGTAGCCTTTCCTTACTCCAGGAGATCTTCCCAACCCAGGGATCAAGCAGAGGCATCCCACATTGAAGGCAGATTCTTCACCAGCTGAGCTACAATGGAAGCCAAAGAATGGTAGAGTGGGTAGCTTATCCCTTCTCCAGCAGAGCTTCCCCACCCAGGAATTGAACTGACGTCTACAGTTTGCAGGCAGAATCTTTCCCAACTCAGCTATCTGGAAGGACCTGACATGGACCAAAAGTGGAGGTTAGAGAGCCTTGTTTCCCTAAAGTAGCACTGGTATATATTTTAATATCCTTGGATACACTGCCACCTTGCAAAAAGATTTGAGGAGGCATAGAGTTTATAAAGGATCCAAAGACTCTTAGGGTTAAAAGAGAAAAACATAAACACTAAGTCATGAGTTGAGAAAGGGTATATCCATTTATATCAACAACAATATATCAATATCAGACGCATGTAGCTCTCCTGGAAAAGGACAGTATATTGTGATTCAAACATGAAAAGTCCTACTGCAAACACTGTGTTGTATGGGGGTGGGGGGTTTGCTCATTAGCACTCAGAAAGAGTAGTAAAAACCCTTATACTTCCACTTATACAAGTCGCTATGAATAGATTCCAACTGACCCCTCTAGCTGTGGACATAACAAACTCTATTGAAGGCTACAGTGATTTCCCTAAGACCTTATACTTTCCTCTATGCCTGTGTCCATCCTATCTTTTGTGACTCAGAAACTAGCAACCATCTGAGGCCAGCCTTCTGGTCACCTCCCAAGGAAATGTTCTTAATCATTCTCTTGTGTATTAATATTTTCACTTTCTCTAATCACTTGTAGTTCATTACATGCAGTTTGTAGGATAGACTTTTGAGTGTGTATCTTATCAGAAATGCATGACAGAGAGGTAAACTCATTAGAAATCAACAGTGTGGTGATATAAAATATTATCAGAAGTTGGACTATCTAAGACTGTAAGTGAGAGAATCACTCTCTTCTTCCAAGTATGTCCAAGAATCTCTTTGAAAATATAGTAAAAACCGTAAACTAGAGAGTGGATCAGAAGTCAAAGGAACTTAAATGAGAAGCTTATTTTATCAGTCGTCAAGAGGAACTCTATGTCTTTGTATTAAGACTACACATTTTCATGACACCAAATGCAAAAGCCAAAGCAGTGCCCATGGACTCATGATGAGTGCACAATACTGCTGGCCTTGAGGCCTCTTTTGATTGGCAGAGGTCAAGAGCAAGTCTGTGTGCCTAGGGTCAGAACGCATCTGCCCAGGATCACATCCATGTCTCAGCGGGAATCAAGTGGGAGTCCCCAAACTTTACATGCACCTGGCCAAGTCCCTCACTCCATTGCCTTTCCTACAGGATTGTCACTATTTACAGCCTTGAGATGATCATGATTAAGTTTCACCTCACCATCTCTTCAATTAACTGCCATGGGCAACTAGAAATCTGAGTGTAAAAGATTGAAATTGGACCCTTACCTTATACCACATAAAAAACTAAACTCAGAGTTGATTAAAGATTTAAATGCAAGGTCTGAAACTATAAATCAACTAGAAGAAAACATCCTGAAGAAGTTGTAAACATTGGTCTTAGAAGTGATTTTATGTATGTGACACCGAAAGCATAGGCAACCAAAGCAAAAATGGAAAAGTAGGATCACTTCAAATGATTAAACTGCCTCCCCCAAAGAACATCAGAAACACATCTAATAGAAGCCAAGCAGATGGTTACCAAATGGCAAGTTGGGGCGGGCGGATGAATTGGGAGTTGGGGATTCACATATATATAGACACCACAATATATGAAATAGATAACCAACCAGGACCTACTACAAAACCACAGGTAACTCTGCTAGAAATTCTGCAACAACATAAACGGAAAAAGAATTTGTAAAGGAATGGATATATGTATGTGTGCCTGTACAAGCTCAGTTGATTCAAATGTGCCCGACTCTTTCTGACACTAAGGACTGTAGCCTGCTAGGCTCCTCTGTCCATGGGATTCTGCAGGCAAGAATACTGGAGAGGCTCGACATGTCCCTCTTAGCATATCTTCCCAACCCAGGGATTGAACCCAAATCTCCTTCATTGCAGGGTGATTCTTTAACAACTGAGCCAAGTGGGAAGCCCAAATACATGTATATGTAAAGCTGAATCCCTTTTCTGTTCACCTGAAACACAACATAGTAAATCAAATATCCTGGAATGAAAAAAAAATAAATAAAAAGAATCCATCAACATTTAGAAAAATCAGTTCAAAAAATAATTGGAAAATGCAGAAAGATTCCCAAAATTACCCTCAAGGAAAGATCCACAGGGAACATGGTATGAAGGGAAAAGGATGATTCAAGTCCTGACATGTGCCCATGGAAGAGGACTCAGAATATAAGGGAGATTACACAGTTGGAGGTATGCCCTGGGTGTGAGTGGTTCGAGCCATGTATTGGACACACAAATCCTGGGGTCTGACACAGGGAAGAGAAACACACTTAGATGGTTGAAGGGCTATGTGGACAAACAGGAGGTCTGTGGGAAGCCTGGACTCCCCACTCCAGGAGCATGTGCTCAGGGGCTTGGGAGCAAGCCACAATGAAGAGGACAGATTGAGACCACATTTGTAGATGCCTGTTTTCCCAAAAACTGCCCACACTTACACACTCCCTGCTTTATCTGTGTGGCCGATCTGCACTGTAGCAGGGGCTGCCATGACCAGGAAGACAGCTGGGATGTGGGAAACAGAGGAGCATCTGGCCCAGGGAGGCATGCGGGTGGAAGAGCCAGGGTCATGCTCATGGGGGGCACTTACATAGGCAGCGTATCAGGAGAAGTCCTGATCTCTGATGGAGGCCAGACTGTCACAGCAGATGACCCAGTATGTTCCTAGAGCCCATGAGGGCCTCACTGCCCAATAGCAACCTCTTCAAAAGGACAGGGATAGCAGAAGCTGGGGGAAGTGATCAGCTGTGAGGGACCAAGAGGTCTCAGACCAGAAGCTATGATTAAGCAGGGCAGGAGACACTACTGATGGTGATGGCACAGATGGCAAGTGGGAGGTAGCATGGATCTCTGTAAGCAGCCAGCCTGGAGATTTGCTCCTTTTGTTATTTTTCTAACCGGAACATGCTCCTCTTGGCCCTCTGTGGCAAGGGTTGTAGTGCTGGGAGAGGGGAGCACACATAATTGAGGCAACACAGCCAGATTTGGCCTGATATTCAGGGCTTCTGCTCCAGATTTGGGATAGTACCCTGCCCACAACAGGACAGTGAAAGCCACTGAGGAAAAGGAAGTCTCTGCCTCACATCTGGCTTAAAACCTGGTACCAATGAACTTCCCAGCCATAGGTGCTGGAACACCCTAAGGAAAGATGTGACTTGTGGTCCATCAAATGCAGCCCCACCCCCACCCCCACCCCCCGCTGACTATGGTACAGACTGTACAAGGATGCTCCCCCACAAGATCACCCCTTCAAGACCATAATACTTAATTGATGCACTTAAATTCAGAGAGGCAGAGACAAATGGGAAGACAGAAGGACTGGTCTCCAATGAAAGACTGAGAGGAAGTCAGTTCAGTTTGTCAGTCGTGTCTGATTCTTTGCGACACCATGAACCACAGCACACCAGGCCTCCCTGTCCATCACCAGCTTGCGGAGTCCACCCAAACCCATGTCCACTGAGTTGGTGATGCCATCTAACCATCTCTTCCTCTGTCGTCCCCTTCTCCTCCTGCCCTCAATATTTCCCAGCATCAGGGTCTTTACCAATGAGTCAGCTGTTCGCATCAGGTGGCTAAAATATTGGAGTTTTAGTTTCAACATCAGTCTTCCCAATGAACACTCAGGACTGATATCCTTTAGGAAGGTCTGTTTGGCTCTCCTTGCAGTCCAAGGGACTCTCAAGAGTCTTCTCCAACACCACAGTTCAAAAGCATCAATTCTTTGGCACTCAGCTTTTTTATAATCCAACTCTCAATCCATAGCTGACCACTACAAAAACCATAGCCTTGAGTAGACAGACCTTTGTTGCTAAAGTAATGTCTCGGCTTTTTTTTATATATATAAATTTATTTATTTTATTGGGAGGTTAATTACTTTACATGTGGTTTTGGTTTTGCCATACATGAACATGAACCTGCCACAGGTGTACATGTGTTCCCCATCCTGTACCCACCTCCCACCTCCCTCCCTGTACCATCCCTCTGGGTCATCTCAGTCCACCAGCCCCAAGCATCCTGTATCATGCATCGAACCTGGACTGGAGATTCCTTTCATATATGATATTATACATGTTTCAATGCCATTCTCCCAAATCACCCCACCCTCTCCCACAGAGTCTCTCCTTTTTAATATGCTGTCTAGGTTAGTCATAACTCTACTTCCAAGGAGTAAGCTCCCTTTGATTTCATGGCTGCAGTCACCATCTGCAGTGATTTTGGATCCCAGAAAAATAAACTCAGCCACTGTTTCCACTGTTTTTCCTTCTACTTCCTATGAAGTGACCGGACCAGATGTTATGATGTTCGCTTTCTGAATGTTGAACTTTAAGCCAACATTTTCACGCTCTTCTTTCACTTTCATCAAGAGGCTCTTTAGTTCTTCTTCACTCTCTGCCATAACGCTGGTATCATCTGCGTATCTGAGCTTATTGATATTTATCCCAGCAATCTTGATTCCAGCTTGTGCTTCCTCCAGCCCAGCATTTCTAATGATGCACTCTGCATATAAATTAAATAAGCAGAGTGACAATATACAGCCTTGATGTACTCTTTTTCCTATTTGGAACCAGTCTGTTGTTCCATGTCCAGTTCTAACTGTTGCTTCCTGACCTGCATAGAGGTTTCTCAACAGGCAGGTCAGGTGGTCTGGTATTCCCATCTCTTTCAGAATTTTCCACAGTTTACCATGATCCTCACAGTCAAAGGCTTTGGCATAGTCAATAAAGCAGAAAGAGATATTTTTATGGAAAACTCTTGCTTTATCCCTGATCCAGCGGATGTTGGCAATTTGATCTCTGATTCCTCTGCCTTTTCTATAACCAGCTTGAACATCTGGAAGTTCATGATTCACATATTGTTGAAGCCTGCTTTGGAGAATTTTAAGAATTACTTTACTGGCATGTGAGATGAGTGAATTGTGCAGTAGTTTGAACATTCTGTGGTGTTGCCTTTCTTGGGAATTGGAGTGAAAATTTCCAGTCCTGTGGTCCCTGCTGAGTTTTCCAAATTAGGTGGCATATTGGGTGCAGCACTGTCACTGCATCAACTTTCAGGATTTGAAATAGCTCAACTGGAATTCCATCACATCCACTAGCTTTGTTCGTAGTGATGCTTTCAAAGGCCCACTTGACTTCACATTCCAGGCTGTCAGGCCCTAGGTGCGTGATCACACCATCATGATTATCTGGGTCATGAAGATTTTTTTTGTACAGTTCTTCTGGGTCTTCTTACCACCTCTTCTTAATATCTTCTGCTTCAGTTAGATCCATACCATTTCTGTCCTTTATTGAGCCCTTCTTTGCATGAAATATTCCCTTGGTATCTCAAAGTTTTTGAAGAGATGTCTAGTCTTTCCCATTCTGTTTTTTCCTCTATTTCTTTGTATTGATCACTGAGGAAGGCTTTCTTATCTGTTCTTCCTATTCTTTGGAACTCTGCATTCAGATGCTTATATCTTTCCTTTTCTCCTGTGCTTTTCACTTCTCTTCTTTTCACAACTATTTGTAAGGCCTCCGCAGACAGTCCTTTTGCTTTTTGGCATTTCTTTTCCATGGGGATGGTCTTGATCCCTGTCTCCTGTACAATGTCATGAACCTCTATAGAGTGCCATAGTTCAATAGGCACTCTATCTGTCAGGTCTAGTCCCTTAAATCTATTTCTCACTTCCACTGTATAATCATAAGGGATTGAATTTACATCATACCTGAATGGTCTAATGGTTTTCCCTACTTTCTTCAATTTGAATCTGAATTTGGTAATAAGGAGCTCATGATCTGAGCCACAGTCAGCTCCCAGTCTTGTTTTGCTGACTGTATAGAGCTTTTCCATCTTTGGCTGCAAACGATATAATCAGTCTGATTTCAATGTTGACCACCTGGTGATGTCCATGGTTAGAGTCTTTTTTGTGTGTTGTTGGAAGAAGGTGTTTGCTATGACCAGTGTGTTCTCTTTGCAAAACTCTCTTAGCCTTTGCCCTGCTTCATTCCATACTCCAGAGCAAAATTTTCCTGTTACTTCAGGTGTTTCTTGACTTCCTACTTTCACATTCCAGTCCACTATAATGCAAAGGATATCTTTTAAGGGTGTTAGTTCTAAAAGGTCTTGTCGGTCTTCATAGAACCTTGGAACTTCTGCTTCTTCATCGTTAATTGTTGGGGCATAGATTTGAATTACTGTGATATTGAATGTTTTGCCTTGGAAACGAACAGAGATCATTCTATAGTTTTTGAGATTGCATCCAGCTACTGCATTTTGGACTCTTTTGTTGACCATGATGGCTACTGCATTTCTCCTGAGGGATTCCTGCCCGCCATAGTAGATATAATGGTCTTCTGTGTTAAATTCACCCATTCCAGTCCATTTTAGTTCACTGATTCCTAGAATGTTGACGTTCCCTCTTTCATCTCCTGTTTGACCACTTCCAATTTGCCTTGATTCATGGAATTAACATTCTGGGTTCCTATGCTATTGCTCTTTATAGCATTGGACCTTTCTTCTGTCACCAGTCACATCCACAACTGGGTATTGTTTTTGTTTGGATCAATCCCTTCATTCTCTCTCTTTTTTCTTTTTTTTAATTTTATTTTATTTTTAAACTTTACAATATTTTATTAGTTTCGCAAAATATCGAAATGAATCTACCACAGGGGTACATGTGTTCCCCATCCTGAACCCTCCTCCCTTCTCCCTCCCCATACCATCCCTCTGGGTCATCCCAGTGTACCAGCCCCAAGCATCCAGTATAGTGCATCGAAGCTGGACTCGTGACTCGTTTCATACATGATATTATACAAGTTTCAATGCCATTCTCCCAAATCTTCCCACCCTCTCCCTCTCCCACAGAGACCATAAGACTGTTCTATACATCAGTGTGTCTTTCACTGTCTCATACAGAGGCTTATTGTTACCATCTTTCTAAATTCCATATATATGCATTAGTATACTGTATTGGTGTTTTTCTTTCTGGCTTACTTCACTCTGTATAATAGGCTCCAGTTTCATCTACCTCATTAGAACTAATTCAAATGTATTCTTTTTAATGTCTGAGTAATCCCTTGATTCTTTCTGGAGTTATTTCTTCACCGATCTCCAGTAGCATATTGGACACCTACTAACCTCGGAAGTTCCTCTTTCAGTATCCTATCATTTTGCCTTTTCATACTGTTCAGGAGGATCTCAAGGCAAGAATACTGAAGTGGATTGCCCTTCCTTCTTCAGTGGGCCACATTCTGTCAGACTTCTCCACCATGACCGCCCAACTTGGGAGGCCCCACAGGGCCTGGCTTAGTTTCATTGAGTTACAGAAGGCTGTGGTTCTAGTGTCATTAAATGGACTAGATTTCTTTGCTTCTGGTTTCAGTGTGTCTGCCCCTGATGCTGTCTTGCAAAACCTACTGTCTTACGTGGGTTTTTCTTACCTTGGAATGGGGTATCTCTTCACGGCTATTCCAGCAAAGCACAGCCACTGCTCCTTACCGTGGACGAGGTATATCTCCTCACTGACAACACTCCTGACCTTGAACGTGCAGTAGATCCTCTAATCCCTTCTGTGCCCATGCAGCCACCACTCCAAGGACGTGTGGTATCAGTCCTGATTATTCCCCAGAAGGACTGACGCTGAAGCTGCAACTCCAGTACTTTGTCCACCTGATGCAAAGAACTGTCTCATTGGAAAAGATCCTGATGCTAGGAAGGAATGAAGGCCAAGGAGAAGGGGATGAGAGAGGATGAGATGGTTGGATGGCATTGGGAATTCGATGGACTTAAGTTTCAGCAAGCTCTGGGAATTGGTGATGACAAGGAATCCTGGTGTGCTACAGTCCCTGGGGTTGCACACAGTCAGACACAACTGAACAAATGAAATGAACTGACTGCAATAGGGAGAATGCTTTGAACACAAGTTATTAACGTGTTTCAAAATGAAACTGAAAAAGATATTTCATTAACATGGAAGATAAGGAGGGTGTACAGCAACTATGTGTGTGTGTGTAAGTTTGTGTGTGTGTGTGTGTGTGATGGGGAAAGAGATGGGGATGGATGAACAGACAGCATGATGGAGCAGTTTGACAGGAAGTGTTTCTTTCTGTAGTGAGCTGATTCTTAGAATGAGCTGTTAAAGGAGTCAGAAATATGTGACTCATAGCGCTTGCTCAATCGTGGGGGAAAGCTGAAGTTCAGAGGATAGAGCATGGCTAAAGTTTAGCCAAGCCTAGTCAATGGGTATGTTATGAATGACTGTGAGCAATTGGCCAGTCTCTGCTGTTGTTTAAGAGAGGCCAAGTCAGCCCTTTGACAGTATGGTTGTTATCAAAATTGCAAATCCATGTGCTTGATGCAGAATGAGGCCCACCAAAACTAAATGTTTGAGTTTCGAAGACGGAAAGGTTTATTACAGATTCATAGAAGGATGTGGGTGGCTCTTGCCCTAAGAACTCAAAGTTATTGAACGTTTTCACTTAAGTACATTTAAAAGCAAATGTCAGAGAAAGTTGTGGTAAGTTGTTACAGACTTCTTGGTGTCACATCCTTTGTGCTTAAAGTTAGGTCATGGCCAGGTAATAATGTTCCTATATATCTCTACCAGATGAATGTTCTTTTCTGTCATTCTTGCCCTGTCAAGAGAGGGCAAAGTCTCAAGGCACAACTTTCACCTTGAAATGCCCCATCCTGGATAAGCAGAAACACATCGCATTGGGCAGCTCCTACAGGGCATGATTCCCACATTCTGCCCAGATTTCATCCTTAGTGGGGCCAGGCACCCAACCCAATAGGTCCTGTCTCCTAAGGCTGTCCAAGTGAGGAGACCAGTTCTCAGAGACTGAGGCCCAGAAAGATGGCCACTGCTAGTACGTTGCAGAGACAGGGATGCGGAAGAGGTTCACCGCTCCTCAAGGCCTGAGCCAAGGCTACTGGAGGGCCTTACTGAGGGCTCTGGAGCACTACAGGATGTCGTCCCCAGTCTATTACACTGGGACCTCCAGCTCACCCACTGGCCCAAGGCTGGGTGATCTCCAGGCCCTCCAAAAGAATACCTGAATCTGCCTCTTCTCTCCCTTTCCAGCTGATGACCAGCACACCACCCCTCCTTAAATACTTCCCTAATACTCCCTTCTTGACAGTAACTGTGGGGCAGGGCCCACTGTGATGCTGATCAATAGCTGAGCAGGACAACTAATGGTCACTCATTTACCGTTGGATGCTTGTGAATGGGGCCATTTGAGGCACCAAGCAAGGCTGAACTACACCTGTTACCTCGGAGCAGGTTGGGTTGAAATGAAGTACAACAATGACTAACTGCATAGGGCTGTGCTCACTCGGCTCTGTTACATTGTTAATAGAATAAGAATCACTGTGAGGTTAAGGTTTGTCAAAGTAGTTCTCAAGGTGGGCTGGCTTTGACATTCTTGTTGGCTTTGAAATATTAACTATAATATATGCGGCACATGCAATCATGTGGCAGCTGTTGGAGGGCCATATAGATAAGCACTGCTGACTGGCATGCCTGGGAATACAATGAAAGAATGATGTACAAAAGTTAAACAAGCACGTGAAATCAAAATCTGCGGTGGGAAAGAAGTCAGTCAAAAAGATTAAAGCACACCGGACCCAACGTATCCTTATGGAACAATGCAGCATGAGCACAGCCACTAGCAGGTAGCCATTGCTTTGCCGAATTACTCCACATTCTGTTACTAAGCAAGAAGACTTGCCCAGAAATTGGATAGTGCATCCCTCGGCCCTGCCAATAAGCAACCAACTATCAGTGAGATACCTATAGTCATTTCTCCTGCTCAGCTATGGTCAGCTCCACATTGGGCCCTACCTGATGATAACTGTCAATGAAGGATCACTGGGGAAGTGATTCAGTCAAGAGAGAGTGGTGCATTGGTCATCTGACTCTTGCCTTTGAGCACCTTAATTTTTTTTTTTTTTAAATCGGGAATATATTTCTGGTAGATGGGGCAAACTGAGTTTCCCTACTCAATATGAGAGTTGAAGTGTCCCCAACAATATTAGTGGAGGAGACATTTATGACTTTCTTGGCTCTGATGTGTACTTTTATGGAGATGGTTTATAGACCTTCAGGCAACAGACTGATGATTCACCAAGTCTTGGGGTCTCTAAAGCTCATTAGAGTAGAAAAAACATCCAACTTGTTCTTAATTACGTTTTTCCATGTTAAGTGCTTGCTCTTAAGTTCCTTAAGCCCCTCAAGAATCCCCACTAGGAAGAGGTTGGTCGAAAGATGAAATGACTAGACGACTCTAAGGAACAGATTTGGAGTGAAAAGAGTTTGGTAGAGGTTCATACAGGGATGGAGGAGTCAGAAGTGTTGAAGGGAGACATATAAGTCAAAGAATAAAGGGCACTGAAGGAAAGTCTGAGGGTCATGAGAAGAAACACCATGCCCCTGAATCACCACTCCCCAGAATCAGACACACAGAGGTGTCAGGGGTGAGAAAGTTGTATCATGGCCTCCCTCAACACCCACTAACCCATGTTGATGGGCACAGTGGTACATTGTGATGTCTAAGACCCCAAAGCCACCATTGGCTGGGGGAGTGCCTAGCTGACCAATTAGATTGAAGGGTGTGGCTCCTCATTGTCCTGAGAAGGTATATATAGGGAGGTCAGAGGCAGAGATTCTGGGTTAGGCCATGTCATGCTATGATCATAAGGTAAACAGTAAGCTTCGGCAGCCAAGAAGAGTTCCAAAGTGGTGTGCTTCAAGGGTGAAAGGACGAAAGAAGACCCTTTGTCCACAGAGATACAGAGGCAGTGTGAAGGTAAGATGATTCCATCTATGCTCCCCACGTTCTCCATTGATGTTGCTGCCAAGACCAATACACTGCCCTTGACTGCCACAAAAGCCCTCATCAGCCCACATCCCTTTTCTTGAAATCTCCCTTGCAAATCAGATGTGATATATTTTCCTCAAAACTAACACCCTTCTCTTGTCTTTCAAGGCACAGAATATGACCATGAGGGTCAGAAAAACACTAAAAGGAAACTTGAGAATGAAACTCTGATCATATGACACTCAGTCGAAGAAGGTGAAGAAAACAAGAAAACCAAACTGTTTTTTCTGTTCCTGTGCATATAAGAAACTGAATCAAAACCTAAAAGTGTACCAAAATATGAGGCTGAATCAGAGAAGGAAGCAGAATCAAAAGAGAAAGTAAGCTCAGCCACCGCAGAATGAAAGACCCAGGAGAAGTGCAAGCTGGGCAGCCAGTAACTGAATAGAAAAGGTCAGACTGTTTAGAATTGTGTCTCCAGAGGTCTGCTTTCTTAGAAATGGCCAACCAGGAAAAGACTGACCTCCACACTAACATAGTAAAATGATGGATGCTATTAAAATATACATCAAATTGTGAAAAGATTATATTGTGTGTGTGTGAATTTTTTGATGCGAAGCGATGGAAGGAAGCAAAGAGGTGGGCACCTGAGTGGGGAGGGATATGGGGTCCCAAGAGCTGAGGGAACAGACCCTCAGGTCCCCAGTTAGCCAGAGATTAAATGTTATAACTGGGTCAGGAGTCTGCACTGAAGGTGAATAACCCTGCTTAACAATTGATCTCAGCGGCAAGGTGTAGTGGTGTGGTGTTACTGCCATTGTTTGGCGTGTGGAGTGACATTAGGGTCTAGATTGCCAGAACCCAGATGGGAAGAGGGCTTTACATGGGGATGGTGAATGTCATACTTCCCCTGAGTGAGGCAGACAGAAATCACCTCCTGGCCACTTACGTCATAATGGGCTTTATTGCATCACTGACCTATGCTGTCAGCTAAAGGTGCTCAGGAGGCACAAAATGCGGATACAAATAAAACCCACAATTAGCACTCCCAAAGATTAAAATAATGTTTGGAGGGATCATATCAAATATCAATTAGGCCATTGTTTTCCTAAGAAATTTGTGGGAGCAGTGTGTTCCCAAGGGCAGGGAAGTGGAGGTGGCCCAATCCTGGTGCAGATGACTAACAGGATCACGACACACAGATAATTTTTGTTGGCTGGGGGGCACCATGCAGTTTGTGGGATCTTAGTTCCCTGACCAGGGATTGACCCGGTTCCTCTTCTAGTGAAAACATGGAGTCCTAACCACTGGACAGCCAGAGAAGTCAGGACAGAGACTTTTGATAAAAGTATTAATATAAGACTGGGTAAAAGCTGGTCTTATATTTATAACCATCCTTTAGTATTTCTAAATAACTACAGTCGTAAAACATTATTCCCCAATAAACTCTTTTGTGAGTCCAAGTTCTACAAGTTTTCGTGCTTTAAAAAGAAGAGTTTCAAATATTTAATTTGGTGTTAACTTTAGTTTTGAAGTGTTTGAATAGGTTCAAGGAGTACTCAATCAAATATGGAGATATATAAGGCAGAGTCTCTACCAGAGGAATCACGTGTGTTTTCAAAAAGCATTTTAGAAACAATTAAAACAGAGTTTCACCATCTACATCAAAAGAGTTGAGTTCAGATTTTAAGTCAATGCTACGGTATCTTTTATCTGGACTGCAGCTCCCTAGTTAAATATTTCTGGCACTTTAACTCCTGAGAGACACAGTTGATGTTTCAAAGTCAGTCACTGAATGTGATTTAAAATCATTAAGAGTGAAGGAGACCCTGGGTTTGTTGTCTTTTCAAAGGAAGTGTGAGAACTATCAACCCTGCCTGTGAAAATTAGTCAGGTAAGTAGCTTCAAGGATGATATGGACAGAGAGCCCTGATAGGTGGGTGCTATGATTGCAGATCTGTATATATTATCACCATTTAACACTATCACATTTTAATGCTCTGTTTTAGGACTGACTGAAATACTTGCTGTTAGGGAAAGGTAAAAGATTTCTAGGCCTGAAGAGCTGAAAGTGAAAGTTGATCAGTCGTGTCCGAAGGTTGGTGACCCTATGGACTATGCAGTCCTTGGAATTCTCCAGGCCAGAATACTGGAGTGGGTAGCCTTTCCTTACTCTAGGGGATGTTCCCATCCCAGGGATGAAGCCCAGGCATCCCACATTGAAAGTGGATTCTTCACCAGCTGAGCCACCAGGGAAGCCAAAGAATGCTAGAGTGGGTAGCTTATCCCTTCTCCAGAAGAGCTTCCCTACCCAGGAATTGAACTGATGTCTACAGCTTTGCAGGCAGAATCTTCCCCAAAAGAGCTATCAGGAAAATCCTGAGGTGGACAAAAAGTGGAGGTTAGAGGGCCTTGTTTCCCTAAAGTAGCGCTATTATATATTTTAATATCCGTGGATATAGTGCCAACTTGCAGAAAGAATTCAAGATTCATAGAGTTTAAAAAACATCCAAAAACTCTTAGGGTTAAAAGAGAAAAACATAAACACTAAGTCATGAGTTGAGAAGGGGTATATCCATTTAGATCAACAACAATAAATCAATATCAGACGCCTGTAGCTCTCCTGGAAAAGGACAGTATATTGTGATTCAAACATGACAAGTCCTATTGCAAACGCTGTGTTGTATAGGGGTGTGGGGTTTGCTCTTTAGCACTCACAAAGAGTAGTAGATACTCATTATACTTTCACTTATACAGGTTCGCTATGAATAGATTTCAACTGATCCCTCTAGCTGTGTCCATAACATCCTCTATTGACTGATACAATGATTTCCCTAAGACCTTCTACATCCTCTATGCCTGTGTCCATCCTTTCTTCTGTGACTCAGAAACTAGCAACCATCTGATGCCAGCCTAATGGTCACCACCCAAGGAAATGTTCTTAATTATTCTCTTGTGTATTAATATTTTCACGTTCTCTAATCACTTGCAGTTCATTACATGCATTTTGTAGGATAGATTTTTGAGTATGTATCTTATCAGAAATGCATGCCAGAGAGGTAAATGGATTAGAAATCAGCAGTGTGGGGATATAAAATATTATCAGAAGTTGGATTATCTAAGACTGTAAGGGAGAGAATCTCTCTCTTCTGCCAAGTATGTCCAAGCATCTGTTTGAAAATATAGTAAAACACATAAACTAGAGAGTGGATCAAAAGTCAAAGGAACTTAAATGAGAAGCTAATTTTATCAGTAGTCAAGAGGAACTCCATGTCTTTGTATTAAGACTACCCATTGGAATGACAACAAATGCAAAAGCCAAAGCAGTGCCCACGGACTCATGATGAGTGCACAATACTGCTGGCCCAGAGGCTTCTCTTGATGGGCAGAGGTCAAGAGCAAGTCTATGTGCCTAGGGTCAGAATGCATCTGCCCAGGATCACATTTACGTATCAGCGGGAATCAAGTGGGAGTCCCCAAACTTTACATGCTCCTGGCCAAGTCCCTCACTCCAGTGTCTTTCCGAAAGGCTTGTCACTCATTACTGCCTTGAGATGATCATGATTAAGTTTCACCTCACCATCTCTTCAATTAACTGCTGTGGGCAACTGGAAATCTAAATGCAAAAGATTGAAATAGGAACCTAACCTTATACCACATAAAAAACTAAACTCAGAATTGATTAATGATTTAAATGCAAGATCTGAAACTATAAATCAACTAGAAGAAAACATCCTGGAGAAGTTGTAATCATTGGTCTTAGAAGTGACTTTATGTATGTGACACCGAAAGCGTAGGCTACCAAAGCAAAAATAGAAAAGTAGGACGACTTCAAACGATTAAATGCCTCCCCCAAAGAACATGAAAAACACATCTACATAGAAGCCAAGCTGATGGTTACCAAATGGCAAGTTGGGGTGGGGGGGATGAATTGGGAGTTGGGTATTAACATATATAGAGACACCACTAGATATAAAATAGATAACCAACAAGGACCTACTACAAAACCACAGGCAACTCTGCTAGAAATTCTGTAACAACAGAAATGGAAAAAGAATTTGTAAAGGAATAGCTATATGTATGTGTGCCTGTGCAATCTCAGTTGATTCAGATGTGCCATACTCTTTGTGACCCTATGCACTGTAGCCTGCTAGGCTTCTCTGTCCAAGAGATTCTCGAGGCAAGAATACTGGAGAGGGTTGTCATGTCCCTCTGAGCATATCTTCCCAACCCAGGGTTTGAACCCAAATCTCCATCATTGCAGGGTGATTCTTTAACAACTGAGCCAATGGGGAAATCCAAATACTTGTATATGTAAAGCTGAATCACTTTACTAGACAGCTGAAACACAACATGGTAAATCAAATATACTCGAATGAAAAAATATAAAAAGAATCCCTAAACATGTAGAACAAATAGCTCAAAAAACTAATTGGAAAATGCAGAAAGCTTCCCAAACTTACCCTCACAGGAAGAACCACAGGGAAGAGGGTATGAAGGGCAAAGGTTGATTCAAGTCCTGAGGTGTGCCCATGGGAGAGGACTCAGAATATAAGGGAGATTACACGGTTGGAGATATGCCCCGGGTGTGAGTGGTTCAAGCCATATATTGGACACACGAGTCCTGGGGTCTGACACAGGGAAGAGAAATACCCTTAGATGGTTGGAGGGCTATGTGGACAAACAGGAGGTCTGTGGGAAGCCTGGACTCCCCCCTCCAGGAGCATGTGCTCAGGGGCTTGCTCCCAAGCCACAATGAGGACAGATGGAGACCACATTTGTAGATGTCTGTTTTCCCAAAAACTGCCCATACTTACACACGCCCTGCTTACTCTGTGTGGACGATCCTCACTGGAGCAGGGGCTGCCATGACCCGGCAGACAGCTGGGATATTGGAAACATAGGTGCATCTGGCCCAGGGCGGCATGTGGTTGGCAGAGCCGGGGTCATGCTCATGGAGGGCACTTACATAGGCAGCGTATCAGGAGAAGTCCTGATCTCTAATGGAGGCCAGACTGCCACAGCAGATGACCCAGTATGTGCCCAGAGTCCATGAGGGCCTCACCTGCCCATTAGCACCCCTCTTCAACAGGGCAAGGATAACAGAAGCTGGGAGAAGTGTTCAACTGTGAGAGACCAAGAGGTTTCAGACCAGAAGGTGTGTTTAAGCAGGGCAGGAGATGCTACTGATGGTGATGGCACAGATGGCACGTTGAAGGTAGCCTGGATCTCTGTAAGCAGCCAGCCTGCAGATTTGCTCCTTTTGTTATTTTTCTAACCAGAACATGCTCCTCTTGTCCCTCTGTGGTAGGGTTGTAGTGTTGGGAGATGGGAGCACACATAATTGAGGCAACACAGCCAGATCTGGCCTGACATTCAGGGCATTGCTCCAGAAATTTGGGATACCACCCTGCCCACAATAGGACAGTGAAAGCCACTGAGGAAAAGGAAGTCTCTGCCTCACATCTGGCTTCAGACCTGGTACCAATGAACTTCCCAGCCATAGGTGCTGGCACACCCTAAGGAAAGATGTGACTTGTGGTCCATCAAATCCAGCCCCACCCCCACCCCCAGCCCCTGCTGACTATGGTACAGACTGTACAAGGATGCTCCCCCACAAGATCACCCCTTCAAGACCATAATAGATAATTGATGCACTTAAATTCAGAGAGGCAGAGACAAATGGGAAGACAGAAGGACTGGTCTCCACTGAAAGACTGAGAGGAAGTCAGTTCAGTTTTTCAGTCATGTCTGATTCTTTGCGACACCATGAACCGCAGCACACCAGGCCTCCCTGTCCATCACCAACTCGCGGAGTCCACCCAAACCCATGTCCATTGAGTTGGTGATGCCATCTCACCATCTCTTCCTCAGTTGTCCCCTTCTCTTGCTCTCAATTTTATCCACTAAAGGGTCTTTACCAATGAGTCAGCTCTTCGCATCAGGTGGCCAAAATATTGGAGTTTCAGTTTCAACATCAGTCTTCACAATGAACACTCAGAATTGATATCCTTTAGGATGGACTGGTTGGATCTCCTTGCAGTCCAAGGGACTCTCAAGAGTCTTCTCCAACACCACAGTTCAAAAGCATCAATTCTTTGGTGCTCAGCTTTTTTATAGTCCAAATCTCAATCCATACCTGACCCCTGGAAAAACCATAGCCTTGACTAGACAGATCTTTGTTTCCAAAGTAATGTCTCTGCTATTTTTTTATTTTTAATATAAATTTATTTTAATGGGAGGTTAATTACTTTACATATGGTATTGGTTTTGACATACATCAACATGAACCTGCCACAGGTGTACATGTGTTCCCCATCCTGTACCCCCCTCCCACCTCCCTCCCTGTACCATCCCTCTGGGTCATCCCAGTCCACCAGCCCCACGCATCGTGTATCATGAATCGAACCTGGACTGGCGATTCATTTCATATATGATACTATATGTGTTTCAATGCCATTCTCCCAAATCACCCCACCCTCTCCCACAGAGTCTACTTTTTAATATGTTGTCGAGGTTTGTCAAAATTCTACTTCCAAGGAATAAGCTCCCTTTAATTTGATGGCTGCAGTCACCATTTGCAGTGATTTTGGAGCCCAGAAAAATAAACTCAGCCACTGTTTCCACTGTTTCCCCATCTACTTCCCATGAAGTGATGGGACAAGATGCCATGATCTTCGCTTTCTGAATGTTGAGCTTTAAGCCAACTTTTTCACTCTCTTCTTTCACTTTCATCAAGAGGCTCTTTAGTTCTTCTTCACTCTCTGCCATAATGGAGGTGTCATCTGCATATCTGAACTTATTGATATTTCTCCCGGCAATCTTGAAACCAGCTTGTGCTTCCTCCAGCACACCGTTTCTCATGATGCACTCTGCATATAAATTACATAAGCAGAGTGACAATATACAGCCTTGATGTACTCTTTTTCCTATTTGGAACCAGTCTGTTGTTCCATGTCCAGTTCTAACTGTTGCTTCCTGACCTGCATAGAAGTTTCTAAAGAGGCACATCAGATGGTCTGGTTTTCCCATCTCTTCAGAATTTTCCATAGTTTACTGTGATCCTCACAGTCAAAGGCTTTGGCATAGTCAATAAAGTAGAAATAGATATTTTTATGGAACTCTCTTGCTTTTTCCATGATCCAGCAGATGTTGGCAATTTGATCTCTGATTCCTTTGCCTTTCTATAACCAGCTTGAACATCTGTAAGTTCACGATTCACATATTGCTGAAGCCTGCTTTGGAGAATGTTAAGAATTACTTTACTGGCATGTGAGATGAGTGCAATTGTGCAGTAGTTTGAGCATTCTTTGGCGTTGCCTTTCTTGGGGATTGGAGTGAAAACTGACCTTTTCCAATCCAGTGCTGACTGCTGAGTTTTAAATTTAGCTGGCATATTGAGTGCACCACTTTCATTGCATCATCTTTCAGGATTTGAAATAGCTCAACTGGAATTCCATCACCTCCACTAGCCTTGTTGGAAGTGATGCTTTCTAAGGCCCACTTGACTTCACATTCCTGGATGTCTGGCCCTAAATGTGTGATCACATCATCATGATTATCTGGGTCATGAAGGTTTTTCTTGTACAGTTCTTCTGGGTATTCTTACCACCTCTTCTTAAATCTTCTTCTTCTGTTAGGTCCATACCATTTCTGTCCTTTATCGAGCCCATCTTTGCATGAAATGTTCCCTTGGTATCTCGAATTTTCTTGAAGTGATGTCTAGTCTTTGCCATTCCATTGTTTTCCTCTATTTCTTTGCATTGATCACTGAAGAAGGCTTTCTAATCTCTTCTTGCTATTCTTTGGAACTCTGCATTCAGATGCTTATATCTTTCTTTTCCTCCTTTGCTTATAGCTTCTCTTCTTTTCACAACTATTTGTAAGGCCTCCCCAGACAGCCCTTTTGCTTTTTGGCATTTCTTTTGCATGAGGATCTGTTTCCTGTACAATGTCACGAACCTCTGTCCATAGTTCATCAGGCACTCTATCTGTCAGGTCTAGTCCCTTATATCTATTTCTCACTTCCAGTGTACAATCATAAGTGATTACATTTACATCATACCTGAATGATCTAGTGGTTTCCCCTACTGTCTTCTATTTAAATCTGAATTTGGCAATAAGGAGCTCATGATCTGAGCCACAGTCAGCTCCCAGTCTTGTTTTGCTGACTGTATTTAGCTTCTCCATCTTTGGCTGCAAATGATATAATCAATCTGATTTCAGTGTTGACCATATGGTGATGTCCATGTGTAGAGTCTTTTCTTGTGTTATTGGAAGAGGTTGTTTGTATGACCAGTGTGTTTTCTTTGCAAAACTCTATTGGTCTTTGCCCTACTTCATTCCATACTCCAGAGCCAAATTTTCCTGTTACTCCAGGTGTTTCTTGACATCCTACTTTTGCTTTCCAGTCCACTATAACATAAAGGACATGTTTTTTGGGTTTTGGTTCTAAAAGATCTTGTCGGTCGTCATAGAACCGGTCAACTTCAGCTTCTACATCGTTACTTTTTGGGGCATAGACCTGGATTACTGTGATATTGAATGGTTTCCCTTTGAAACGAACAGAGATCATTCAACAGTTTTTGAGATTCCATCCAGCTACTGCATTTTGGACTCTTTTATTGATCATGATGGCTACTCAATTTCTTCTGAGGGATTCGTACCCGCCGTAGTAGATAGAATGGTCATCTGAGTTAAATTCACCCATTCCAGTCCATTTTAGTTCACTGATTCCTCAAATGTTGACGTTCACTCTTGCCATCTTCTGTTTGACCACTTCCCTTTCGTCTTGATTCATGGACGTAACATTCCAGGTTCCTAAGCTATATTGCTCTTTATAGCATTGGATCTTTCTTCTGTCACCAGTCACATCCACAACTGGGTATTGTTTTTGGTTTGGCTCAATTCATTCATTCTTTCTGGAGTTATTTCTCCACCAATCTCCAGTAGCATATTGGGCACTTCCTGACCTGGGGAGTTCCTCTTTCAGTATCCTATCGTTTTGCCTTTTCATACTGTTCATGTGGATCTCAAGGCAAGAATACTGAAATGCATGGTCCTTAAATTCTCCAGTGGACCACATTCTGTCAGACTGCTCCTCCATGACCCGCCCAACTTGGGAGGCCCCACAGGGCCTGGCTTAGTTTCATTGAGTTAGAAATGGCTGTGGTTCTAATGTGATTCGATTGACTAGATTTCTGTGATTATGGTTTCTGTGTGTCTGCCCTCTGATGCCGTTTTGCAACACGTACCATCTTACATGGGTTTCTCTTACCTTGGACGTGGTATCTCTTCACGGCTGCTCCAGCAAAGCGCAGCCACTGCTCCTTACTTTGGACGAGGTATATCTTCTCACTGCCACCACTGCTAACCTTGAACTTGAAGTAAATCCTCTAGTCCTTCCTGTGCCCATTCAGCCAACACTCCATGGACGTGTGGTATCAGTCCTGATATTCACCAGAAAGACTGACACTGAAGCTGCAACTCCAGTGCTTTGTCTACCTGATGCAAAGAACTGTCTCACTGGAAAAAATCCTGATGCTAGGAAGGAATGAAGGCCAAGGAGAAGGGGATGAGAGTGGATGATATGGATGGATGGCATCGGGGATTCAATGGACTTGAGTTTCAGCAAGCTCTGGGAGTTGGTGATGGACAAGGAATCCTGGTGTGCTGCAGTCCATGGGGTTGCACACAGTCGGACACAACTGAATAAATGAAATGAACTGATTGCAATAGGGAGAATGCTTTGAACACAAGTTCTTAACGTGTCTCAAAATGGAAGAGAAAAAGATATTTCGTTAACATGGAAGATAAGGAGGGCGTGCAGCAACCACGTGTGTGTGTGTAAGTTTGTGTAAGTTTGTGTATGTGTGCATGTGTGTGTGTGTGTGTGTGTGAGATGAGGAAAGAGGTGGGGATGGATCAACAGACAGCATGATGGAGCAGTTTGACAAGAAGAGTTTCTTTCTGTAGTGAGCTGATTGTTAGAATGAGCTGCTAAAGGAGTCAGAAATGTCTGACTCTTAGGGCTTGCTCAAGCCTGGGGGAAAGCTGAAGTTCAGAGGGGAGAAGCATGATTAAAGTTTAGCCAGCCTAGTCAGTGGGTATGTTATGGATGACTCTGAGCATTTGGCCAGTCTCTGCTGTTGTTTGAGATAGGCCAAGTCAGGCCTTCGACAGAATGGTTGTTATCAAAATTGCAAATCCATGTGCTTGAGGTAGAATGAGGCCCATCAAAACTAAATGTTAGAATGTGGAACAGGGAAAGGTTTATTACAGATTCCCACAAGGATGTCGGTGGCTCTTGCCCTAAGAACTCAAAGTTACTGAACGTTTTCAGTTAAGTACATTTAAAAGCAAATGTCAGAGAGAGTTGTGGTAAGTTGTTACAGATTTCTTGGTGTCACATCCTTTGTGCTAAAAGTTAGGTCTTGATCAGGTAATAATGTGCCTATATATCTCTACCAGATGAATGTTATTTTCTGTCATTCTTGCCCTGTCAAGAGAGGTCAAAGTCTCAAGGCACAACTTTCACCTTGAAATGTCCCATTCTGGATAAGCAGAAACAGATCTCATTTGGCATCTCCATCAGGGCCAGGTTCCCACATTCTGCCCAGCTCTCATCCTTGATGGAGCCAGGCACACAATACAAAACGTCCTGTCTCCTCAGGCTGTCTAAGTGAGGAGACCAGTTCTCAGAGACTCAGGCCCGGGAGATGCCTCTGTTAGTAGACTGCAGAGACACGGATGGGGTAGAGGTTCACCGCTCCTCAAGGCCTGGGCCAAGGCTACTGGTGGGCCTTAGTGAGAGCTCTGGGGCTCTACAGGATGTCATCCCCAGTCTATTCCCAGGGACCTTCAGCTCACCACCTTGTCCAAGGCTGGGTGATCTCCAGGCCCTCCAAAAGACTGCCTGTATCTGCCTCCTCTCTCACTTTCTAGATGATGACCACCACACCATCCTTCCTTAATCACTTCCCAATACTATCTTCTTGACAGTAACTGGGGGCAGGGCCCACTGTGGTGCTGATCAATAGCTGAGCAGGACAACGAATGGTCACTCATTGACAGTTACTGCTTGTGAATGGGGCCATGTGAGGCACTAAGCAAGGCTGAGTTACACCTGTTGCCTAGGAACAGGGTGAGTTGAAATGAAGCACATCAATGGTTAACTGCATAGAGCTGTGCTCATGCTGCTCTGTTACATTGTGAATAGAATATGAATCACTGTAACGTTAAAGTTTGTCAAAGTAGTTCTACACGTGGGCTGGCTTTGACATTCTTTTTGGCCTTGAAATATTAGCTATAATATATGTGGCACTTGCAATCATGTGGTAGCTGTTGGAGGGCCGTATAGATAAGCACTGCTGACTGGCATGCCTGGGAATACAATGAAAAGAATGATGTACAAAAGTTAAACAAGCATGTGAAATAAAAATCTGAGGTAGGAAAGCAGTCAGTCAAAAGGATTAAAGCACACTGGACCCAAATATCCTTATGGAACAGAGCAGCATGAGCACAGCCATTAGCAGGTAGCCATTGCTTTGCCATATCCTGTTACTAAGCTACAGGTCTTGCCCAGCAATTGGACAGTGAATCACTAGGTCTTGCCAATAAGCAACCAACTATCTGTGAGATACCCACTGGTACTTCTCTTGCTCAACTATTTTTCAGCTCCATTTGGGCCCTACCTGATGATAACTGTCAATGAGGGACCACTGGGAAGTGATTCAGTAAGGGACAGTGGTGGATTGTCATCTGACTCTTGCCTTTGGGTACCTTACTTTTTTTTTTTTTTTTTTTAAATCGGGAATGTATTCCTGTTAGATGGGGCAATTTGAGTTTCCCTACTCAATATGAGAGTTGAAGTGTTCCCAACAATATTAGTGGAGGAGACATTTATGATTTTCTTGGCTCCGATGTGTAATTTTATGGAGATGGTGTATAGACTTTGGGGCAACAGACTGAGGATTCACCAAGTCTTGGGGTCTCTAAAGCTCATTGGAGTAGCAAAAACATCCAACCTGTTCTTATTTATCTTTTTCCATGTTAAGTGCTTGCTCTTAAGTTCCTTAAGCCCCTCAAGAACTGCTACTAGGAAGAAGGTGGTTGAAAATGAAATGACTAGACGACTCTGAGGAACAGATTAGGAGTGAAAGATTTTTGCTAGAGGTTCATACAGGCATGGAGGAGGCACGGGTGTTGAAGGGGGACATATAAGTCAAAGAATAAAGGGCACTGAAGGAAAGTCTGAGGGTCATGAGAAGAAACACCATGCCCCTGAATCACCACTCCCCAGAATCAGACACACAGAGGTGTCAGGGGTGAGAAAGTTGTATCATGGCCTCCTCAGCACACACTAACCCATGTTGATGGGCACAGTGGTACATTGTGATGTCTAAGACCCCAAAGCCAGCATTGGCTAGGGGAGTTCCTAGCTGACCAATGAGATTGAAGTGTGTGGCCCCCTCATTGTCCTGAGAAGGTATATATAGGGAGGTCAGAGGCAGAGACTCTGGGTTAGGCCATGTCATGCTCTCATCATAAGGTAACCAGGAAGCCACGGCAGCCAAGAAGAGTTCCAATGTGGTGAGCTTCAAGGGTGAAAGGACGAAAGAAGACCCTTTGTCAACAGAGATACAGAGGCAATGTGAAGGTAAGATGATTCCATCTATGCTCCCCTCGTTCTTCATTGACTTTGCTTCTCAAGAACTCTACACTGCCCTTGCCTGGCACAAAAGCCCTCTTCAGCCCACATCCCTTTTCATGAAATTTCCCTTCCAACTCAGATGTAATACACTTTCCTCAAAACTAATACCCTTCTCTTGTCTTTTAAGGCATGGAATATGACCATGAAGGTCAGAAGACCTCTAAAAGTAGCCTTGAGCAAGAAAATCCGATCATATGCCATGCAGTCGAAGAAGGTGAAGAAAACTAGAAAACCAAACTGTTTTTTCTGTTCTTGTGCACGTAAGAATCTGAATCACAGCCAAAAAGGCTACCAAAATATGAGGCAGAGTCAAAGAAGGAGACAGAATCAAAAGAGAACATAAGCTCAGCCACCCCAGAATGACAGGCCGTGGAGAAGTACAAGCTGGGCAGCCAGTAACTGAATAGAAAAGGTCAGACAGTTTAGAATTGCATCTCCATAGGTCTGCTTTCTTAGAAATGGGCAACCAGGAAAAGACTGACTCTCACACTAACATAGTAAACTTATGGCTGCAATTAAAATACACATCAAATGGTGAAAAGATGATATTTGTGTGTGTGTGAATTTTCTGATGGGAAGGGAGGGAAGGAAGCAAAGAGTTTGGCACCTGAGAGGGGAGGGATGTGGGGTCCCAAGAGCTGAGGGAACAGACCCTCAGGTCCCCAGTTAGCAAGAGAATAGAGGTCTCGACTGGGTCTGGATCTGCACTGAAGGTGAATAGCCCTGCTTTATAATTGATCTCAGCAGCAAGGAGTAGTGGTGCGGTGTTACTGCCATTGATTGGGGTATGGAGTGACATTAGGGTCTAGATTGCCAGAACCCAGATGGAAAGAGGGCTTCACATGGGGATGGTGAATGTCATACTTCCCCTGAGTGAGGCAGGCAGAAATCACCTCCTGGCCACCTACATCATAACGGGCTTTGTTGCATCACTGACCTATGCTGTCAGCTAAAGGTGCTCAGGAGGCACAAAATGCGGATACAAATAAAACCCACAATTAGCACTCCCAAAGATTAAAATAAGGTTGGAGGGATTAGACCAAATATCAATTAGGCCACTGTTATCCTAAGATATTTGTGGGAGCAGTGTGTTCCCAAGGGCAGGGAAGTGGAGGTGGCCCAATCCTGGTGCAGATGACTAACAGGATAATGACACACAGATAATGGTTTTGGGTGCGGGGCACCATGCAGTTTGTGGGATCTTAGTTCCCTGACCAGGGATTGAACCGGTTCCCATTCTAGTGAAAGCATGGAGTCCTAACCACTGGACAGCCAGAGCAGGCATGACAGAGACTTTTGATAAAAGTATTAATATAAGTCTGTGTAAAAGCTGGTCTTATATTTATCACCATTCTCTAGTATTTATAAATAACTACAGTCGTAAAACATTCTTTCCCATTAAGCTCTTTTGTTAGTGCATGTTCTACAAGTTTTAGTGGTTTAAAAAGAAAAGTGTTAAATATTTAATTTGGTGTTAACTTTAGTTTTGAAGTGTTTGAATAGTTTCAATGAGTAGTCAATCAAATATGGACATATATAAGGCAGAGTCTCTACCAGAGGAATCCCGTGTGTTATCAGAAAGCATTTTAGAAACAATTAAAACAGAGTTTCACTATCAGCATCAAAAGAGTTGAGTTCAGATTTTAAGTCAATGCTACGGTATCTATTATCTGGACTGAAGCTCCCTAGTTAATACTTTCTGGCACTTTAACTCCTGAGAGACACAGATGATGTTTCAAAGTCAGACACTGAATGTGATTTAAAATCATTAAGAGTGAAGGAGACCCTGGGTTTGTTGTCTTTTCAAAGGAAGTGGGAGAACTATCAACACTGCCAGTGAAAAGTAGTCAGGTAAGTAGCTTCAAGGATGATATGGACAGAGTGCCCTGATAG
The DNA here is from genome assembly GCF_029378745.1 of Bos indicus. Taxonomy (NCBI): domain Eukaryota; kingdom Metazoa; phylum Chordata; class Mammalia; order Artiodactyla; family Bovidae; genus Bos; species Bos indicus. The sequence goes on from NW_027223726.1 coordinate 281,343, forward strand.
GTGGGTGCTGTGATTGCAGATCTGTATATATTATCACCATTTAACACTATCACATTTAATGCTCTGTTGTAGGACTGACTGAAATACTTGCTGTTAGGGAAAGGTAAAAGATTTCTAGGCCTGAAGAGCTGAAAGTGAAAGTTCCTTAGTCCTGTCCAAAGGTTGGTGACCCCATGGACTATGCAGTCCTTGGAATTCTCCAGGCCAGAATACTGGAGTGGATAGCCTTTCCTAACTCCAGAGGATCCTCCCATCCCAGGGATGAAGCCCAGGCATCCCACATTGAAGGTGGATTCTTCACCAGCTGAGCCACCAGGGAAGCCAAAGAATGCTAGAGTGGGTAGCTTATCCCTTCTCCAGCAGAGCTTCCTTACCCAGCAATTGAACTGATGTCTACAGATTTGCAGGCAGAATCTTCCCCAACTGAGCTATCAGGAAAGTCCTGAGGTGGACAAAAAGTGGAGTTTAGACGGCCTTGTTTCCCTAAAGTAGCGTTGTTATATATTTTAATATCTGTGGATATACTGCCACCTTGCAGAAAGAATTGAGGATGCATAGAGTTTAAAACGCATCCAAAAACTCTTAGGGTTAAAAGAGAAAAACATAAACACTAAGTCATGAGTTGAGAAAGGGTATATCCATTTAGATCAACAACAATAAATCAGTATCAGACGCCTGTAGCTCTCATAGAAAAGGACAGTATATTGTGATTCAAACATGACAAGTCCTATTGCAAATTCTGTGTTGTATGGGGGTGGGGGGTTTGCTCATTAGCACTCACAAAGAGAAGTAGAAACGCTTTATACTATCACTTATACAGGTTCGCTATGAATAGATTCCAACTGACCCCTCTAGCTGTGTCCATAACAACCTCTATTGATTGATACAATGATTTCCCTAAGGCCTTCTACTTTCCTGTATGCCTGTGTCCATCCTATCATCTGCGACTCAGAAACTAGCAACCATCTGAGGCCAGCCTAATGGTCACCTCTCAAGGAAATATTCTTAATCATTCCTTGTGTATTAATATTTTCACGATCTCTAATCACTTGCAGTTCTTTACATGCAGTTTGTAGGAGAGATTTTTGAGTATGTATCTTATCAGAAATGCATGCCAGAGAGGTAAATGGATTAGAAATCAACAGTGTGGTGATATAAAATATTATCAGAAGTTGGATTATCTAAGACTGTAAGGTAGAGAATCACTCTCTTCTGCCAAGTATGTCCAAGAATCTGTTAGAAAATATAGTAAAACCCATAAAATAGAGAGTGGATCAGAAGTCAAAGGAACTTAAATGAGAAGCTTATTTTATCAGTAGTCAAGAGGAACTCTATGTCTTTGTATTAAGGCCACCCACTTGCATGACACCAAATACAAAAGCAAAAGCAGTGCCCATGAACTCATGATGCGTGCACAATACTGATGGCCCTGAGGCTTCTCTTGATTGGCAGAGGTCAAGAGCAAGTCTATGAGCCTAGGGTCAGAACGTATCTGGCCAGTATCACAACCACGTATCAGCGGGAATCAAGTGGGAGTCCCCAAACTTTACATGCTCCTAGCCAAGTCCCTCATTCCAGTGCCTTTCCTACAGGGTTGTCATTCATTACTGCCTTGAGATGATAATGATTAAGTTTCCCCTCACCATCTCTTCAATTAACTGCTTTGGGCAACTAGAAATCTGAATGCAAGGATTAAAATAATACCCTTACCTTATACCACATAAAAAACTAAACTCAGAATTGATTAAAGTTTTAAATGCAAGACCTGAAACTATAAATCAACTAGAAGAAAACATCCTGGAGAAGTCATAAACATTGGTCTGAGAAGTGATTTTATGTATGTGACACCGAAAGCATAGGCAGAAAAGCAAAAACAGAAAAGTAGGATGACTTCAAAGGATTAAACTGCCTCCGACAAAGAACATCAAAAACACATCTACATAGAGGTCAAGCTGATGGTTACCAAATGGCAAGTTGGGGTGGGGGGATGAATTGGGATTGGATTTAACATACATATAGATACCACTATATATAAAATAGATAACCATCATAGACATACTACAAATGCACAGGCAACTCTGCAAGAAATTCTGTAACAACATAAATGGACAAAGAATTTGTAAAGGAATAGATATATGTATGTGTGCCTGTGCAAGCTCAGTAGATTCAGAAGTGCCCTACTCTTTGTGACCCTATGGACTGTAGCCTGCTAGGCTCCTCTGTCCATGACATTCTCCAGGCAAGAATACTGGAGAGGCTCGTCTTGTCCCTCTGAGCATATCTTCCCAACCCAGGGATTGAACCCAAATCTCCTTCATTGCAGGGTGATTCTTTAACAACTGAGCCAAGTGGGAAGCCCAAATACATGTACCTGTAAAGCTGAATCACTTTGCTGGACAGCTGAAACACAACAAAGTAAATAAAATATAAGAAAGAATATAAAAAGAATCCATCAACATGTAGAAAAAATATCTCAAAAAGCTAATTGGAAAATACACAAAGATTCCCAAACTTACTCTCAAAGAAAGATTCACAGGGAAAGGGTATGAAGGGAAAAGGATGATTCAAGTCCTGATGTGTGCCCATGGGAGAGGTCAGGTATTTGGGAAATTACACGGTTGGAGATATGCCCTGAGTGTGATTGGTTCGAGCCATATATTGGACACACAAGTCCTGGGGTTTGACACAGGGAAGAGAAACACCCTTAGATGGTTGCAGGGCTCCGTGGACTAACAGGAGGTCTGTGGGAAGCCCGGACTCCCCCCTCCAGGAGCATGTGCTCAGTGGTTTGCTCCCAAGCCACAATGAAGAGGACAGATGGAGACCGCATTTGTGGATGCCTGTTTTCCCAACAACTGCCAACACTTACACATGCCCTGCTTACTCCGTGTGGCCGATCTGCCCTGGATCAGGGGCTGCCATGACCAGGCAGACAGCTGGGATGTGGGAAACACAGGTGCATCTGGCCCAGGGTGGCATGCGGGTCAAAGAACTGGGGTCATGCTCATGGGGGGCACTTACATAGGCAGCGTATCAGGAGAAGTCCTGATCTCTAATGGAGGCCAGACTGCCACAGCAGATGACCCAGTATGTGCCCATAGGCCATGAGGGCCTCACCTGCCCAATAGCACCCCTCTTCAACAGGGCAAGGATAGCAGAAGCTGGGGGAAGTGATCAGCTGTGAGGAACCAAGAGGTCTCAGACCAGAAGGTATGTTTAAGCAGGGCAGGAAACGCTACTGATGATGATTGCCCATATGGCATGTTGGAGGTAGCCTGGATCTCTGTACGCAGCCAGCCTGGAGATTTGCTCCTTTTGTTATTTTTATAACTAGAACATGCTCCTCTTGTCCCTCTGTGGAAGGGTTGCAGTGCTGGGAGCGGAGAGCGTACATACTTGAGGGAACACAGCCAGATCTGGCCTGATATTCAGGGCTTCTGCTCCAGAAACTTGGGATCCCACACTGCCCCCAATAGGACAGTGAAAGCCACTGAGGAAAAGGAAGTCTCTGCTTCACATCTGGCTTCAGACCTGGTACCAATGAACTTCCAGGTCATAGGTGCTGGCACACCCTAAGGAAAAATGTGACTTGTGGTCAATCAAATCCACCCACACCCCCACCCCCACCTCCTGCTGACTATGGTACAGACGACAGTGATGCTCCCCCACAAGATCACCCCTTCAAGACAATAATAGATAATTGATGCACTGAAATTCAGAGAGGCAGAGACAAATGGGAAGACAGAAGGACTGGTCTCCACTGAAAGACTCAGAGGAAGTCAGTTCAGTTTGTCAGTCGTGTCTGATTCTTTGCAACACCATGTACTGCACCACACCAGGCCTCCCTGTCCATCTCCAACTCACGGAGTCCACCCAACCTATGTCCATTGAGTTGTGATGCCATCTAACCATCTCTTCCTCTGTCATCCCCTTTGCCTCCTGCCCTCAATATTTCCCAGCATCAGAGTCTTTACCAATGAGTCAGCTCTTCGCATCAAGTGGCCAAAATATTGGAGTTTCAGTTTCAACATCAGTCTTCCCAATGAACACTCAGGACTGATATCCTTTAGGATGGACTGGTTGGATCTCCTTGCTGTCAAGGGACTCTCAAGAGTCTTCTCCAGCACCACAGTTCAAAAGCACAAATTATTGTCGCTCAGCTTTTTTATAGTCCAACTCTCAATCCATAGCTAAACAACTGCAAAAACCATAGACTTGACTAGACAGACCTTTGTTACCAAAGTAATGTCTCTGCTTTTTTGTTTTTATTTTTAATATAAATTTATTTATTTTAATGGGAGGTTAATTACTTTACATATGGTATTGGTTTTGCCATACAACAACATGAACCTGCCACAGGTGTACATGTGTTCCCCATCCTGTACCCCCCTCCCACCTCCCTCTCCGTACCATCCCTCTGGATCATCCCAGTGCACCAGCCCCAAGCATTCTGTATCATGCATTGAACCTGGACTGGCGATCCATTTCATATATGATATTATACATTGAAATATGTATGTATCATATATGTATATATGTATGTATGTATGTATGTATGTATGTATAATATTATACATTGAAATATGCCTTTTTCCCAAATCACACCACCCTCTCCCACAGAGTCTCTGCTCTTTAATACGCAGTCTAGGTTAGTCATAACTCTACTTCCAAGGAGTAAGCTTCCTTTAATTTCATGGCTGCAGTCACCATCTGCAGTGATTTTGGAGCCCAGAAAAATAAACTCAGCCACTGTTTCCCCATCTACTTCCCATGAAGTGATTGGACCAGATGCCATGATCTTTGCTTTCTGAATGTTGAGCTTTAGGCCAAATTTTTCACTCTCCTCTTTCACTTTCATCAAGAGACTCTTTAGTTCTTCTTCACTTTCTGCCATAACAGTGGTGTCATCTGCATATCTGAGATTATTGATATTTCTCCTGGAAATGTTGATTCCAGTTTGTGCTTCCTCCAGCCCCGCGTTTCTCATGATGCACTCTGCATATAAATTACATAAGCAGAGTGACAGTATACAGCCTTGATGTACTCTTTTTCCTACTTGGAACCAGTCTGTTGCTCCATGTCCACTTCTAACTGTTGCTTCCTGACCTGCATAGAGGTTTCTCAAGAGGCAGGTCAGGTGGTCTGCTATTCCCATCTCTTTCAGAATTTTCCACATTTTACTGTGATCCACACAGTCAAAGGCTTTGTCAAGGTCAATAAATCAGAAATAGACATTTTTATGGAACTCTCTTGCTTTTCCCATGATCCAGCTGATGTTGGCAATTTCATCTCTGATTCCTCTGCCTTTTCTATAACCAGCTTGAACATCTGGAAGTTCATGATTCACATATTGCTGAAGCCTGCTTTTCAGAATTTTAAGAACTAATTTACTGGCATGTGAGATGAGTGCAATTGTGTGGTAGTTTGAGCATTGTTTGGCGTTGCCTTTCCTGGGGATTGGAGTGAAAACTACCTTTTCCAGTGCTGTGGCCACTGCCGAGTTTTCCAAATTAGCTGTCATATTGTGTGCAGCACTGTCACTGCATCATCTTTCAGGATTTGAGATAGCTCAACTGGAATTCCATCACCTCCACATGGCCTGTTGGTAGTGATTCTAAGGCTCACTTGACTTCATATTCCAGGATGTCTGGCCCTGATGCGTGATCACACCATCATGATTATCTGGGTCATGAAGGTTTATTTTTGTACAGTTCTTCTGGGTATTCTTACCACGTCTTCTTAATATCTACTCCTCTGTAAGGTCCATAATATTTCTGTCTTTATCGAGCCCATCTTTGCATGAAATGTACCCTTGGTATCTCAAATTTTTTGAAGAGATGTCTAGTCTTTCCCATTCCTTTGTTTTCCTCTATTTCTTTGTATTGATCACTGAGGAAGGCTTTCTTATCTCTTCTTGCTATTCTTTGGAACTCTGCATTCAGAGGCTTTTATCTCTACTTTTCTCCTGTGCTTTTCACTCTTCTTCTTTTCACAATTATTTGTTAGTCCTCCCCAGACAGCCCTTTTGCTTTTTGGCATTTCTTTTCCATGGGGATGATCTTGATCCCTGTCTCCTGTACAATGTCACGAACCTCCGTCCATAGATTTCAGGCATTCTATCTGTCAGGTCTAGTCCCGTAAATCTATTTCTCACTTCCACTGTATAATCATAAGGGATTGGATTTATGTCATACCTGAATGGTCTAGTGGTTTTCCCTACTTTCTTCAATTTAAATCTGAATTTGGCAATAAGGAGCTCATGATCTGAGCTACAGTCAGCTCCCAGTCTCGTTTTGCTGACTGTATAGAGCTTCTCCATCTTTGGCTGCAAACGATACAATTAGTCTGATTTCTGTGTTGACCACCTGGTGATGTCTATGTGTAGAGTCTTTGTTTTGTGTGTGTTGTTGGAAAAAGGTGTTTGCTATGACCAGTGTGTTCTCTTTGCAAAACTCTATTAGCCTTTGCCCTGCTTCATTCCATACTCCAGAGCCAAATTTTCCTGTTACTCCAGGTGTTTCTTGACTTCCTACTTTTGCATTCCAGTCCTCTATAATGCAAAAGATATCTTTTAAGGGTGTTAGTTCTAAAAGGTCTTGTCGGTCTTCATAGAACCATTCAACTTCAGCTTCTTCATCGTTACTTGTTGGGGCATAGACTTGGATTACGGTCATACTGAATGATTTGCATTGGAAACGAACTGAGATCATTCTACAGTTTTTGAGATTGCATCCAGCTACTGCATTTTGGACTCTTGTCTTGACCATCATGGCTACTCCATTTCTGCTGAGGGATTCCTGCCCGTTGTAGTAGATATAATGGTCATCTGAGATAAATTCACCCATTCCAGTCCATTTTAGTTCACTGATTCCTAGAATGTTGACGATCACTCTTGCCATCTCCTGTTTGACCACTTCCAATTTGCCTTGATTCATGGACTTAACATTCCAGGTTCCTATGCTATATTGCTCTTTATAGCATTGGACCTTTCTTCTGTCACCAGTCACATCCACAACTGGGTATTGTTTTTGCTTTGGCTCAATCCCTTCATTCTTTCTGGAATTATTTCTCCACTGATCTCCAGTAGCATATTGGGCACCTACTGACCTGGGGAGTTCCCCTTTTAATATCCTATCATTTTGTCTTTTCATACTGTTCATGAGGATCTCAAGGCAAGAATACTGAAGTGGATTGCCCTTCCCTTCTCCAGTGGACCACATTCTGTCAGACCACTCCACCATGACGTGCCCAACTTGGGAGGCCCCATAGGGCATGGATTAGTTTCACTGAGTTAGACAAGGCTGTGTTTCTAGTGTGATTAGATTGTCTAGCTTTCTGTGATTATTGTTTCAGTGTTTCTGCCCTCTGATGCCATCTTGCAATACCTACCATCTAACGTGGGATTCTGTTACCGTAGCCTTGGGGTATCTCTTCACGGCTACTCCAGCAAAGCGCAACCACTGCTCCTTACCTTGGAAGAGGTATATCTCCTCACTGCTACCACTCCTGACTTGAACGTGGAGTAGCTTTTCTAGTCCCTCCTGTGCCCATGCAGCCACCACTACATGTACGTGTGGTATCAGTCCTCATTATTCATTAGAAGGACTGATGCTGAAGCTGCAACTCCAGTACTTTGTCCACGTGATGGAAAGAACTGTCTCACTGGAAAAGATTCTGATGCTAGGAAGGAATGAAGGCCAAGCAGAAGGGGATAAGAGAAGATGAGATGGTTGGATGGCATCGGGGATTCCATGGACTTGAGTTTCAGCAAGCTCTGGGAGTTGGTGAGGGACAAGGAATCCTGGTGTGCTGCAGTCCATGGGGTTGTACACAGTAAGACACAACTGAACAAATGAAATGAACTGACTGCAATAGGGAGAATGCTTTTAACACAAGTTCTTAACGTGTCTCAAAATGGAACAGAAAAAGATATTTCGTTAATATGGAAGATAATGAGGATGCGCAGCAACTATGTGTGTGTGTAAGTTTATGTGTGTGTGTGTGTCTGTGTGTGTGTGATGGGAAAAGAGGTGGGGATGGTTCAACAGACAGCATGATGGAGCAGTTTGACAGGAAGTGTTTCTTTCTGTAGTGAGCTGATTCTTAGAATGAGCTGTTAAAGGAGTCAGAAATGTCTGACTCTTAGCACTTGCTCAAGCGTGGGTGAAAGCTGAAGTTCAGAGGAGAGAAGCATGGCTAACGTTTAGCCAAGCCTAGTCAGTGGGTATGTTATGGATGACTGTGAGCACTTGACCAGAGTCTGCTGTTGTTTAAGAGAGGCCAAGTCAGCCCTTGGACAGTATGGTTGTTACCAAAATGGCAAATCCATGTGCTTGATGCAGAATGAGGCCCATCAAAACTAAATGTTAGAGTTTGGAACAGGGAAAGGTTTATTACAGATTCACAGAAGGATGTGGGTGGCTCTTGCCCTAAGAACTCAAAGTTACTGAACGTTTTCAGATAAGTACATTTAAAAGCAAATGTCAGAGAGAGTTGTGGTAAGTTGTTACAGACTTGGTGTCACATCATTCGACCTTAAATTTAGGACATGGTCAGGTAATAATGTTCCAATATATCTCTACCAGATGAATTCTATTTTCTGTCATTCTTACCCAGTCAAGAGAGGGCAAACTCTCAAGGCACAACTTTCACCTTGAAATGTCCCACCCTGAATAAGCAGAAACAGATCTCATTTGACAGCTTCTTCAGGGCAAGTTTCCCACATTCTGCCCAGCTCTCATCCTTAATGGAGCCAGGCATCCAATCCAATAGGTCCTGTCTCTTCAGGCTCTCCAAGTGAGGAGACCAATTCTCAGAGACTGAGGCCCAGGTAGATGGCCACTGCTAGTAGGTTGCAGAGACAGAGATGGGGGAGAGGTTCACCGCTCCTCAAGGCCTGGGCCAAGGCTACTGGAGGGCCTTAGTGAGGGCTCTGGAGCACTACAGGATGCTGTCCCCAGTCTATTCCCTGGGACCTCCAGCTCACCCACTGGCCCAAGGCTGGGTGATCTCCAGGCCCTCCAAAAAAAGGCCTGAATCTGCCTCTTCTCTCACTTTCCAGCTGATGACCACCACACCACCATTACTTAAACACTTCCCCAATAATCCCTTCTTGACAGTAACTGGGGGACAGGGCCTACTGTGCTGCTGATCAATAGCTGAGCAGGACAACGAATGGTCACTCATTGACAGTTGGCTGCTTGTGAAAGGGGCCATCTGAGGCACCAAGCAAGGCTGAGCTACACCTGTTGCCTAGGAACAGGGTGGGTTGAAATGAAACACATCAATACTGACTGCCTAGGGCTGTGCTCACTCTGCTCTGTTACATTGTGAATAGAATAAGAATCAGTGTGAGGTCAAGGTTTGTCAAAATAGTTCTCAAGGTGGGCTGTCGTTGACATTCTAGTTGGCTTTGAAATATTAGCTATAATATAAGTGGCAAATGCAATGATGTGGCAGCTGTTGGAGTGGCATATATATAAGCACTGCTGACTGGCATGCCTGGGAATACAATGAAATGAATGATGTACAAAAGTTAAACAAGCATGTGGTATCAAAATCTGCAGTGGGAAAGGAGTCAGTCAAAAAGATTTTAGCACACTGGACCCAACGTATCCTTATGGAACAGAGAAGCATGAGCACAGCCATTAGCAGGTAGCCATTGCTTTGCCTTATTACTCCACATCCTCTTACTAAGCAACAGGTCTTGCCCAGTAATTGGACAGTGCATTGCTTGGCCCTGAGAATAAGCAACCAACTATCAGTGAGATACCTACTGGTACTTCTCCTGCTCAGCTATTGGTCAGTTCCACATTGGACCCTACCTGATGATAACTGTCAATGAGGGACCACTGGGAAAGTGATTCAGTCAAGAGACAGTGGTGCATTGGTCATCTGACTCTTGCATTTGGGCACCTTACTTTTTTTTTTTTTTTTTTTTAAATCGGGAATGTATTTCTGGTAGATGGGTCAAGTTGAGTTTCCCTACTCAATATGAGAGTTGAAGTGTCCCCAACAATATTAGTGGAGGAGACATTTATGACTTCCTTGGCTCTGATGTGTAATTTCATGGAGACGGTGTATAGACCTTGGGGCCACAGACTGAGGATTCACCAAGTCTTGGTGTCTCCAAAGCTCATTGGAGTAGCAAAAACACCCAACTTGTTCTTAATTACCTTTTTCCAGGTTAAGTGCTTGCTCTTAAGTTCCTTAAGCCCCTCAAGAACCCCCACTAGGAAGAGGGGTGTTGAGAGATAAAATGATTAGACGACTTTGACAAACAGATTTGGAGTGAAAAGTGTTTGGTCGAGGTTCATAGGGATGGAGGAGGCAGGAGTGTTGAATGGGGACATATAAGTCAAAGAATAATGGGCACTGAAGGAAAGTCTGATGGTAATGAGAAGAAAGACCATGTCCCTGAATCACCACTCGCCAGAGCAAGGCACACAGAAGTGTTAGGGGTGAGAAAGTTGTATCATGGCCTCCCTCAGCACCCACTAACCCATGTTGATGGGCACAGTGGTACATTGTGATGTCTAAGACCCAAAGCCACCATTGGCTGGGGGAGTGCCTAGCTGACCAATCAGATTGAAGGGTGTGGCTCCTCATTGTCCTGAGAAGGTATATATAGGGAGGTCAGAGGCAGAGATTCTGGGTTCGGCCATTTCATGCTATCATCATAAGGTAACCAGGAAGCCAAGGCATCCAAGAAGAGCTCCAATGCGGTGTGCTTCAAGGGTGAAAGGATGAAAGAAGACCCTTTGTCCACAGAGGTACAGAGGCAGTGTGAAGGTAAGATGATTCCATCTATGCTCCCCACGTTCTCCATTGACTTTGCTGCCCAAGACCTCTACACTGCCCTTGCCTGCCACAAAAGCCCTCATCAGCCCACATCCCTTTTCATGAAATCTCCCTTCCAACTCAGATGTTATACCCTTTCCTCAAAACTAATACCCTTCTCTTGTCTTTCAAGGCATGGAATATGACCATGAGGGTCAGAAGACCTCTAAAAGAACCTTGAGCAAGAAATTCCAATCATATGCCACTCATTCGAAGATGGTGAAGAAAACAAGAAAACCAGTTTTTTCTGTTCCTGTGCACGTAAGAGATTGAATAACAGCTGAAAAGGGTACCAAAATATGAGGCAGAGTCAAAGAAGGAGGCAGAATGAAAAGAGAAGGTAAGCTCAGCCACCCCAGAATGAGAGACCCTGGAGAAGTACAACCTGGGCAGCCAGTAACTGAATAGAAAGAGTCAGACAGTTTAGAATTGCGTCTCCATAGGTCTGCTTTCTTAGAAATGGACAACCAGGAAAAGACTGACTCTCACACTAACATAGTAAACTGATGGCTGAGATTAAAATACACATCAAATGGTGAAAAGATGATATGTGTGTGTGTGTGTGTGTGTGTGTGAATTTTCTGATGGCAAGGGAGGGAAGGAAGCAAAGGGGTGGGCACCTGAGTGGGGAGGGATGTGGGGTTCCAAGAGCTGAGGGAACAGACCCTCAGGTCCCCAGTTAGCCAGAGAGTAGAGGTCTCGACTGGGCCTGGAGTCTGCACTGAAGGTGAATTACCCTGCTTAACAATTGATCTCAGCGGCAAGGAGTAGTGGTGCGGTGTTACGGCCATTGTTTGGTGTTGTGGAGTGACATTAGGGACTAGATTGCCAAAACCCAGATGGGAAGAGGGCTTCACATGAGGATGGTTAATGTCATACTTCCCCTGAGTGAGGCAGGCAGAAATCACCTCCTGGCCACTTACGTCTTATAGGGCTTTATTGCATCACTCACCTATGCTGTCACCTAAAGGTGCTCAGGAGTACAAATAAAACCCACAATAAGCACTCCCAAAGATTAAAATAATGTTTGGAGGGATCAGACCAAATATCAGTTAGGCCACTGTTATCCTAAGACATTTGTGGGAGCAGTGTTTTCCCAAGGACAGGGTAGTGGAGGTGGCCCAATCCTGGTTCAGATGACTAACAGGATCACGACACACAGATAATGTTTTTGGGTTTGGGGTACCATGCAGTTTGTGGGATCTTAGTTCCCTGACCAGGGAATGATCCAGTTCCCCTTCTAGTGAAAGCATGGTGTCCTAACCACTGGACAGCCAGAGAAGTCAGGACAGACTTTTGATTAAAGTATTAATATAAGACTGTGTAAAAGCTGGTCTTATATTTATCACTATCCCCTAATATTTCTAAATAGCTAGTCATAAAACATTCTTCCCCCATAAACTCTATTGTAAGTCCAAGTTCTACAAGTTTTCATGGTTTAAAAAGAAGAGTATCGAAAAGATGCTCAACATCACTCATTATCAGAGAAATGCAAATCAAAACCACTATGAGGTACCATTTCACGCCAGTCAGAATGGCTGCGATCCAGAAGTCTACAAGCAATAAATCCTGGAGAGGGTGTGGAGAAAAGGGAACCCTCTTACACTGTTGGTGGGAATGCAAACTAGTACAGCCACTATGGAGAACAGTGTGGAGATTCCTTAAAAAACTGGAAATAGAACTGCCTTATGATCCAGCAATCCCACTGCTGGGCATACACACTGAGGAAATCAGAAGGGAAAGAGACACGTGTACCCCAATGTTCATTGCAGCACTGTTTATAATAGCCAGGACATGGAAGCAACCTAGATGCCCATCAGCAGATGAATGGATAAGAAAGCAGTGGCACATATACACAATGGAGTATTACTCAGCCATTAAAAAGAATACATTTGAATCAGTTCTAATGAGATGGATGAAACTGGAACCTATTATACAGAGTGAAGTAAGCCAGAAAGAAAAACACCAATACAGTATACTAACACATATATATGGAATTTAGAAAGATGGTAACAATAACCCTGTGTACGAGACAGCAAAACAGACACCAATGTATAGATCAGTCTTATGGACTCTGTGGGAGAGGGAGAGGGTGGGGAGATTTGGGAGAATAGCATTGAAACATGTATAATATCATGTATGAAACAAGTCGCCAGTCCAGGTTCGATGTACGGTACTGGATGCCTGGGGCTGGTGCACTGGGACGACCCAGAGGGAGGGTAGGGGAGAGAGGAGGGAGGAGGGTTCAGGATGGGGAACGCGGGTATACCTGTGGCAGATTCATTTCGATATTTGGCAAAACTAATAAAATACTGTAAAGTTTAAAAATAAAATAAAAAAAAAGAAGAGTATCGAATATTTAATTTGGTGTTAACTTTAGTTTTGAAGTGTTTGAATAGTTTCAAGGAGTAGTCAATCAAATATGGAGATATATAAGGCAGAGTCTCTACCAGAGGAATCCCGTTTGTTTTCAGAAAGCATTTTAGAAACAATTAAAACAGAGTTTCACCATCAGCATCAAAAGAGTTGAGTTCAGATTTTAAGTCATTGCTACGGTATCTTTTATCTTAGCTGCAGCTCTCTAGTAAAATCTTTCTGGCACTTTAACTCCTGAGGGACACAGTTGATGATTCAAAGTCAGTCACTAAATGTGATTTAAAATCATTAAGAGTGAAGGAGACCCTGGGTTTGTTGTCCTTTCAAAGGAAGTGGGAGAACTATCAACTCTGCCTGTGAAAATTAGTCAGGTTAAGTAGGTTCAAGGATGATATGGACAGAGAGCCCTGATAGGTGGGTGCTCTGATTCCAGCTATGTATATATTATCACCATTTAACACTATCACACTTTAATGCCCTGTTGCAGGACTGACTGAAATACTTGCTGTTACAGGAAGGTAACAGATTACTAGGCCTGAAGAGCTGAAAGTGAAAGTTGCTCAGTCGTGTCCGACGGTTGGGGACCCCATGGACTATACAGTCCTTGGAATTCTACAGGCCAGAATACTGGAGTGTTTAGCCTTTCCTTACTCCAGGGGATCTTCCAAGCCCAGGGATCAAGCCCAGGCATCCCACATTGAAGGCAGATTCTTCACCAGCTGAGCCACCAGGGAAGCCGAAGAATGCTAGAGTGGTTAGCTTATCCCTTCTCCAGCAGAGCTTCCTTACCCAGCAATTGAACTGATGTCTACAGCTTTGCAGACAGAATCTTTCCCAACTGAGCTATCAGTAAAGTCCTGATGTAGGCCAAAAGTGGAGGTTAGAAGGCCTTGTTTCCCTAAAGTAGTGATGGTATATATTTTAATATCTGTGGATATACTGCCACCTTGCAGAAAGAATTGAGGATGCATAGAGTTTAAAAAGGATCCAAAGACTCTTAGGGTTAAAAGAGAAAACCATAAACACTAAGTCATGAGTTGAGAAAGGGTATACCCATTTAGATCAACAACAATATATCAATATTAGACGCCTGTAGCTCTCCTGGAAAAGGACAGTATATTGTGATTCAAACATGACAAATCCTATTGCAAATGCTGTGTTGTATGGGGTTGGGGGTTTGCTCATTAGCACTCACTAAGAGAAATAGAAATGCTTTATACTTCCACTTATACAGGTTCGCTATGAATACATTCCAACTGACCCCTCTAGCTGTGGCCATAACAACCTCTATTGACTGATACAATGATTTCCCTAAGACTTTCTACTTTCCTCTATGCCTGTGTCCATCCTATATTCTGTGACTCAGAAACTAGCAACCATCTGAGGCCAGCCCAATGGTCATCTCTCAAGGAAATGTTCTTAATGATTCTCTTGTGTATTACTATATTCACATTCTCTAATCACTTGCATTTCATTGCATGCAGTTTGTAGGATAGATTTTTGAGTATGTATGTTATCAGACATGCATGCCAGAGAGGTAAATGGATTAGAAATCAACAGTGTGGGGATATAAAATATTATCAGAAGTTGGATTATCCAAGACTGTAAGGGAGAGAATCACTCTCTTCTGCCAAGTATGTCCAAGAATCTGTTAGAAAATATAGTAAAACCCATAAACTAGAGAGTGGATCAGAAGTCAAAGGAACTTAAATGAGGAGCTTATTTTATCAGTAGTCAAGAGGAACACTATGTCTTTGTATTAAGTCCACCCATTTGCTTGACACCAAATGCAAAAGCCAAAGCAGTGCCCATGGACTCATGCTAAGTGCACAATACTGATGGCCCAGAGGCTTCTCTTGATTGGCAAATGTCAAGAGCAAGTCTATGTCCCTAGGGTCAGAACGAATCTGCCCAGGATCACAACCACGTTATCAGCGGGAATCACATGGGAGTGCCCAAACTTTACATGTTCCTGGCCAAGTCCCTCACTCCAGTGTCTTTCCGACAGGCTTGTTACTCATTACTGCCTTGAGCTGATCAAGATTAAGTTTCCCCTCACCATCTCTTCAATTAACTGCTTTGGGCAACTAGAAATCTGAAAGCAAAAGATTAAAATAGGACCCTTACATAAATACCACATAAAAAACTAAACTCAGAATTGATTAAAGTTTTAAATGCAAGATCTGAAACTATAAATCAACTAGAAGAAAACATCCTGGAGAAGTTGTAAACATTGGTCTTAGAAGTGATTTTATGTATGTGACACCGAAAGCATAGGCAACAAAAGCAAGAATAGAAAAGTAGGACGACTTCAAACGATTAAACTGCCTCCCCCAAAGAACATCAAAAACACATCTACATAGTAGCCAAGCTGATGGTTACCAAATGGCAAGTTGGGACGGGGGGAGGAATTGGGAATTGGGGATTAACCTATATATAGACACCAGTATGTATAAAATAGATAACCAAGAAGGAACTGCTACAAATCCACAGGCAACTCTGCTAGAAATTCTGTAACAGCATACATGGAAAAAAAATTTGTAATACAATTATGTAAGGTTTAAAAATAAAATAAAATTAATTAAAAAAAAAAAAGAAGCATATTTGAAATTCCAAAAAAAAAAAAAAAATTTGTAAAGGAATGGATATATGTGTGTGTGCCTGGGCAAGCTCAGTTTATTCAGATGTGCCCTACTCTTTGTGACCCTATTGACTGTAGCATGCTAGGCTACTCTGTCCATGAGTTCTCCAGGCAAAAATGCTGGAGAGGCTTGTCGTGTCCTTCTGAGCATATCTTCCCAACCCAAGGATTGAACCCAAATCTCCTTCATTGCAGGGTGATTTTTTTAAAAACTGAGCCAAGTGGGAAGACCAAATACATGTATATGTAAAGCTGAATTACTTTGCTGGACACCTGAAACACAACATGGTAATTCAAATATATTCAAATAAGAAAAAAAAAAAAAAGTATCCATCGACATGTAGAACAATTAGCTCAAAAAACTAATTGGAAAATACAGAAAGATTTCCAAACTTATTCTGAAAGAAAGATCCACAGGGAACAGGGTATAATGGGAAAATGATGATTCCAGTCCTTACATGTGCCCATGGGAGAGCACTCAGAATATAAGGGAGATTACACGGTTGGAGATATGCCCTGGGTGTGAGTGGTTCGAGCCCAATATTGGACACACAAGTCCTGGGTCTGACACAGGAAAGAGAAACACCCTTAGATGGTTGCAGGGCTATGCAGACTAACAGGAGGCCTGTGGGAAGCCCGGACTTCCCCCTCCAAGAGCATGTGCTCAGGGCCTTGCTCCCAAGCCACAATGAAGAGGACAGATGGAGACCGCATTTGTGGATGCCTGTTTTCCCAAAACTGCCCACCCTTACACATGCCCTGCTTACCCCATGTGGCTGATCTGCACTGGAGCAGGGGCTGCCATGACAAGGCAGACAGCTGGGATGTGGGAAACAGAGATGCATCTGGCCTAGGCCGGCATGTGGGTAGAAGAGCCGGGGTCATGCTCATGGAGGGCACTTACATAGGCAGCATATCAGGAGAAGTCCTGATTTCTGATGGAGGTCAGACTGCCACAGCAGATGACCCAGTATGTGCGCAGAGCCCATCAGGGCCTCATCTGCCCAATAGCACCCCTCTACAACAGGGCAGGGATTGCAGAAGCTGGGGGAAGTGATCAGCTGTGAGGGACCAAGAGATCTCAGACCAGAAGGTATGTTTAAGCAGGGCAGGAGATGCTACTGATGGTGATGGCACGTTTGAGGTAGCCTGGATCTCTGTAAGCAGCCAGCCTGCAGATTTGCTCCTTTTGTTATTTTTCTAACCAGAACATGCTCCTCTTGTCCCTCTGTGGCAAGGGTTGCAGTGCTGGGAAAGGGGAGCATATATACTTCAGGGAACACAGCCAGATCTGGCGTGACATTCAGGGCTTCTGCTCCAGAAACTTGGGATCCCACCCTGCCCCCAATAGGACAGTGAAAGCCACTGAGGAAAAGGAAGTCTCTGCCTCACATCTGGCTTCAGACCTTTTACCACTGAACTTCCCAGCCATAGGTGCTGGCACACCCTAAGGAAAGATGTGGCTTGTGGTCCATCAAATCCAGCCCCATCCCACCCTTCTCCCTCTGACTATGGTACAGACTGTACAGTGATGCTCCACCACAAGATCACCCCTTCAAGACCATAATACATAATTGATGTACTTAAATTCAGAGAGGCAGAGACAAATGGGAAGACAGAAGGACTGGTCTCCACTGAAAGACTGCGAGGAAGTCATTTCAGTTTTCAGTCGTGTCTGATTCTTTGCGACACCATGAACCGCATCACACCAGGCCTCCCTGTCCATCACCAACTCACGGAGTCCACTCAAACCCATGTCCATTGATTTGGTGGTGCCATCTAACCATCTCTTCCTCTGTCGTCCCCTTCTCCTCCTGCCCTCAATATTTCCCAGCATCAGTGTCTTTACCAATGAGTCAGCTCTTCACATCAGGTGGCCAAAATATTGAAGTTTCAGTTTCAACATTAGTCTTTCCAGTAAACACTCAGGGCTGATATGCTTTAGGATGGACTGGTTGGATCTCCTTGAAGTCCAAGGGACTCTCAAGAGTCTTCTTCAACACCACAGTTCAAAAGCGTCAATTCTTTGGAGCTCAGCTTTTTTATAGTCCAACTCTCTATCCATACCTGACCACTGGAAAAGCAATAGCCTTGACTAGACAGACATTTGATGCCAAAGGAATGTCTCTTCTCTTTATTTTTTATTTTTAACATACATTTATTTACTTTAATGGGAGGTTAATTACTTTACATATAGTATTGTGTTTGCCATACATCAACATCAACCTGCCACAGGTGTACATGTGTTCCCAGTCCAGTACCCTCCTCCCACCTCCCTCCCCATACCATCCCTCTGGGTCATCCCAGTGCACCAGTCTAAGCATCCTGTATCAAGCATCAAACCTGGACTGGCGATTCGTTTCATAAATGATATTATACATGTTTCAATGCCATTCTCCCAAATCACACCACCGTCTCCCACAGAGTCTCTGCTTTTTAATATGCTGTCTAGGTTAGTCATAACTCTACTTCCAAGGAGTAAGCTTCCTTTAATTTCATGGCTGCAGTCACCATCTGCAGTGATTTTGGAGCCCAGAAAAGTAAACTCAGCCACTGTTTCAACTGTTTCCCCATCTACTTGCCATGAAGTGATGGGACCAGATGTCATGAACTTCGCTTTCTGAATGTTGAGGTTTAAGCCAACTTTTTCACTCTCTTCTTTCACTTTCATCAAGAGGCTCTTTAGTTCTTCTTCACTTTTTGCCATAACGGTGGTGTCATCTGCATATCTGAGCTTATTGATATTTTTCCCGGCAATCTTGATTCCAGCTTGTGCTTCCTCCAGCCCAGTGCTTCTTTTGATGCACTCTGCATATAAATTACATAAGCAGAGTGACAATATACAGCCTTGATGTACTCTTTTTCCTACTTGGAAGCAATCTGTTGTTACTTGTCCAGTTCTAAATGTTGCTTCTTGACCTGCATAGAGGTTTCTCAAGAGCCAGGTCTGGTGGTCTGCTATTCCCATCTCTTTCAGAATTTTCCACAGTTTACTGTGATCCACACAGTCAAAGGCTTTGGCATAGTCAATAAAGCAGAAATAGATATATTTATGGAACTCTCTTGCTTTTTCCATGATCCAGCAGATGTTGACAATTTGATCTCTGATTCCTCTTCCTTTTCTATAACCAGCTTGAACATCTGCAAGTTCATGATTCACATTTTGCTGAAGCCTGATTTGGAGAATCTTAAGAATTACTTTACTGGCATGTGAGATGAGTGCAATTGTGCAGTAGTTTGATCATTCTTTGGCGTTGCCTTTCTTGGGGATTGGAGTGAAAACTGACTTTTCCAGTCCTGTGGCCACTGCTGAGTTTTCCAACTTAGCTAGCATATTGAGTGCAACACTTTCACTTCATCATCTTTCAGGATTTGAAATAGCTCAACTGGAATTCCATCACCTCCACTAGATTTGTTCATAGTGATGCTTTCTAAGGCCCACTTGACTTCACATTCCAGGATATGTGGCCCTAGGTGTGTGATCACACCATCATGATTATCTGGGTCATGAGGATTTTTTTTTTTTTTTTGTACAGTTCTTCTGGGTATTCTTTTCACCTCTTCTTAATATCTTCTGCTTCTGTTAGGTCCACATACTTTCTGTCCTTTATTGAGCCCATCTTTGCATGAAATATTCCCTTGGTATCTCGAATTTTCTTGAAGAGATATCTAGTCTTTCCCATTCCATTGTTTCCTCTATTTATTTGCATTGATCACTGAGGAAGGCTTTCTTATGTCTTCTGGCTATTCTTTGGAACTCTGCATTCAGATGCTTATATTTTTCCTATTCTCCTGTGCTTTTCTCTTCTCTTCTTTTCACAACTATTTGAAAGCCATCCCCAGACAGCCCTTTTGCTTTTTGGCATTTCTTTTCCATGGGGATGGTCTTGATCCCTGTCTCCTGTACAATGTCATGAACCTCCATCCATACTTCTTCAGGCACTCAATCTGTCAGGTCTAGTCCCTTAAATCTATTTCTCACTTCCACTGTATAATCCTAAGGGATGGATTTACGTCATACCTGAATGGCCTAGTGGTTTTCCATACTTTCTGCAATTTAAATCTGAAATTGGCAATAAGGAGCTCATGATCTGAGCCACGGTCAGCTCCCAGTCTTGTTTTGCTGACTGTATAGAGGTTCTCCATCTTTGGTTACAAACGATATAATCAATCTGATTTCAAAGTTGACCATCTGGTGATGTCCTTGTGTATAGTCTTTTCTTGTGTTGTTGGAAGAGGGTGTTTTCTATGACCAGTGTGTTCTCTTTGCAAAAATCTTTTTGCCTTTGCCCTGCTTCATTCCATACTCCAAGCCAAATTTTCCTGTTACTCCAGGTGTTTCCTGACTTCCTACTTTTGCATTCCAGTCCAGTATAATGTAAAGGATAACTTTTTTGCGTGTGAGTTCTAAAAGGTTTTGTCAGTCTTTATAGAACTGTTCAACTTCAGCTTCTTCATCATTACTTGTTGGGGCATAGACTTGGATTACTGTGATATTGAATTGATTGCCTTGGAAACGAACACAGATCATTCTATAATGTTTGAGACTGCATCCAGCTATCGCATTTTGGACTCTTTTGTTGACCATGATGGCTACTCCATTTCTTCTGAGGGATTCCTGCCTGCCGTAGTAGATAGAATGGTCATCTGAGTTAAATTCACCCATTCCAGTCCATTTTAGTTCACTCATTCCTAGAATGGTGATGTTCACTCTTGCCATCTCCTGTTTGACCACTTCCAATTTGCCTTGGTTCATGGACTTAACATTTCAGGTTCCTATGCTATATTGCTTTTTATAGCATTGGACCTTTCTTCTGTCACCAGTCACATCCACAACTGGGTATTGTTTTTGCTTTGGCTCAATCTCTTCATACCTTCTGGAGTTATTCTCCACCGATCTCCAGTAGCATATTGGGCACCTCCTCATCTGGAGAGTTCCTCTTTCAGTATCCTATCAGTTTTCCTTTTCATACTGTTCATGTGAATTTCAAGGCAAGAATACGGAAGTGGATTGCCCTTCCCTTCTTCAGTGGATCACATTCTGTCAGACCTCTCCACCATGACCCGACCAACTTGGGTGGCCCCACAGGGCCTGGCTTAATTTCATTGAGTTAGACAAGGCTGTGGTTCTAGTGTGATTAGATTGACTAGATTTCTGTGATTCTGGTTTCAGTGTGTCTGCCCTCCGATGCCGTCTTGCAACACCTACTGTCTTACATGGGTTTCTCTTATCTTGGATCTGGGGTACCTCTTCATGGCTACTCCAGCAAAGTGCATCCACTTCTCCTTACCTTGGACGAGGTATATCTCCTCACTGCCACCATTCCTGACCTTGACGTGGAGTAGCTCCTCTAGTCCCTTCTGTGCCCATGCAGCCACCACTCCATGAACGTGTGGTATCTGTCTTGATTATTCACTAGAAGGACTGATGCTGAAGCTCCAATTCCAATATTTTGTCCACCTGATGCAAAAAACTGTCTCATTGGAAAAGATCCTGATGCTAGGTAGGAATGAAGGCCAAGGAGAAGGGAATGAGAGAGGATGAGATTGTTGGAAGGTATTGGGGATTTGATGAACTTGAGTTTCAGCAAGCTCTGGGAATTGGTGATGGACAAGGAATCCTGGTGTGCTGCAGTCCATGGGTTTGCACACATTCGGACACAACTGAACAAATGAAATGAACTGATTGCAGTATGGAGAATGCTTTGAACACATGTTCTTAACATGTCTCAAAATGGAACAGAAAAAAGATATTTCATTAACATGGAAGATAAGGGGGGTGTGCAGTAACTATGTGTATGTGTGTAAGTTGTGTGTGTGTGTGTGTGTGTGTGTGTGTGTGTGAGTGTGAGATGGGGAAAGAGGTGAGGATGGATGAACAGACCGCATGATGGAGCAGTTTGACAGGAAGTGTTTCTGTAGTGAGCTGATTGTTAGAATGAGCTGTTAAAGGAGTAGGAAATGTCTGATTCTTAGTGCTTACTCAAGCGTGGGGGAAAGCTGAAGTTCAGAGGAGAGAAGCATGGCTAAAGTTTAGCCAAGCCTAGTCAGTGGGTATGTTATGGATGACTGTGAGCTCTTTGCCAGTCTCTGCTGTTGTTTAAGAGAGGCCAAGTCAGCCCTTCGACAGGATGGTTGTTATCAAAATTGCAAATCCATGTGCTTGATGCAGAATGAGGCCCATCAAAACTAAATGTTAGAGTTTGTAAAAGGGAAAGGTTTATTACAGATTCATACAAGGATGTGGGTGGCTCTTGCCCTAAGAACCCAAAGTAACTGAATGCTTTCAGTTAAGTACATGTAAAAGCAAATGTTAGACAGAGTTGTGGTAAGTTGTCACAGACATCTTGGTGTCATATCCTTAGTGCTTAAACTTAGGTCATGATCAGGTAATAATGTTCCTGTATATCTCTACCAGTCAAATGTTATTTTCTGCCATTCTTGCCCTGTCAAGAGAGGGCAAAGTCTGTCCCATCCTGGATAAGCAGAAACAGATTTCATTTGGCAGGTCCTTCAGGGCAAGGTTCCCACATTCTGCCCAGCTGTCATCCTTGATGGAGCCAGGCACCCAATCCAATAGGTCCTGTCTCCTCGCGCTGTCCAAATGAGGAGACCAGTTCTCAGAGACTGAGGCCCAGGAAGATGGCCACTGCTAGTAGACTGCAGACACAGGGATGGTGGAGAGGTTCACTGCTCCTCAAGGCCTGGGCCAAGGCTACTGGAGGGCCTTAGTGAGGGCTCTGGAGCAGTACAGGATGTCGTCCCCAGTCTATTCCCTGGGACCTCCAGCTCACCCACTGGCCCAAAGCTAGGTGATCTCCAGGCCCTCCAAAAGAATGCCAGAGTCTGCCTCTTCTCTTACTTTCCAGCTGATGACCACCACACCACCCTTCCTTAATCACTTCCCCAATGGTCCCTCCTTGAAAGTAACTGGGGGCAGGGCACACTGTGGTGCTGATCAATAGCTGAGCAGGACAACGAATGGTCACTCATTGACAGTTGGCTGCTTGTGAATGGGGCCATCTGAGACACCAAGCAAGGCTGAGCTACACCTGTTGCCTAGCCACAGTGTGGGATGAAATGAAGCACATCAATGGCTAACTGCATAGGGCTGTGCACACTCTGCTCTGTTACATTTTGAAGAGAATAAGAATCACTGTGAGGTTAAGGTTTGTCAAAGTAGTTCTCAAGGTGGGCTAGCTTTGACATTCTTGTTGGCTTTGAAATATTAGCTATAATATATGCTGCAAATGCAATCATGTGGAAGCTGTGGGAGGAGCATAAAGATAAGCACTGCTGACTGGCATGCCTGGGAAAACAATGAAAAGAATGATGTACAAAAGGTAAACAAGCATGTGAAATCAAAATCTGAGGTGGGAAAGGAGTTGTAGAAGAGACTTAAGCACACTGGACCCAACGTATCCTTATGGAACAGAGCAGCCTGAAAACAGCCATTAGCAGGTAGACATTGCTTTGCAGTATTATTCCACATCCTGTTACTAAGCGACAGGTCTTGCTCAGCAATTGGACAGTGCATCACTCGGCTCTGCCATTAGCAAGGAACTATCAGTGAGATACCTACTGGTACTTCTCCTGCTCAGCTAATGTTCAGAGAAGAAACACCATGCCCCTGAATCACCACTGCCCAGAATCAGACACACAGTGGTGTCAGGGGTGAGAAAGTTGTATCATGGCCTCCCTCAGCACCCACTAAGCCATGTTGATGGGCACAGTGGTACATTGTGATGTCTAAGAGCCCAAAGCCACCATTGGCTGGGGGAGTGCCTAGCTGACCAATCAGATTGAAGGGTGTGGCTCCTCATTGTTCTCAGAAGGTGTATATAAGGAGGTCAGAGGCAGAGATTCTGGGTTCGGCCATTTCATGCTATCATCATAAGGTAACCAAGAAGCCACGGCAGTCAAGAAGAGTTCCAATGCAGTATTCTTCAAGGGTGAAAGGATGAAAGAAGACCCTTTGTCCACAGAGATACAAAGGCACTGTGAAGGTAAGTTGATTCCATCTATGCTCCCCACATTCTCCATTGACTTTTCTGCCCAAGACCTCTACACTGTCCTTGCCTGCCACAAAAGCCCTCATCAGCCCACATCCCTTTTCATGAAATCTCCCTTCCAACTCAGATGTTATACCCTTTCCTCAAACTAATCCCCTTCTCTTGTCTTTCAAGGCACAGAATATGACCATGAGGGTCAGAATACCTCTGAAAGGAACCTTGAAAAAGAAAATCCGGTCATATACCACTCAGTCGTAGAAGGTGAATAAAACAAGAAAACCAAACAGTTTTTTCTGTTCCTGTGCACGTAAGAAACTGAATCACAGCTGAAAAGGGTACCAAAATATGAGGCGGAGTCAAAGAAGGAGGCAGAATCAAAAGAGAAGGTAAGCTCAGCCACCCCAGAATGAGAGACCCTGGAGAAGTACAACCTAGGCAGCCAGTAACTGAATAGAAAAGGTCACACAGTTTACAATTGCGTCCCAGAGGTCTGCTTTCATAGAAATGGCCAACCAGGAAAAGACTGACTCTCACACTAACATAGTAAACTGATGGCTGCAATTAAAATACACATCAAATGGTGAAAAGATGATATTTGTGTGTGTGTGAATTTTCTGATGGGAAGGGAGGGAAGGAAGCAAAGAGGTGGGCATCTGAGTGGGGAGGGATGTGGGGTCCCAAGAGCTGAGGGAACAGACCCTCAGGTCCCCAGTTAGCCAGAGAGTAGATGTCTCGACTGGGTCAGGAGTCTGCACTGAAGGTGAATAACCCTGCTTAACAAGTGATCTCAGGGGCAAGGAGTACTGGTGCGGTGTTACTGCCAGTGTTTGGGGTGTGGAGTTACATTAGGGTCTAGATTGCCAGAACCCAGATGGGAAGAGGGCTTCACATGAGGATGGTGAATGTCATACTTCCCCTGAGTGAGGCAGGTAGATATCAGCTCCTGGCCACTTACGTTATATCGGGCTTTGTTGCATCACTCACCTATGCTGTCAGCTAAAGGTGCTCAGGAGGCACAAAATGCGGATACAACTAAAACCCACAATTAGCACTCCCAAAGATTAAAATAATGTTTGGAGGCATCAGACCAAATATCAATTAGGCCACTGTTATCCAAAGAAATTTGTTGGACCAGTGTTTTCCCAAGGGCAGGGCAGTGGAGGTGGCCCAATTCTACTGCAGATGACTAACAGGATAACGACGCACATATAATGTTTTTTGGTAGAGGGCACCATGCAGTTTATGGGATCTTAGTTCCCTGACCAGGGATTGAACTGGTTCCCCTTCTAGTGAAAGCATGGAGTCCTAACCACTGGACAGCTGGAGAAGTCAGGACAGAGACTTTTGATTAAAGTATTAATATAAGACTGTGTAAAAGCTGGTCTTATATTTATCACTATCCCCTAATATTTCTAAATAACTAATCATAAAACATTCTTCCCCAATAAACTCTATTGTAAGTCAAATTCTACAAGTTTTCATGGTTTAAAAAGAAGAGTATCGAATATTTCATTTGGTGTTAACTTTAGTTTTGAAGTGTTTGAATAGGTTCAAGGAGTAGTCAATCAAATATGGAGATATATATAAGGCAGAGTCTCTACCAGAGGAATCCCGTGTGTTTTCAGAAAGCATTTTAGAAACAATTAAAACAGAGTTTCACCATCAGCATCAAAAGAGTTGAGTTCAGATTTCAAGTCAATGCTACGGTATCTTTTATCTGGACTGCAGCTCCCTAGTTAAATATTTCTGGCACTTTAACTCCTGAGAGACACAGTTGATGTTTCAAAGTCAGTCACTGAATGTGATTTAAAATCATTAAGAGTGAAGGAGACCCTGGGTTTGTTGTCCTTTCAAAGGAAGTGGGAGAACTATCAACCCTGCCTGTGAAAATTAGTTGGGCAAGCAGCTACAAGGATGATATGGACAGGGAGCCCTGATAGGTGGGTGCTGTGATTGCAGATCTGTATATATTATCACCATTTAACACTATCACATTTTAATGCCCTGTTTTAGGACTGACTGAAATACTTGCTGTTAGGGGAAGGTAACAGATGACTAGGCCTGAACAGCTGAAAGTGAAAGTTGCTCAGTCGTGTCTGACAGTTGGTGACTCCATGGACTTTACTGTCCATGGAATTCTCCAGGCGAGAATACTGGAGTGGTTAGCCTTTCCTTACTCCAGGGGATCTTCCTAACCCAGGGACCAAGCACAGGCATCCCACATTGAAGGCAGATTCTTCACCAGCTGAGCCACAAGGGAAGCCAAAGAATGGTAGAGTGGTTAGTTTATCCCTTCTCCAGCAGAGCTTCCCTACCCAGGAATTGAACTGATGTCTACAGCTTTGCAGGCAGAATCTTTCCCAACTGATCTATCAGGAAAGTCCTGAGGTGGACCAGAAGTGTAGGTTAGAGGGCCTTGTTTCCCTAAAGTAGCGCTGGTATATATTTTAAGATCCATGGATAAACTGCCACCTTGCAGAAAGAACTGAGGATGCATAAAGTTTAAAAAGGATCCAAGACTCTTAGGGTTAAAAGAGAAAACCATAAACACTAAGTCATGAGTTGAAAAAGGTTATATCCATTTAGATCAATAACAATAATACAATATCAGATACCTGTAGCTCTCCAGGAAAAGGACAGTATTTTGTGACTCAAACACGACAAGTCCTATTGTAAATTCTGTGTTGTATGGGGGTGAGAGATTTGCTCTTTAGCACTCACAAAGAGTAGAAGAAACTCTTTATACTTCCACTTATACAGGTTCTTCATGAATAGATTCCAACTGACCCGTCTTGCTGTGGCCATAACAATCTCTATTGACTGATACAATGAATTCCCTAAGACCTAATTTCCTCTATGCCTGTGGTCATCCTATCTTCTGTGACTCAGAAACTAGCAACCATCTGAGGCCAGCCTAATCGCCACCTCCCAAGAAATGTTCTTAATCATTCTCTTGTGTATTAATATTTTCACGTTCTCTAATCACTTGCAGTTCATTACATGCAGTTTGTAGGATAGATTTTTGAGTATGTATCTTATCAGAAATGCATGCCAGAGGGTAAACAGATTAGAAGTCAACAGTGTGGTGATATAAAATATTATCAGAAGTTAGATTATCTAAGACTGTAAGGGAGAGAATCACTCTCTTCTGCCAAGTATGTTCAAGAATCTGTTTGAAAATATAGTAAAATCCATAAACTAGAGGGTGAATCAGAAGTCAAAGGAACTTAAATGAGAAGCTTATTTTATCTGTCGTCAAGAGGAACTCTATGCCTTAGTATTAAGACCACCCATTTGCATGACACAGAATGCAAAAGCCAAAGCAGTGCCCATGGACTCATGATGAGTGCACAATACTGCTGGCCCAGAGGCTTCTCTTGATTGGCAGAGGTCAAGAGCAAATCTATGTGCCTAGGGTCAGAATGCATCTGCCCAGGATCACATCCACATATCAGTGGGAATCAAGTGGGAGTCACCAAACTTTACATGCTCCTGGCCAAGTCCCTCACTCCAGTGCCTTTCCTACAGGCTTGTCACTCATTCCTGCCTTGAGATGATCATGATTAAGTTTCACCTCACCATCTCTTCAATTACCTGCCATGGGCAACTAGAAATCTGAATGCAAAAGATTGAAAGAGGACCCTTACCTTATACCACATAAAAAACTAAACTCAAAGTTGATTAAAGATTTTAAGGCAACATCTGAAACTATAAATGAGCTAGAAGAAAACATCCTGGAGAAGTTGTAAACATTGGTCTTAGAAGTGGTTTTATGTATGTGACCCCGAAAACATAGGCAACAAAAGCAAAAACAGAAAAGTAGGACTTCAAAAGATTAAACTGCCTCCCCCAAAGAACATCAAAAACACATGTACATAGAAGCCAAGGTGATGGTTCCCAAATGGTTGTTATGGTGGGGGGAGGAATTGGGAGTTGGGGATTAACATATATATAGACACCACTATATATATAATAGATAACCAGCAAGGACCTCCTACAAAACCACAGGCAACTCTGCTAGAAGTTCTGTAACAACATAAATGGAAAAATAATTTGTAAAGGAATAGACATATGTATGTGTGCTTGTGCAAGCTCAGTTGATTCAGATGTGCTCTACCCTTTGTGACCCTATGGACTGTAACCTGCTAGGCTACTCTGTCCATGAAATTCTCCAGGGCAGAATACTGGAGAATCTCGTCATGTCCCTCTAAGCATATCTTCCCAATCCAGGGATTGAACCCAAATCTCCTTCATTGCAGGGTGATTCTTTAACAACTGAGCCAAGTGAGAAGCCCAAATACATGTATATGTAAAGCTGAATCACTTTGCTGGACACCTGAAACACAATAGGTAAATCTAATATACTCAAATGAAAAAAAAATATAAAAAGAATCCATCAACATGTAGAACAATTAGCTCAAAAAACTAATTGGAAAACGCAGTAAGATTCCCAAACTTACTCTCAAAGAAAGATCCACAGGGAACAGGGTATGAAGGGAAAAGAATGATTCAAGTCCTGAAATGGGCCCATGGGAGAGGATTCAGAATATAAGGGAGGTTACACGGTTGGAGATATGCCCTGGGTGGTTTGAGTCGTATATTGGACACACAAGTCCTGGGGTCTGACACAGGGAAGAGAAACACCCTTAGGTGGTTGCAGTGCTTTGTGGACTAATAGGAGGTCTGTGGGAGGCCTGGACTCCTCCCTCCAGGAGCATGTGCTCAGGGGCTTGCTCCCAAGCCACAATGAAGAGGACAGATTGAGACCGCATTTGTGGATGCCTGTTTTCCCAACAAGGGCTGACACTTACACACGCCCTGCTTACTCCGTGTGGCCGATTTGCACTGGAGCAGGGTCTGCCATGACCAGGCAGACAGCTGGATTCTGGGAAAAAGAGGTGCAACTGGCCCAGGGCGGCATGTGGTTGGAAGAGCCGGGGCCTTGCTCATGGAGGGCACTTACATAGGCAGCATATCAGGAGAAGTCCTGATCTCTGATGGAGGCCAGACTGTCACATCAGATGACCCAGTATATGCCCAGAGCCCATGAGGGCCTCACCTGCACAATAGCACACTCTTCAACAGGGCAGGGATAGCAGAGGCTGGGGGAAGTGATCAGCTGTGAGGGACCAAGAGGTCTCAGACCAGAAGCTATGATTAAACAGGGCAGGAGAGGCTACTGATGGTGATGGCACAGATGGCACGTTAGAGGTAGTCAGATCTCTGTAAGCAGCCAGCCTGGAGATTTGCTCCTTTTGTTATTTTTCTAAGCAGAACATGCTCCTCTTGTCCCTCTGTGGCTAGGGTTGCAGTGCTGGGAGAGGGGAGCGTACATACTTGAGGGAAAACAGCCAGATCTGGCCTGACATTCAGGGCTTCTGCTCCAGAAACTTGGGATCCCACGCTTCTCCCAATAGGACAGTGAAAGCCACTGAGGAAAAAGAAGTCTCTGCCTCACATCTGGCTTCAGACCTGTTACCACTGAACTTCTTAGCCATAGGTGCTGGCACACCCTAAGGAAAGATGTGACTTGTGGTCCATCAAATCCAGCCCCACCCCCACACTCACCCCCACGGACTATGGTACAGACTGTACAGTGATGCTCCCCCACAAGCTCACCCCTTCAAGGCCATAATAGATAATTGATGCACTTAAATTCAGAGAGGCAGAGACAAATGGGAAGACAGAAGGACTGGTCTCCACTGAAAGACTGAGAGGAAGTCAGTTCAGTTTGTCAGTCTTGTCTGATTCTTTGCGACACCATGAATCGCAGCACACCAGGCTTCCCTGTCCATCACCAACTCGCGGAGTCCACCCAAACCCATGTCCATTGAGTTCGTGATGCCATCTAACCATCTCTTCCTCTGTCGTCCCCTTCTCCTCCTGCCCTCAATATTTCCCTGCATCAGGGTCTTTACCAATGAGTCAGCTCTTCGCATCAGGTAGCCAAAATATTGGAGTTTCATTTTCAACATCAGTCTTTCCAATGAACACTCAGGACTGATATCCTTTAGGATGGACTAGTTGGATCTCCTTGCAGTTCAAGGGACTTTCAAGAGTCTTCTCCAACACCACAGTTCAAAAGCATCAACTCTTTGGCGCTCAGATTTTTATAGTCCATCTCTCAATCCATAGCTGACCAGTGGAAAAATCATAGCCTTGACTAGACAGACCTTTGTTGCCAAAGTAATGTCTCTGCTTTTTATTTTTTATTTTTAATATAAAATTATTTATTTTAATGGGAGGTTAATTACTTTTCATATGATATTGGTTTTCCCATACATACATGAACCTGCCACAGGTGTACATGTGTTCCCCATCCTGTACCCCCCTCCCACCTTCCTCCCCATCCCATCACTCTGGGTCATCCCAGTGCACCAGCCCCAAGCATCCTGTATCATGCATTGCACCTGGACTGGCGATTCGTTTTATATATGATATTATTCATGTTTTACTGAAATTCTCACAAATCAACCCACCCTCTCCCACAGACTCTCTGCTTTTTAATATGCTGTCTAAGATAGTCATAACTCTACTTCCAAGAAGTAAGCTTCCTTTAATTTCATGGCTGCAGTCACCATCAGCAGTGACTTTGGATCCCAGAAAAATAAACTCAGCCACTGTTTCCACTGTTTCCCCATCTACTTCCCCTGAAGTGATGGGACCAGTTGCCATGATCTTCGCTTTCTGAATGTTGAGCTTTAAGCCAAAATTTTCACTCTCTTCTTTCACTTTCATCAAGAGGTTCTTTAGTTCTTCTTCACTTTCTGCCAAAATGGTGGTGTCATCTGCATATCTGAGCTTATTGATATTTCTCCCGGCAATCTTGAGTCCAGCTTGTGCTTCCTCCAGCCCAGCGTTTCTCATGATGCACTCTGCATATAAATTACATAAGCAGAGTGACAATATACAGCCTTGATGTACTCTTTTTCCTACTTGGAACCAGTCTGTTGTTCCATGTCCAGTTCTAACTGTTGCTTCTTGACATGCATAGAAGTTTCTAAAGGGGCACATCAGATGGTCTGGTTTTCCCATCTCTTTCAGAATTTTCCACAGTTTACTGTGATCCCCACAGTCAAAGGCTTTGGTATAGTCAATAAAGCAGAAATAGATATTTTTGTGGAACTCTCTTGCTTTTTCCATGATCCAGCGGATGTTGGCAATTTGATCTCGGATTCCTTTGCCTTTCTATAACCAGGTTGAACATCTGGAAGTTCATGATTCACATTTTGCTGAAGCCTGCTTTGGAGAATTTTAAGAATTTCTTTACTGGCATGTGAGATGAGTGCAATTGTGCCATAGTTTGAGCATTTTTTGGTGTTGCCTTTCTTGGGGGTTGGAGTGAAAACTGACCTTTTGCAGTCCCATGGCCACTGCTGACTTTTCCAAAGTAGCTGGCATATTGTGTGCAGCACTTTCACTGCATCATCTTTCAGGATTTGAAATAGCTCCACTGGAATTCCATCACCTCCACTAGCTTTGTTCAGAGTGATGCTTTCTAAGGCCCGCTTGACTTCACATTCCAGGAGGTCTGTCCCTAGGTGGGTGACCACACCATCATGATTATCTGGGTCATGAAGGTTTTTTTTGTGCAGTTCTTCTGGGTATTTTTACCACCTCTTCTTTATATCCTCTGCTTCTGTTAGGTCCATGCCATTTCTGTCCTTTATCGAGCCCATCTTTGCCTGAAATATTCCCTTGGAATCTCGAATATTTTGAAGAGATGTCTAGTCTTTCCCATTCCATTGTTTTCCTCTGTTTCTTTGCATTGATCACTGAGGAAGGCTTTCTTAACTCTTCTTGCTATTCTTTGCAACTCTGCATTCAGTTGCTTATATCTTTCCTTTTCTCCTGTGCTTTTCGCTTCTCTTCTTTTCACAATTATTTGTTAGTCCTCCCCAGACAGCACTTTCGCTTTTTGGAATTTATTTTCCATGGGGATGGTCTTGATCCCTGTCTCCTGTACAATGTCACGAACCTCCGTCCATAGTTCCTCAGGCACTCTATCTCTCAGGTCTAGTCCCTTAAATCTATTTCTCACTTTCACTGTATAATCCTAAGGGATTGGATTTACGTCATACCTGAGTGGTTTAGTCGTTTTCCCTACTTTCTTCAATTTAAATCTGAATTTGGCAATAAGAAGCTCATGAACTGAGCCACAGTCAGCTCCCAGTCTTGATTTTCTGACTGTATAGAGCTTCTCCATTTTTGGCTGCAAATGATATAATCAATCTGATTTCAGTGTTGACCATCTGATGATGTCCATGTGTAGTCTTTTCTTGTGTTGTTGGAAGACTGTGTTTGCTATGACCAGTGTGTTCTCCTTGCAAAACTCTATTTGCCTTTGCCCTGCTTCATTCCATACTCCAGAGCCAAATTTTCCTGTTACTTCAGGTGTTTCTTGATTTCCAATTTTTGCATTCCAGTTCACTGTAATGCAAAGGACATCTTTTTTGGGTGTTAGTTCTAAAAGGTCTTGTCAGTCTTCATAGAAGCATTCAACTTCAGCTTCATCATTAATTGTTTGCACTTAGACTTGGATTACTGACATTGAATGGTTTGCCTTGGAAAAGAACAGAGATCATTTTATAGTTTCAGAGATTGCATCCAGCTACTGCACTTTGGACTCTTTTGATGACGATGATGGCAACTGCATTCCTTCTGAGGGATTCCTGCCCACTGTAGTAGATAGAATGTTCATCTGGGTTAAATTCACCCATTCCAGTCAATTTTAGTTCACTCATTCCTAGAATTTTGACGTTCACTCTTGCCATATCCTGTTTGACTACTTCCAATTTGCCTTGATTCATGGACTTAACATTTCTGGTTCCTATGCTCTATAGCTCTTTATAGCATTGGACTTTTCTTCTGTCACCAGTCACATCCACAACTGGGTATTGTTTTTGCTTTGGCTCAGTCCCTTCATTCTTTCTGGAGTTATTTCTCCGCCGATCTCCTGTAGCATATTGGGCACCTACTGACCTGGGGAGTTCCTCTGTCATTATCCTATCATTTTGCCTTTTCATACTCTTCATGCGGATCTCAAGGCAAGAATACTGAAGTGCTTTGCCCTTCCCTTCTCCAGTGGACCACATTCTCTCAGACCTCTCCACCATGACCCGCCCAACTTGGGAGGCACCACAGGGCCTGGCTTAGTTTCATTGAGTTAGACAAGGCTGTGTTTCTAGTGTGATTAGATTGACTAGATTTCTGTGACTCTGGTTTCAGTGTGTCTGCCCTCTGATGCCGTCTTGCAACACCTACCGTCTTACGTGGGTTTCTGTTACCTTGGACGTGGGGTATCTCTTCACGGCTGCTCCAGCAAAGCGCAGCCACTACTCTTTTCCTTGGATGAGGTATATCTCCTCACTGCCACCACTCCTGAACTTGAACTTGGAATAGCTCCTCTAGTCGCTCTTGTGCCCATGCAGCCACCACACCATGGACCTGTGGTATCTGTCCTGATTATTCACTAGAAGGACTGACGTTGAAGCTGCAACTCCAGTACTTTGTCCACATGATGCAAAGAACTGTCTCACTGGAAAAGATCCTGATGCTA
Source organism: Bos indicus (assembly GCF_029378745.1). NCBI lineage: Eukaryota > Metazoa > Chordata > Mammalia > Artiodactyla > Bovidae > Bos > Bos indicus. Next base: position 314,770 of record NW_027223726.1, read on the forward strand.
GGAAGGAATGAAGGCCAAGGAGAAGGGGAAGAGAGAGGATGAGATGGTTGGATGGCATCGGGGATTCGATTGACTTGAGTTTCAGCAAGCTCTGGGAGTTGGTGATGGACAAAAAATCCTGGTGTGCTGCAGTCCACGGGTTTGTACACAGTCGGACACAACTGGACAAATGAAATGAACTGATTCCAATAGGGAGAATGCTTTGAACACAAGTTCTTAACATGTCTCAAAGTGGAACAGAAAAAGATATTTCATTAACATGGAAGATAAGGAGGGTGCGCAGCAACTATCTGTGTGTGTAAGTTTGATGTGTGTGTGTGTGTGTGTGTGTGTGTGTGTGAATGGGAAAGAGGTGGGACGGACGAACAGACAGCATGATGGAGCAGTTTGACTGGAAGTGTTTCTTTCTGTAGTAAGCTGATTCTTAGAATGAGCTGTTAAAGGAGTCAGAAATGTCTGACTCTTAGCGCTTGCTCAAGCGTTGGGGAAAGCTGAAGTTCAGAGGAGAGAAGCACAGCTAACGTTTAGCCAAGCCTAGTCAGTGGGTATGATATGGATGACTGTGAGCACTTGGCCAGTCTCTGCTGTTGTTTAAGAGAGGCCAAGTCAGCCCTTCAACAGTATGGTTGTTATCAAAATTGCAAATCCATGTGCTTGATGCAGAATGAGGCCCATCAAAACTAAATGTTAGTGTTTGGAACAGGGAAAGGTTTATTACAGATTCCTACAAGGATGTGGGTGGCTCTTGCCCTAAGAACCCAAATTTACTGAACGTTTTTGCTAAGTACATTTATTTATTTATTTATTTATTTATTTTATTTTTAAACTTTACATAATTGTATTAGTTGCCAAATATCAAAATGAATCCGCCACAGGTATACATGTGTTCCCCATCCTGAACCCTCCTCCCTCCCCATACCATCCCTCTGGGTCGTTCCAGTGCACTAGCCCCAAGCATCCAGTATTGTGCATCAAACATGGACTGGCATCTCGTTTCATACATGATATTTTACATGTTTCAATGCCATTCTCCCAAATCTTCCCACCCTCTCCCTCTCCCATAGAGTCCATAAGACTGTTCTATACATCAGGTCTCTTTTGCTGTCTCATACACAGGGTTATTGTTACCATCTTTCTAAATTCCATATATATGTGTCATTATACTGTATTGGTGTTTTTCCTTCTGACTTACTTCACTATGTAAGCCATACTTCACTACGGCTCCAGTTTCATCCCCCTAATTAGAACTGATTCAAATGTTTTCTTTTTAATGGCTGAGTAATACTCCATTGTGTATATGTACCACTGCTTTCTTATCCATTCATCTGCTGATGGACATCTAGGTTGCTTCCATGTCCTGGCTATTATAAACAGTGCTGCGATGAACATTGGGGTACACGTGTCTCTTTCCCTTCTGGTTTCCTCAGTGTGTATGCCCAGCAGTGGGATTGCTGGATCATAAGGCAATTCTATTTCCAGTTTTTTAAGGAATCTCCACACTGTTCTCCATAGTGGCTGTACTAGTTTGCATTCCCACCAACAGTGTAAGAGAGTTCCCTTTTCTCCACACCCTCTCCAGCATTTATTATTTGTAGACTTTTGGATCGCAGCCATTCTGACTGGCATGAAATGGTACCTCATAGTGGTTTTGATTTGCATTTCTCTGATAATGAGTGATATTCAGCATCTTTTCATGTGTTTGTTAGCCCTCTGTATGTCTTCTTTGGAGAAATGTCTATTTAGTTCTTTGGCCTATTTTTTGATTGGGTCATTTATTTTTCTGGAGTTGAGCTGTGGGAGTTGCTTGTATATTTTTGAGATTAGTTGTTTGTCAGTTGCTTCATTTGCTATTATTTTCTCCCATTCTGAAGGCTGTCTTATCATCTTGCTAATAGTTTCCTTTGATGTGCAGAAGCTTTTAAGGTTAATTAGGTCCCATTTGTTTATTTTTGCGTTTATTTCCAATATTCTGGGAGGTGGGTCATAGAGGATCCTGCTGTGATGTATGTCAGAGAGTGTTTTGCCTATGTTCTCCCCTAGGAGTTTTATAGTTTCTGGTCTTACGTTGAGATCTTTAATCCATTTTGAGTTTATTTTTGTGTATGGTGTTAGAAAGTGTTCTAGTTTCATTCTTTTACAAGTGGTTGGCCAGATTTCCCAGCACCACTTGTTTAAGAGATTGTCTTATATCCATTGTATATTCTTGCCTCCTTTGTCAAAGATAAGGTGTCCATATGTGCGTGGATTTATCTCTGGGCTTTCTATTTTGTTCCATTGATCCATATTTCTGTCTTTGTGCCAGTACCATACTGTCTTGATAACTGTGGCTTTGTAGTAGAGCCTGAAGTCAGGTAGGTTGATTCCTCCAGTTCCACTCTTCTTTCTCAAGATCGCTTTGGCTATTCAAGGTTTTTTGTATTTCCATACAAATTTTGAAATTATTTGTTCTAGCTCTGTGAAGAATACTGTTGGTAGCTTGATAGGGATTGCATTGAATCCATAAATGGCTTTGGGTAGTATACTCATTTTCACTATAATGATTTTTCCAATCCATGAACATAGTATATTTCTCCATCTATTAGTGTCCTCTTTGATTTCTTTCACCAGTGTTTTATAGTTTTCTATATATAGGTCTTTAGTTTCTTTAGGTAGAAATAAGAAAAACGAATTAAAGAAATGAGGACAATCTCAGAGACCTCCAGGACAATATTAAATGCTACAACATTCAAATCACAGGGGTTCCAGAAGAAGAAGACAAAAAGAAAGACCATGAGAAAATACTTGAGGAGATAATAGTTGAAAACTTCCCTAAAATGGGGAAGGAAATAATCACCCAAGTCCAGGAAACCCAGAGAATCCCAAACAGGATAAACCCAAGGCGAAACACCCCAAGACACATATTAATCAAATTAACAAAGATCAAACACAAAGAACAAATATTAAAAGCAGCAAGAGAAAAACAACAAATAACACACAAGGGAATTCCCATAAGGATAACAGCTCATCTTTCAGTAGAAACTCTTCAAGCCAGGAGGGAATGGCAAGACATATTTAAAATGCTGAAAGAAAATAACCTACAGCCCAGATTATTGTACCCAGCAAGGATCTCATTCAAGTATGAAGGAGAAATCAAAGGCTTTTCAGACAAGCAAAAGCTGAGAGAATTCAGCACCACCAAACCAGCTTTCCAACAAATACTAAAGGATATTCTCTAGACAGGAAACACAAAAACAGTGTATAAATTCGAACCCAAAACAATAAAGTAAATGGCAATGGGATCACACTTATCAGTAATTACCTTAAACGTAAATGGGTTGAATGCTCCAACCAAAAGACAAAGACTGGCTGAATGGATACAAAAACAAGACCCCTACATATGTTGTCTACAAGAGACCCACCTCAAAACAGGGGACACATACAGACTGAAAGTGAAGGGCTGGAAAAAGATTTTCCATGCAAATAGGGACCAAAAGAAAGCAGGAGTAGCAATACTCATATCAGATAAAATAGACTTTAAAACAAAGGCTGTGAAAAGAGACAAAGATGGTCACTACATAATGATCAAAGGATCAATCCAAGAAGAAGATATAACAATTATAAATATATACGCAACCAACACGGGAGCACCGCAGTATGTAAGACAAATGCTAACAAGTATTAAAGGAGACATTAACAATAACACAATAATAGTGGGAGACTTTAATACCCCACTCACACCTATGGATAGATCAACTAAACAGAAAGTAAACAAGGAAACACAAACTTTAAACGATACAATAGACCAGTTAGACCTAATTGATATCTACAGGACATTTCATCCCAAAACAATGAATTTCACCTTTTTCTCAAGCGTACATGGAACCTTCTCCAGGATAGATCACATCCTGGGCCATAAAGCTAGCCTTGGTAAATTCAAAAAAATAGAAATCATTCCAAGCATCTTTTCTTTTTCTTTTTTTTTTTTTTTTTGACTTTTTTTTAAATTTTATTTTATTTTTAAATTTTACATAATTGTATTAGTTTTGCCAAATATCAAAATGAATCCGCCACATGTAAACATGTGTTCCCCAAGCATCTTTTCTGACCACAATGCAGTAAGATTAGATCTCAATTACAGGAGAAAAACTATTAAAAATTCCAACATATGGAGGCTGAACAACACAATGCTGAATAACCAACAAATCACAGAGGAAATCAAGAAAGACATCAAAATTTGCATAGAAACAAATAAAAATGAAAACACAACAACCCAAAACCTGTGGGACATGGTAAAAGCAGTCCTAAGGAGAAAGTTCATAGCAATACAGGCACACCTCAAGAAACAAGAAAAAAGTCAAATAAATAACCTAACCCTACACCTAAAGCAACTAGAAAAGGAAGAAATGAAGAACCCCAGGGTTAGTAGAAGGAAAGAAATCTTAAAAATTAGAGCAGAAATAAATGCAAAAGAAACAAAAGAGACCATAGCAAAAATCAACAAAACCAAAAGCTGGTTCTTTGAAAGGATAAATAGAATTGACAAACCATTAGCCAGACTCATCAAGAAACAAAGGGAAAAAAATCAAATCAATAAAACTAGAAACGAAAATGGAGATATCACAACAGACAACACAGAAATACAAAGGATCATAAGAGACTACTATCAACAGTTATATGCCAATAAAATGGACAACGTGGAAGAAATGGACAAATTCTTAGAAAAGCACATCTTTCCAAAACTGGACCAGGAAGAAATAGAAAATTTTAACAGACCCATCACAAGCATGGAAATTGAAACTGTAATCAAAAATCTTCCAGCAAACAAAAGCCCAGGTCCAGACGGCTTCACAGCTGAATTCTACCAAAAATTTAGAGAAGAGCTGACACCTATCCTGCTCAAACTCTTCCAGAAAATTGAAGAGGAAGGTAAACTTCCAAACTCATTCTACAAGGCCACCATCACCCTAATACCAAAACCTGACAAAGATGCCACAAAAAAAGAAAACTACAGGCCAATATCACTGATGAACATAGATGCAAAAATCCCTAACAAAATTCTAGCAATCGGAATCCAACAACACATTAAAAAGATCATACACCATGACCAAGTGGGCTTTATCCCAGGGATGCAAGGATTCTTCAATATCCGCAAATCAATCAATGTAATGCACCACATTAACAAATTGAAAAATAAAAACCATATGATTATCTCAATAGATGCAGAGAAAGCCCTTGACAAAATTCAACATCCATTTATGATAAAAAAACTCTCCAGAAAGCAGGAATAGAAGGAACATACCTCAACATAATAAAAGCTATATATGACAAGCCCACAGCAAACATTATCCTCAGTGGTGAAAAATTGAAAGCATTTCTTCTAAAGTCAGGAACAAGACAAGGGTGCCCACTTTCACCATTACTATTCAACATAGTTTTGGAAGTTGTGGCCACAGCAATCAGAGCAGAAAAAGAAATAAAAGGAATCCAAACTGGAAAAGATGAAGTAAAACTCTCACTGTTTGCAGATGACATGATCCTCTACATAGAAAACCCTAAAGACTCCACTAGAAAATTACTAGAACTAATCAATGACTATAGTAAAGTTGCAGGATATAAAATCAACACACAGAAATCCCTGGCATTCCTATACACTAATAATGAGAAAACAGAAAGAGAAATTAAGGAAACAATTCCATTCACCATTGCAACGGAAAGAATAAAATACTTAGGAATATATCTAGCTAAGTACATTTAAAAGCAAATGTCAGAGAGAGTTGTGGTAAGTTGTTACAGACCTCTTGGTGTCACATCCTTTGTGCTTAAGTTAAGTCATGGTCAGGTAATAATGTTCCTATATATCTCTGCCACATGAATGTTATTTTCTGTCATTCTTGCCCTGTCAAGAGAGGGCAAAGTCTCAAGGCACAACTTTCACCTTGAAATGTCCCATCCTGGATAAGCAGAAACAGATCTCATTTGGCAGCTCCTTCGGGTAAGGTTCGCACATTCTGCTCAGCTCTCATCCTTGATGGACCCAGGCACCCAACCCAATAGGTCCTGTCTCCTCAGGCTGTCCAGGTGAGGAGACCGGTTCTCAGTGACTAACGCCCAGGCAAATGGCCATTGCTAGGAGTTGGCAGAGACAGGGATGGGGAGAGGATAACCGCTCCTCAAGGCCTGGGCCAAGGCTAATGGAGGGCCTTAGTGAGGGCTCTGGAGCACTACAGGATGTCGTCCTTCCAGCTCATACACTGACCTAAGGCTTGGTCATCTCCAGGCCCCCCAAAAGAATGCTTAAATCTGCCTCTTCTCTCATTTTCTGGTTGAAGACCACCACAGCACCCTTCCTTAATCACTTCCCCAATACTCCCTTCTTGATCATAACTGAGGGCAGGGCCCACTGTGGTGCTGATCAATAGGTTAGCAGGACAACGAATGGTCAATCATTGACAGTTGGCTGCTTGTGAATGGGGCCATCTGAGGCACCAAGCAAGGCTGAGCTACACCTGTTGCCTAGGAACAGCATGCGTTGAAATGAAGCACATCAATGGCTGACTGCACAGGGCTGTGCTCACTCGGCTCTGTTACATTGTGAATAGAATAAGCATCACTGTGAGGTTAAGGTTTGTCAAAGTAGTTCTCAAAGTGGGCTGGCTTTGACATTCTTGTTGGCTTTGAAATATTAGCTATAATATATGTGGCACATGCAATCACGTGGCAGCTGTTGGAGGGGCATATAGATAAGCACTGCTGACTGGCATGCCTGGGAATACAATGAAAAGAATGATGTACAAAAGTTAAAAAAGCATGTGAAATCAAAATCTGCGGTTGGAAAGGAGTCAGTCAAAAAGATTAAAGCACACTGGACCCAAGGTATCCTTATGGAACAGAGCAGCATGAGCACAGCCATTAGCAGGTAGCCATTGCTTTGCCGAATTACTCCACATCCTGTTACTAAGCAACAGGTCTTGGCAGCAATTGGACAGTGCATCGCTCAGCCCTGCCAATAAGCAACTGACTATGAGTGTGATGCCTACTGGAACTTCTTCTGCTCAGTTATTGATCAGGTCCACATTGATCCCTACCTGATAATAACTCTCAAAGAGGGACCACTGGGGAAGTGATTCAGTCAAGAAACAGTGGTGCATTGGTCATCTGAATCTTGCCTTTGGGCAACTTTCTTTGTGTGTGTGTGTGTGTGTGTGTGTTTTAAATCGGGAATGTATTTCTGGTGATGGGCAAGTTGAGTTTCCCTAGTCAATATGAGTGTGGAAGTGCCCCAACAATATTAGTGGAGGAGAGGTTTATGAATTTCTTGGCTCTGATGTGTACTTTTATGGAGACAGTATATAGACCTTGGGGCAACAGACTGAGCATTCACCAAGTCTTGGGGTCTCTAAAGCTCATTGGAGTAGAAAAAACATCCAACCTGTTCTTAATTACCTTTTTCCATGTTAAGGGCTTGCTCTTAAATTCCTTAAGCCCCTCAAGAACACCCACTAGGAAGAGGGTGGTCGAAAGATGAAATGACTAGACAACTCTGAGGAATAGATTGGAGTCAAAAGTGTTTGGTCGAGGTTCATACAGGGATGGAGGAGGCAGGAGTGTTGAAGGGGGACATATAAGTCAATAAAATAAAGGGCACTGAAAGAAAGTCTGAGGGTCATGAGAAGAAACACCATGCCCCTGAATCACCACTCCCCAGAATCAGACACACAGAGGGGTCAGGGGTGAGAAAGTAGTATCATGGCCTCCCTCAGCACCCACTAACCCATGTTGATGGGCACAGTGGTGCTTTGTAATGTCTAAGACCCCAAAGCCACCATTGGCTGGGGGAGTGCCTAGCTGACCAATCAGATTGAAGGGTGTGGCTCCTCATTGTCCTGAGAAGGTATATATAGAGAGATTAGAGGCAGAGATTCTGGGTTAGAGCATTTCATGCTATCATCATAAAGTAACCAGGAAGCGACGGCAGCCAAGAAGACTTCCAATGCAGTGTGCTTCAAGGGTGAAAGGACGAAAGAAGACCCTTTGTCCACAGAGGTACAGAGGCAGTGTGAAGGTATGATGATTCCATCTATGCTGCCCACGTTCTCCATTGACTTTGCTGCCCAAGACCTCTACAATGCCCGTGCCTGCCACAAAAGCCCTCATCAGCCCACATCCCTTTTTCATGAAATCTCCCTTCCAAATCAGATGTTATACGCTTTCCTCAAAACTAGGGAAGTACAAGCTGGGCAGCCAGTAACTGGGTAGAAAAGGTCAGACAGTTTAGAATTGTGTCTCCAGAGGTCTGCTTTCTTAGAAATGGCCAACCAGGAAAAGACTGACTCTCACACTAACATAGTAAACTGATGGCTGAGATTAAAATACACATCAAAATGTGAAAAGATGATATTTGTGTGTGTGTGAATTTTCTGATGGGAAGGGAGGGAAGGGAGCAAAGAGGTGGGCACCTGAGTGGGGAGGGATGTGGGGTCCCAAGAACTGAGGGAACATACCCTCATGTCCCCAATTAGCCAGAGAGTAGAGATCTCGACTGGGTCAGTAGTCTGCACTGAAGGTGAATAACCGTGCTTAACAATTTGTCTCAGAGGCAAGGAGTAGTGGTGCGGTGCTACTGCCATTGTTTGGGGTGTGAGGTGACATTAGGGTCTAGATTGCCAGAACCCAAATGGGAAGAGGGCTTCACATGGGGATGGTGAATGTTTAACTGCCTCTGACTGAGGCAGGCAGAAATCACCTCCTGGCCACTTAAGTCATAACGGGCTTTGTTGCATCACTCACCTATGCTGTCAGCTAAAGGTGCTCAGGAGGCACAAAATGCGGATACAACTAAAACCCACAATTAGCACTGCCAAAGATTAAAATAATGTTTGGAGGGACCAGACCAAATATCAATTAAGCCACTGTTATCCTATGAAATTTGTGGGAACAGTGTGTTCCCAAGGGCAGGGCAGTGGATGTGGCCCAATCCTGGTGCAGATGACTAACAGGATCACGACACTGATAATGTTTTTCGGTGGGGGGCACCATGCAGTTTGTGGGATCTTAGTTCCCTGACCAGGGATTGATCCGGTTCCCCTTCTAGTGGAAGCATGGAGTCCTAACCACTGGACAGCCAGAGAAGTCAGGACAGAGACTTTTGATAAAAGTATTAATATAAGACTGTGTAAAAGCTGGTCTTATACTTATCACCATCCCCTAGTATTTCTAAATAACTACAGTCCTCAAACATTCTTCCCCAGTAAATTCTTTTGTTAGTCCAAGTTCTACAAGTTTTCATGGTTAAAAAGAAGAGTATCGAATATTTAATTTGGTGTTGACTTTAGTTTTGAGGTGTTTGAATACATTCAAGGAGTAGTCAATCAAATATGGGAGATATATAAGGAAGAATCTCTACCAGAGGAATCCCATGTGTTTTCAGAAAACATTTTAGAAACACTTAAAACAGACTTTCACCATCAGCATCAAAGGAGTTGAGTTCGGATTTTAAGTCAATGCTACGGTATCTTTTATCTGGACTGCAGCTCCCTGGTTAAATCTTTCTGGCACTTTAACTCCTGCGAAACACAGTTGATGATTCCACGTCAGTCACTGAATGTGATTTAAAATCATTAAGTATGAAGGAGACCCTGGGTTTGTTGTCCTTTCAAAGGAGGTGGGAGAACTATCAACTCTGACTGTGAAAATTAGTCAGGTAACCAGCTACCAGGATGATATGGACAGACAGCCCTGATAGGTGGGTGCTCTGATTCCAGATGTATATGTTATCACCATTTAAGACTATCACACTTTAATGCCCTGTTGTAGGACTGACTGAAATACTTGCTGTTAGGCGAAGGTAACAGATGACTAGGCCTGAACAGCTGAAAGTGAAAATTGCTCAGTCGTGTCCGACGGTTGGTGACCCCATGGACTATATAGTCCATGGTATTCTCCAGGCGAGAATACTGGAGTGGATAGCCTTTCCTTACTCCAGCTGATCTTCCCAACCCAAGGATCAAGCCCAGGCATCCCACATTGAGGCGGATTCATCACCAGCTGAGCCACCAGGGAAGCCAAAGAATGCTAGAGTGGGTAGCTTATCCCTTCTCCAGCAGAGCTTCCCTACACAGGAATTGAACTGATGTCTACAGCTTTGCAGGCAGAATCTTTCCCAACTGAGCTATCAGGAACGTCCTGAGGTGGACCAAAAGTGGAGGTTCGAGGGCCTTGTTTCCCTGAAGTAGCGCTGATATATATTTTAATATCTGTGGATATACTGCCACCTTGAAGAAAGAATTCAGGATGCATAGAGTTTAAAAAGGAACCAAAGACTCTTTGGGTTAAAAGAGAAAAACATAAACACTAAGTCATGAGTTTAGAAAGGGTATATCCATTTAGATGAACAACAATAAATCAATATCAGATGCCTATAGCTCTCCTGGAAAAGGACAGTATATCGTGATTCAAACATGACAAGTCCTATTGCAAACGCTGTGTTGTATGGGGGGTGGGGGGTTTGCTCATTAGCACTCACAAAGTGTATTAGAAACTCTTTATACTTCTACTAATACACGTTCGCTATGAATAGATTCTAACTGACCCCTCTAGATGTGGCCATAACAACCTCTATTGACTGATTCAGTGATTTCTCTAAGACATTCTATGTTCCTCTATGCCTGTGTCAATCCTATCTTCTGTGACTCAGAAACTAGCAACCATCTGAGGCCAGCCTAATGGTCACCTCCCAAGGAAATGTTCTTAATCATTCTCTTGTGTTTTAATATTTTCACGTTCTCTAATCACTTGCAGTTCATTACATGCATTTTGTAGGATAGATTTTTGAGTATGTATCTTATCAGAAATGCATGCCAGAGAGGTAAACGGATTAGAAATCAACAATGTGATGATATAAATATTATTAGAAGTTGGACTATCTAAGACTGTAAGGGAGAAAATCACTCTCTTCTGCCAAGTATGTCCAGGAATCTGTTTGAAAGTATAGTAAAAACCATAAACTTGATAGTGGATCAGAAGTCAAAGGAACTTAAATGAGAAGCTTATTTTATTAGTAGTCAAGAGGAGCTGTATGCCTTTGTATTAAGACCACCCATTTGCATGACACCAAATGCAAAAGACAAAGCAGTGCCCATGGATTCATGATGAGTGCACAATACTGCTGGCCCAGAGGCTTCTCTTGATTGGCAGAGGTCAAGAGCAAGTCTATGTGCCTAGGGTCAGAATGCATCTGCCCAGGATCACATCCATGTATCAGCGGGAATCAAGTGGGAGTCCCCAAACTTTACATGCTCCTGGCCAATCCCTCACTCCAGTGCCTTTCCTACAGGCTTGTCACTCATTACTGCCTTGAAATGATCATGATTAATTTTCACCTCACCATCTGTTCATTAACTGCCGTGGGCAAATAGAAATCTGAATGCAAAAGATAGAAATAGGACCCTTACCTTATACCACATAAAAAACTAAACTCAGAGTTAATTAAAGATTTAAATGCAAGATCTGAAACTATAAATCAACTAGAAGAAAACATCCTGGAGAGGTTGTAAACATTGGTCTTAGAAGTGATTTTATGTATGTGACACCGAAAGCATAGGCAACCAAAGCAAAAATAGAAAAGTGGGACGACTTCAAATGATTAAAATGCCTCCCCCAAAGAATATCAAAAAAACATCTACATAGAAGCCAAGCTGATGGTTACCAAATGGCAAGCTGGGGCGTGGGGAGGAATTGGGAGTTGGGGATTAACATATATATAGACACCACTACATATAAAACAGATAACCAACAAGGACCTACTACAAAACCACAGGCAACTCTGCTAGAAATTCTGTAACAACAGAAATGTAAAATGAATTTGTAAAGGAATGGATATATGTATGTGTGCCTGTGCAGCTCAGTTGATTCAGATGTGCCCTACTCTTTGTGACCCTATGGACTGTAGCCTGCTAGGCTTCTCTGTCCATGAGATTCTCCAGGCAAGAATACTGCAGAGGTTCGTCATGTCCCTCTGAGCATATCTTCCGAACCCAGGGATTGAACCAAAATCTCCTTCATTGTAGGGTGATTCTTTAACAACTGAGCCAAGTGGGAAGCCCAAATACATGTATATGTAAAGCTGATTCACTTTGCTGGATAGCTGAAACACAACATGGTAAATAAAGTATACTCAAATGAAAGAATATAAAAAGAATCCATCAACATGTAGAACAAATAGCTCAAGAAACTAATTGAAAAATGCAGAAAGTTTCCCAAACTTACTCTCAAAGAAAGATCCACAGAGAACAGGGTATGAAGGGAAAAGGTTGATTCAAGTCCTGACGTGTGCCCGTGGGAGAGGACTCAGAATATAAGGGAGATTACACGGTTGGAGATATGCCCTTGGTGTGAGTGGTTTGAACCATATATTGGACACACAAGTCCTGGGATCTGACACAGGGGAGCGAAACACCCTTAGATTGTTGCAGGGTTATGTGGACTAACAAGAGGTCTGTGGGAAGCCTGGAATCCCCCCTCCAGGAGCATGTGCTCAGGGGCTTGCTCCCAAGCCACAAGGAAGAGAACAGATGGAGACCACATTTGTGGATGCCTGTTTTCCCAACAACTGCCCAGCTTACACACGCCCTGCTTACTCCGTGTGGACGATCTGCCCTGGAGCAGGGGCTGCCATGACCAGGCAGACAGCTGGGATGTGGGAAACAGGGGTGCATCCGGCCCAGGGTGGCATGCGGTTGAAAGAGCCGGGGTCATGCTCATGGAGGGCACTTACATAGGCAGAGTATCAGAAGTCCTGATCTCTGATGGAGGGCAGACTGCCACAGCAGAAGACCGAGTATGGGCCCAGAGTCCATGAGGGCGTCACCTGCCCAATAGCACCCATCTTCAACAGGGCAAGGATAGCAGAAGCTGAGGGAAGTGATCAGCTGTGAGGGACCAAGAGGTTTCAGACCAGAAGGTATGTTTAAGTAGGGCAGGAGACGCTACTGATGGTTATGGCACAGATTGCACTTTGGAGGTATCCTGGATCTCTATATGCAGCCAGCCTGGAGAGTTGCTCCTTTTGTAATTTTTCTAACCAGAACATGCTCCTCTTGGCCCTCTGTGGCAAGGGTTGCAGTGCTGGGAGAGGGGAGCGTACAGACTTGAGGGAACACAGCCAGATCTGGCCTGATATTCAGGACTACTGCTCCAGAAACTTGGGAACCCACCCTGCCCCCATTAGGACAGTGAAAGCCACTGAGGAAAAGGAAGTCTCTGCCTCACATCTGGCTTCAGACCTGGTACCAATGAACTTCCCAGCCATAGGTGCTGGCACAACCTCAGGAAAGATGTGACTTTTGGTCCATCAAATCCAGCCCCACCCCCACCATCACCCCCCCTGCTGACTATGGTACAGACTGTAGAGTCGTGCTTCCCGACAAGATCAACCCTTCAGGACCATAATATAATTGATGCACTTAAATTCAGAGAGGCAGAGACAAATGGGAAGACAGAAGGACTGGTCTCCACTGAAAGACTGAGACGAAGTCAGTTCAGTTTGTCAGTCGTGTCTGATTCTTTGCGACACCATGAACAGCAGCACACCAGGCCTCCCTGTCCATCACCAACTCGGGGAGTCCACCCAAACCCATGTCCATTGAGTTGGTGATGCCATCTAACCATCTCTTCCTCTGTCGTCCCCTTCTCCTCCTGCCCTCAATATTTCCCAGCATCAGGGTCTTTACCAATGAGTCAGCTCTTCGCATCAGGTGGCCAAAATATTGGAGTTTCAATTTCAACACCAGTCTTTCCAATGAACACTCAGGACTGATATCCCTTAGGATGAACTGGTTGGATCTCCTTGCAGTCCAAGGGACTTTCAAGAGTCTTCTCCAACACCAGAGTTCAAAAGCATCAATTCTTGGGCGCTCAGCTTTTTTATAGTCCAACTTTCAATCCGTACCTGACCACTGGAAAACCATAGCCTTGACTAGACAGACATTTGTTGCCAAAGTAACATCTCTGCTTTTTATTTTTAATAAAAATTTATTTAATTTAATGGAAGGTTAAATACTTTACATATGGTATTGGTTTTGCCATACATCAACATGAACCAGCCAAAGGTGTACATGTGTTCCCCATCCTGTACCCCCCTCCCACCTCCCTCCTCGTATCATCCCTCTGGTCATCCCTGTGCACCAGCCCCAAGCATCGTGTGTCATGAAGTGAACCTGGACTGGCGATTCCTTTCATATATGATATTATACACGTTTCAATGCCATTCTCCTAAATCACCCCACCCTCTCCCACAGAGTCTCTACTTTTTAGTATGCTGTCTAGGTTAGTCATAACTCTACTTCTAAGGAGTAAGCTTCCTTTAATTTCATGGCTGCAGTCACCATCTGCAGTGATTTTGGAGCCTAGAAAAATAAACTCAGCCACTGTTTACCGATCTACTTCCCTTGAAATGATGGGACCGGATGCCATGATCTTCGCTACTGAATGTTCACCTTTAAGCCAACTTTTTCACTCTCTTCTTTCACTTTTATCAAGAGGCTCTTTAGTTCTTCTTCACTTTCTGCCATAACGGTGGTGTCATCGCATATCTGACTTTATTGATATTTCTCCTGGAAATCTTGATTCCAGCTTGTGCTTCTGCCAGCCCAGCGTTTCTCATGATGCACTCTGCATATAAATTACATAAGCAGAGTGACAATATACAGCCTTAATGCACTCTTTTTCCTACTTGGAACCCGTCTGTTGTTCCATGTCAGTTCTAACTGTTCCTTCCTGACTTGCATAGAGGTTTCTCAAGAGGCAGGTCAGGTGGTCTGGTATTCTGATCTCTTTCAGAATTTTCCACAGTTTACTGTGATCCACACAGTGAATGGCTTTGGCATAGTCAATAAAGCAGAAATAGATATTTTTATGGAAAACTCTTGCTTTTTCCATGATCCAGCGGATGTTGGCAATTTGATCTAAAATTACTCTGCCTTTTGTATAACCAGCTGAAACATCTTGAAGTTCATGATTCACGTATTGCTGAAGCCTGCTTTGGAGAATTTTAAGAAATACTTACTGGCATGTGAGATGAGTGCAAATGTGCAGTAGTTTGTACATTCTTTGGTGTTGCCTTTTTTGGGGATTGGAGTGAAAACTGACATTTTCCAGTCCTGTGGCCACTGCTGAGTTTTCCAAATTAGCTGGCATATTGAGTGCAGCACTTTCACTGCATCATCTTTCAGGATTTGAAATAACTCAACTGGAATTCCTTCACCACCACTAGCTTTGTTCGTAGTATTGCTTTCTAAGGCCCACTTGACTTCACATTCCAGGATGTCTGGCCCTAGGTGTGTGATCACACCATCATGATTATCTGGGTCATGAAGATTTTTTTGTTGTACAGTTCTTCTGGGTATTCTTACCACCTCTTCTTAATGTCTTCTGCTTCTCTTAGGTCCATACAATTTCTGTCCTTTATCGAGCCGATCTTTGCATGAAATGTTCCCTTAGTATCTCGAATTTTCTTGAAGTGATGTGTAGTCTTTCCCATTCCGTTGTCTTCCTCTATTTCTTTGCATTGATCACTGAGGAAGGCTTTCTTATCTCTTCTTGCTATTCTTTGGAAAGCTGCATTCAGATGCTTATATCTTTCCTTTTCTCCTGTGCTTTTCGCTTCTCTTCTTTTCACAGCTATTTGTAAGGCCTCCCCAGACAGCCCTTTAGATTTTTGGTCTTTCTTTTCCATGGGGATGATCTTGATCCCTGTCTCCTGTCCAATGTCATGAACCTCCGTCCATATTTCAACAGGCACTCTATCTGTCAGGTCTAGTCCTTTAAATCTATTTCTGACTTCCAAAGGATAATCATAAGGGATTGGATTTACGCCATACCTGAATGGTTTAGTGGTTTTCCCTACTTTCTTCAATTTAAATCTGTATTTAGCAATAAGAAGCTCATGATCTGAGCCAGAGTCAGCTCCCAGTCTTTTTTTGCTGACTTATAGAGCTTCTGCATCTTTGGCTGGAAAAGATATAATCAATCTGATTTTAGGTTTGACCATCTGGTGATGTCCATGTGTAGAGTCTTTTCTTGTGTTGTTGGAAGAGGGTGTTTGCTATGACCAGTGTGTTCTCTTTGCAAAACACTATTAACCTTTGCCCTGCTCCATTCCATAATCCAGAGCCAAATTTTCCTGTTACTCCAGGTGTTTCTTGACTTCCTACTTTGGCATTCCAGTCCACTATAATGCAAAGGACATTTTTTGGGGTGTTAATTCTAAAAGGTCTTGTCGGTCTTCATACACCGTTCAACTTCAGCTTCTTCATCATTACTTGTTGGGGCATAGATTTGGATTACTGTAATATTGAATGGTTTGCCTTGGAAACGAAGAGATCATTATATAGTTTTTGAGATTGCATCCAGTTACTGCGTTTTGGACTCTTTTGTTGATGATGATGGCTACTCCAATTCTTCTGAGGGATTCCTGCCCACTGTAGTAGATAGATTGGTCATGTCAGTTAAATTCACACATTCCATTCCATTGTAGTTCACTGATTCCTAGAAGGTTGATGTTCACTCTTGGCATCTTCTGTTTGACCACTTCCAATTTGCCTTTATTCATGGACTTAACATTCCAGGTTCCTATGCTATACGGCTCTTTATAGCATTGGACCTTTCTTCTGTCACCAATCACATCCACAACTGGGTTTTTTTTTTTTTTTTTTTTTTGGCTTTGGCTCAATCCCTTCATTCTTTCTGGAGTTATTTCTCCACCGATCTCCAGTAGCATATTGGACACCTACGGACCTGGGGAGTTCCTCTTTCAGTATCCTATCATTTTGCGTTTTCATACTGTTCATGCAGATCTCAAGGCAAGGATACAGAAATGGATGGCCCTTCCCTTCTCCAGTGGACTACATTCTGTCAGACCTCTCCACCATGACCCGCCCGACTTGGAAGGCACCACAGGGCCTGGCTTAGATTAATTGAGTTAGACAAGGCTGTGGTTCTAGTGTGATTTGATTGACTAGATTTCTGTGATTCTGGTTTCAGTGTGTCTGCCCTCTGATGCCGTCTTGCAACACCTACCGTCTTACGTGGGTTTCTCTTACCTTGGACGTGGGGTATATCTTCACGGCTGCTCCAGCAAAGCGCAGCCACTGTTCCTTAACTTGGACGAGGTATATTCCTCACTACCACCACTCCTGACCTTGAACATGGAGTAGCTCCTTTCGTCCCTCCTGTGCCCATGCAGCCACCACTCCATGGACATGTGGTATCAGTCTTGATTATTCACTAGAAGGACTGACGCTGAAGCTGCAACTCCAGTACTTTGTCAAACTGATGCAAAGAACTGTCTCATTGGTAAAGATCCTGATGCTAGGAAGGATGAATGCCAAGGAGAAGGGGATGAGAGAGGATGAGATGGTTGGATGGCATGGGGGATCGATGGACTTGAGTTTCAGCAAGCTCTGGGAGTTGGTGATGGACAAGGAATCCTGGTGTGCTGCAGTCCATGGGGTTGCACAGAGTCGGACACAACTGAACAAATGAAATGAACTGATTGCAATAGGGAGAATGCTTTGAACACAAGTTCTTAACGTGTCTCAAAATGGAAGAGAAAAAGATATTTCGTTAACATGGAAGATAAGGAGGGTGCGCAGCAACTATGTCTGTGTGAGTAAGTTTGTTTATGTGTGTGTGTGTGTATGTGAGATGGGGAAAGAGGTGGGGATGGATGAACAGACAGCATGATGGAGCAGTTTGACAGGAAGTGTTTCTATCGGTAGTGAGCTGATTCTTAGAATGGGCGGTTAAAGGAGTCAGAAATGTCTGACTCTTAGCACGTGCTCAACCGTGGGGGAAACCTGAAGTTCAGAGGAGAGAAGCATGGCTAAAGTTTAGCCACGCCTAGTCAGTGGGTATGTTATGGATGACTGTGAGTACTTGGCCAGTCTCTGCTGTTGTTTAAGAGAGGCCAAGTCAGCACTTCGACAGAATGGTTGTTATCAAAATTGCAAATCCATGTGCTTGATGCAGAATGAGGCCCATTAAAACTAAATGTTAGAGTTTGTGACAGGGAAAGGTTTATTACAGATTCATAGAAGGATGTGGGTGGCTCTTGCCCTAAGAACCCAAAGTTACTGAACGTTTTCAGTTAAGTACATTTAAAAGCAAATGTCAGAGAGAGTTGTGGTAAGTTGTTACAGACTACTTGGTGTCACATCCTTTGTCCTTAAAGTTAGGTCATGGTCAGGTAATAATGTTCCTATATATCTCTACCAGATGAATGTTATTTTGTGTCATTCCTGCCCTGTCAAGACAGGGCAAAGTCTCAAGGCACAACTTTCACCTTGAAATGTCCCATCCTGGATAAGCAGAAACAGATCTCATTTGGCAGCTCCTTCAGGGCAAGGTTCCCACATTCTGCCCAGCTCTCATTCTTGATGGAACCAGGGACCCAACCCAATAGACCCTGTCTCCTCAAGCTGTCCAAGTGAGGAGACCAGTTCTCAGAGACTGAGGCCCAGTAAAATGGCCACTGCTATTAGTTTGCAGAGACAGGGATGGGGGAGAGGTTCACAGCTCCTCAAGGCTTGGGCCAAGGCTACTGGAGGGCCTTAGTGAGGGCTCTGGAGCACTATAGGATGTCGTCCCCAGTCTATTCCCTGGGACCTCCAGCTCACCCACTGGCCCAAGCCTGGGTGATCTCCAGGCACTCCAAAAGAATACCTCAATCTGCCTCTTCTCTCACTTTCCAGCTGATGACCACAACACCACCCTTACTTAATCACTTACCCAATACTCCCTTCTTGACAGTAACTGGAGTGCAGGGCCCACTGTGGTGCTGATCAATAGATGAGCGGGACAACGAATGGTCACTCATTGACAGTTGGATGCTTGTGAATGGGGCAGTGTGAGGCACCAAGCAAGGCTGAGCTACACCTGTTGCCTAGGAATAGGGTGGGTTGAAATGAAGCACATCAATATCTAACTGCATAGGATTAGCTCACACTGCTCTGTTACATTTTGAATAGAATAAGAATCACTGTGTGGTTAAGGTTTGTCCAAGTAGTTCTCAAGGTGGGCTGGCTTTGACGTTCTTGTTGGCTTTGAAATATTAGCTATAATATAGGTGGCACATGCAATCATGTGGCAGCTGTTGGAGGGGTATATAGATAAGCACTGCTAACTGGCATGCCTGGGAATACAATGAAAAGAATGACGTACAAAAGTTAACAAGCATGTGAAATCAAAATCTGAGGTGGAAAACGAGTCAGGCAAAAAGATTAAAGCACACTGTACCCAAGGTATCCTTAAGGAATAGAGCAGCATGAGGACAGCCATTAGCAGGTAGCCATTGGTTTGCCATATTACTCCACATCCTGTTACTAAGCAACAGGTCTTGCCCAGCAACTGGACAGTGCATCGATCGTCCGTGCCAATAAGCAACCAACTATCAGTGAGATACCTACTGGTACTTTTCCTGCTCAGCTATTGTTCAGCTCCACATTGCACCCTACCTGATGATAACTGTCAATGTGGGGCCACTGGGGAGTGATTCAGTAAAGAGATATTGGTGCATTGGTCATCTGATTCTTGCCTTTGGGCACCTTACTTTTTTTTTTTTTTTAATCAGGAATGTATTTGTGGTAGATGGGGCAAGTTGACTTTCCCTACTCAATATGAGAGTTGAAGTGTCCCCAACAATATTAGTGGAGTAGACTTTTATGACTTTCTTGGCTCTGATGTGTAATTTTATGGAGACGGTGTATAGACCTTGGGGCAACAGACTGAAGATTCACCAAGTCTTGGGGTCTCTAAAGCTCATTGGAGTAACAAAAACATCCAACCTGTTCTTAATTACTTTTTTCCATGTTAGGTGCTTGCTCTTAAGTTCCTTAAGCCCCTCACGAACTCCCACTAGGAATGGGGTGGTCGAAAGATGAAATGACTAGACGACTCTGAGGAAAAGATTAGGAGTGAAAGGTGTTTGGTAGAGGTTCATACAGGGATGGAGGAGGCAGGAGTGTTAAAGGGGGACATATAAGTCAAAGAATAAAGGACACTGAAGGAAAGTCTGAGGGTCATGGAAAGAAACACAATGCCCCGGAATCACCACTCCCCAGAATCAGACACACACAGGTGTCAGGGGTGAGAAAGTTTTATCATGGCTTCCCTCAGCACCCACTAACCATGTTGATGGGCACAGTGGTACATTGTGATTTCTAAGGCCCCAAAGCCAGCATTGGCTGGGGGAGTGCCTAGCTGACCAATGACATTGAAGGGTGTGGCTGCTCATTGTCCTGAGAAGGTATATATAGGGAGGTCGGATGCAGAGATTATGGGTTAGGCCACTTCATGCTATCATCATAAGGTAACCAGGAAGCCATGGCAGCCAAAAAGAGTTCCAATGCAGTGTGCTTCAAGGGTGAAAGGATGAAAGAAGACCGTTTGTCCCCAGAGATACAGAGGCAGTGTGAAGGTAAGATGATTCCATCTATTCTCCCCATGTTCTCCATTGACTTTGCTGCCCAAGACCTCTACACTGACCTTGCCTGCCACAAAAGCCCTCATCAGCCCACATCCCTTTTCATGAAATCTCCCTTCCAACTCAGATGTTATACCTTTTCCTCAAAACTAATACCCTTCTCTTGTCTCAAGGCATGGAATATGACCATGAGGGTCAGAAGACCTCTAAAAGGAACCTTGAGAAAGATTATCTGATCATATGTCACTCAGTCGAAGAAGGTAAAGAAAACAAGAAAACCAAAGTTTTTTCTGTTCCTGTGCACGTAAGAAACTGAATCAAAGCCGAAAAGGATACCAAAATACAAGACAGAGTAAAAGAAGGAGACAGAATCAAAAGAGAAGGTAAGCTCAGCCACCCCAGAATGAGAGACCCTGGAGAAATACAAGCTGGGCAGCGAGTAACTGAAAAGAAAAGGTCAGACAGTTTAGAATTGTGTCTCCAGAGGTCTGCTTTCTTAGAAATGGCCAACCAGGAAAAGACTGACTCTCACACTAACATAGTAAACTGATGGCTGAGATTAAAATACACATCAAAATGTGAAAAGATGATATTTGTGTGTGTGTGTGTGAATTTTCTGACAGGAAGGCAGGGAAGGAAGCAAAGAGGTGGGCACCTGAGTGGGAAGGGATGTGGGGTCCCAAGAGCTGAGGGAACAGACCCTCAGGTCCCCAGTTAGCCAGAGAGTAGAGGTCTCGACTGGGTCAGGAGTCTGCACTGAAGGTGAATAACCCTGCTTAATTATTCATCTCAGCGGCAAGAAGTAGTGGTGCGGTGTTACTGCCATTGTTTGGAACGTGGAGTGACATTAGGGTCTAGACTGCCAGAACCCAGTTGGGAAGAGGGCTTCACGTGGGGATGTTGAATGTCATACTTCCCCTGAGTGAGGCAGGCAGAAATCACCTCCTGGCCACTTAGGTCATAATGGGCTTTGTTGCATCACTCACCTATGCTGTCAGCTAAGGGTGCTCAGGAGGCACAAAATGTGGATAAAACTAAAACCCACAATTAGCACTCCCAAAGACTAAAATAATGTTTGGAGGGATCAGACCAAATATCAATTAGGCCACTGTTATCCTAAGAAATTTGTGGGAACAGTGTGTTCCCAAGGGCAGGGCAGTGGAGGTGGTCTAATCCTAGTGCAGATGACTAACAGGATCACGACACACAGATAATGTTTTTGGGTGGGGGGCACCAAGCAGTTTGTGGGATCTTAGTTTCCTGACCAGGGATTGAACCGGTTCCCCTTCTAGTGAAAGCATGGAGTCCTAACCACTGGACAGCCAGAGAAGTCAGGACAGAGACTTTTGATAAAATATTAATATAAGACTGTGTAAAAGCTGGTCTTATATTTATCACCATCCCCTAGTATTTCTAAATAACTACAGTCATAAAACATTCTTCCCCAATAAACTCTTTTGTTAGTCCAAGTTCTACAAGGTTTCGTGGTTTAAAAAAAAAGGATATCAAATATTTAATTTGGTGTTAACTTTCATTTTGAAGTGTTTGAATAGTTTCAAGGAGTAGTCAATCAAATATGGAGATATATAAGGCAGAGTCTCTATCCAAAGGAAATCCGTGTGTTTGCAGAGAAATTTTTAGAAACAATTAAAACAGAGTTTCACCATCAGCATCAAAAGAGTTGAGTTCAGATTTTAAGGCGATGCTACAATATCTTTTATCTGGACTGCAGCTCCCTAGTTAAATCTTTCTGGCACTTTAACTCCTGAGAGACACAGTTGATGATTCAAAGTCAGTCAGTGAATGTGATTTAAAATCATTAAGAGTGAAGGAGACCCTGGGTTTGTTGTCCTTTCAAAGGAAGTGGGAGAACTATCAACCCTGCCTGTGAAAATTAGTCAGGTATGCAGATACCAGAATGATATGGACACAGAGCCCTGATAGGTGGGTTCTGTGATTCCAGATCTGTAAATTTTATCACCATTTAACACTATCACACTTTAATGCCCTGTTGCAGGACTGACTGAAATACTTGCTGTTAGGGGAAGGTAACAGATGACTAGGCCTGAAAGAGCTGAAAGTGAAAGTTGCTCAGTCATGTCAGACGGTTGGGGAACCCATGGACTATACAGTCCATGGAATTCTCCAGGCCAGAATACTGGAGTGGGTAGCCTTTCCTTACTCCAGGGGATCTTCCCATCCCAGGGATGAAGCCCAGGCATCCCACATTGAAGGTGGATTCTTCACCAGCTGAGCCACCAGGGAAGCCAAAGAATGTTAGAGTGGGTAGCTTATCCCTTCTCCATCAGACCTTCCCTACCCAGGATTTGAACTGATGTCTACAGCTTTGCAGGCAGAATCTTTCCCAACTGAGCTATCAGGAAAGTCCTGAGGTGGACCAAAAGTGGAAGTTAGAGGGCCTTGTTTCCCTAAAGTAACGCTGGTATATATTTTAATATCCGTGGATATACTGCCACCTTGCAGAAAGAATTAAGGATGCATAGAGTTTAAAAAGGATCCAAGACTCTTAGGGTTAAAAGAGAAAAACATAAACACTAAGTCATTGAAAGTTGGTTGTTGAATCATGCGAATACACCGGGATTCTTGGCCCCTGGAGGAGAAGAATTCAATCCGGGGCCAGAGACGAGGCTTGATTGCTCAGAGCTTTTGTGTAATAAAATTTTATTAAAGTATAAAGGAGATAGAGAAAGCTTCTGACATAGGCATCAGAAGGGGGCAGAAATAGTACCCACTTGCTAGTGTTAACAATGAAGTTATATAATCCAAAGAATATCTGGAGGTTGTAAAGACCTCATCAGACCTATTCCCATGATTTACATTTTAAGGTAACACTGTCCTTAGGCAAGATACATCCTTGTAAAGACCAGGTCTACTCCCATAATTAACATTTTCAGATAACAGAAGGTTGAATCCAAAGACTGTCCTTAGGCAGGATACATTATTGTTATATAATCCTAAGGAATGTGGAGAAAGAACAAAAGTTTGTCCTTTCTTCCTGCTTGAGAATTCCAGACCCCTCTCTCCTTGGGGACCCCTAGACTCGTATCAACCTTCCTAGGAACTGACTCTCTCAGTCATGAGTTGAGAAAAGGTATATACATTTAGATCAACAACAATAAATCAATATCAGACGCCTGTAGCTCTCCTGGAGAAGGACAGTATATTGTGATTCAAACATGACAAGCCCTATTGCAAACACTGTGTTGTATGGGGGTGGGGTGTTTGCTCATTAGCACTCAGAAAGTGTAGTAGAAACTCTTTATACTTCCCCTTATACAGGTTCACTATGAATAGATTCCAACTGACCCCTCTAACTGTGGCCATAACCAACTCTACTGACTGATACATTGACTTCCCTAAGACCTTCTATTTTTCTCTATGACTGTGTCCATCCTATCTTCTGTGACTCAGAAAATAGTAACCATCTGACAAGCCTAAAGGTCACCTCCCAAGGAAATGTTCTTAATCATTCTCTTGTGTATTAATATTTTCACGTTCTCTAATCACTTGCAGTTCATTACGTGCAATTTGTAGATTGATTCTTGAGTAAGTATCTTATCAGAAATGTATGCCAGAGAGGTAAACGGATTAGAAATCAACAGTGTGGGGATATAATATATTATTAGAAGTTGGATTATCTAAGACTGTAAGGGAGAGAATCACTCTTTTCTGCCAAGTATGTCCAAGAATCTGTTTGAAAATATAGTAAAAACCATAAAATAGAGAGTGAATCAGAAGTCAAAGGAACGTAAATGAGAAGCTTATTTTATCAGTCGTCAAGAGGAACTCTATGTCTTTGTATTAAGACCACCCATTTGCATGGCACCAAATGCAAAAGCCAAAGCAGTGCCCATGGACTTATGATGAGTGCACAATACTGCTGGCCCAGAGGCTTCTCTTGATTGGCAGAGATCAAGAGCAAGTCTATATGCTTAGGGTCAGAACGCATCTGCCCAGGATCACATCCACGTATAAGCGGGAATCAAGTTGGAGTCCCCAAACTTTACATGCTCCTGGCTTAGTCCCTCACTCCAACGCCTTTCAGACAGGCTTGTCACTCATTACTGCCTTGAGATGATCATGATTATGTTTCCCCTCACCATCTTTTCAATTAACTGCCATGGGCAACAATAAAACTGAATGCAAAAGATTGAAAGAGGACCCTTACCTTATACCACATAAAAAACTAAACTCAGAGTTGATTAAAGATTTAAATGCAAGATCTGAAACTATAAATCAACTAGAAGAAAACATCATGGAGAAGTTGCAAACGTTGGTCTTAGAAGTGATTTTATGTATGTGACACTGAAACCATAGGCAACCAAAGCAAAAATAGAAAAGCAGGACAACTTCAAACGAATAAACTGCCTCCCACAAAGAACATCAAAAACACATCTACATAAAAGCCAAGCTGATGGTTACCAAATGGCAAGTTGAGGTGGGGAAAGAAATTGGGGGTTGGGGATTAACATATATATAGACACCACTATATATAAAATAGATAACCAACAAGGACCTACTACAAAACCAGAGGCAACTCTGCTAGAAATTCTGTAACAACATAAATGGAAAAAGATTTTGTAAAGAAATAGATATATGTATGTGTGCCTGTGCAAGCTCAGTTGATTAAGATGTGCCCTACTCTTTGTGTCCCTGTGGACTGTAGCCTGCTAGGATCCTCTGTCCATGAGATTTTCCAGGCAACAATACCTGAGAGGCTCGTCCTGTCCCTCTGAGCATATCTTCCCAACCCAGGGACTGAACCCAAATCTCCTTCATTGCAGGGTGATTCTTTAACAACTGAGCCAAGTGGGAAGCCCAAATACATGTATATGTAAAGCTGAATCACTTTGCTGGACACCTGAAACACAACATGGTAAATCGAATATAGTCGAATGAAAAAAATAAATAAAATGAATCCATCAACATGTAGAACAATTAGATCAAAAAATTAATTGGAAAATTCAGAAAGATTCCCAAACTTGCTCTCAAAGAAAGATCCACAGGGAGCAGGGTATGAAGGGAAAAGGATGATTCAAGTCCTGACGTGTGCCCATTGGAGAGGACTCAGAATATAAGGGAGATTACACGGGTGGAGATATGCCCTGGGTGTGAGTGTTTCGAGCCATATATTGGACACACAAGTCCTGGGGTCTGACACAGGGAGGAGAAACACCCTTAGATGATTGCAGGGCTATGTGGACTAACAGGAGGTCTTTGGGAAGCCTGGACTCCCCCCTCCAGGAGCATGTGCTCAGGGACTTGCTCCCAAGCCACAATGAAGAGGATAGATTGAGACCGCATTTGTGGATGCCTGTTTTCCCAACAACTCCCCACACTTACACACACCCTGCTTACTCCATGTGGCTGATCTGCACTGGACCAAGGGCTGCCATGACCAGGCAGACAGCTGAGATGTGGGAAACAGAGGTGCATCTGGCCCAGGGCGGCATGTGGGTGGAAGAGCCGGGGTGATGCTCATGGAGGGCACTTACATAGGGAGCATATCAGGAAAAGTCCTGATCTCTGATGGAGGCCAGACTGCCACAGCAGATGACCAAGTATGAGCCCAGAGCCCATGACGGCCTCACCTGCCCAATAGCACCCCTCTTCAACAGGGCAGGGATAGCAGAGGCTGGGGGAAGTGATCAGCTGTGAGGGACCAAGAAGTCTCAGACCAGAAGGTATGTTTAAGCAGGGCAGGAGACCCTACTGATGGTGATGGCACAGATGACACGTTGGAAGTAGCCTGTATCTCTGAAAGCAGCCATCCTGGAGATTTGCTCTTTTTGTTATTTTTCTAACCAGAACATCCTCCTCTTGTCCCTCTGTGCCAAGGGTTGCAGTGCTGTGAGAGGGGAGCGTCCATACTTGAGGGAACACAGCCAGATCTGGCCTGACATTCAGCTCTTCTGCTCCAGGACCTTGGGATCCCACCCTGCCCCCAATAGGACAGTGAAAGCCACTGAGGAAAAGGAAGTCTCTGCCTCACATCTGGCTTCAGACCTGGTACCACTGAACTTCCCCGCTATAGGTGCTGGCACACCCTAAGGAAAGATGTGACTTGTGGTCCATGGTGCATCAAATCCAGCCTCACCCCCCCCGCTGACTGAGGTACACACTCTACAGTGATGCTCCCCCACAAGATCACCCCTTCAAGATCATAATAGATAACTGATGCACTTAAATTCAGAGAGGCAGAGACAAATGGGAAGACAGGACTGATCTTCACTGAAAGACTGAGAGGAAGTCATTTCAGTTTGTCAGTCGTGTCTGATTCTTTGCGACACCATGAACCGCAGCACAACAGGCCTCCCTGTCCATCACCAACTCGCGGAGTCCACCCAAACCCATGTCCATTGAGTTGGTGGTGCCATCAAACCATCTCTTCCTCTGTCGTCCCCTTCTCCTCCTGCCCTCAATATTTCCCAGCATCAGGGTCTTTACCAATGAGTCAGCTCTTCACATCAGGTGGCCAAAATATTGGAGTTTCAGTTTCAACATCAGTCTTTCCAATGAACATTCAGGACTGATATCCTTTAGGATGGACTGGTTGGATCTCCTTGCAGTCCAAGGGACTCTCAAGAGTCTTCTCCAACACCACAGTTCAAAAGCATCAATTCTTTGGTGCTCAGCTTTTTTATAGTCCAACTCTCAATCCATCCCTGACCACTGGAAAAACCATAGCCTTGACTAGACAGACCTTTGTTGCCAAAGTAATGTCTCTGCTTTTTATTTTTTATTTTTAATATAAATTTATTTATTTTAATGGGAGGTTATTTACTTTACATATGGTATTGGTTTTGCCATACATCAACATGAACCTGCCACACGTGTACATGTGTTCCCCATCCTGTACACCCCTCCCACCTCCCTCCATATACCATCCCTCTGGGTCATCCCAGTGCACCAGCCCCAAGCATCCTGTATCATGCATTGAGCCTGGACTGGCGATTCGTTTCATATATGATATTATACATGTTTCAATCCCATTCTCCTAAATCACCCCACCCTCTCCCTCTCCCACAGAGTCTCTGCTTTTTAATATGCTGTCTAGGTTAGTCATAACTCTCCTTCCTAGGAGTAAGCTTCCTTAATTTTCATGGCTGCAGTGACCATCTGCAGTGATTTTGGAGCCCAGATAATAAAGTCAGCCACTGTTTCTACTGTTTCCCCATTTATTTCCCATGAAGTGATGGGACCAGATGCCATGATCTTAGCTTTCTGAATGTTGAGCTTTAAGCCAACTTTTTCACTCTCTTCTTTCACTTTCATCAAGAGGCTCTTTAGTTCTTCTTCACTTTCTGCCATAAGGGTAGTGTCATCTGCATATCTGAGCTTATTGATATTTCTCCTGGCAATCTTGATTCCATCTTGTGCATCTTCCAGCTCAGCATTTCTCATGATGTACTCTGCATATAAGTTAAATAACAGGGTGACAATATACAGCCCTGATGTACTCCTTTTCCTACTTGGAACCAGTCTGTTGTTCCATGTCCAGTTCTAACTGTTGCTTCCTGACCTGCATAGAGGTTTCTCAAGAGACAGGTCAAGTGGTCTGGTATTCCCATCTTTTTCAGATTTTTCCACAGTTTATTGTGATCCACACAGTCAAAGGCTTTGGCATAGTCAATAAAGCAGAATAGATCATTTTTTGGAACTCTTTTGCTTTTTTGATGATCCAGCAGATGTTGGCAATTTGATCTCTGGTTCCTCTGCCTTTTCTAAAACCAGCTTGAACATCTGGAAGTTCACATTTCATGTACTGTTGAAGTCTGGCTGGGAGAATGTTGATCATTACATTATTAGCATGTGAGATGAGTGCAACTGTGTGGTAGTTTGAGCATTCTTTGGCATTGCCTTTCTTTGGGATTGGAGTAAAAACGGACCTTTTCCAGTCCTGTAGCCACTGCTGAGTTTTCCAAATTTGCTGGCATATTGAGTGCAGCACCTTCACAGCATCATCTTTCAGGATTGGAAATAGCTCAACTGGAATATCATCACCTCCACTAGCTTTGCTCATAGTGATGGCTTTCTAAGGCCCACTTGACTCCACATTCCAGAATGTCTGGCTCTAGGTGCGTGATCACACCATCATGATTATCTGGGTCGTGAAGATTTTTTTTGTTCAGTTCTTCTGTGTATTCTTGCCACCTCTTCTTAATATCTTCTGCTTCTGTTAGGTCCACAGCATTTATGTCCTTTATTGAGCCCATCTTTGCATGAAATGTTCCTTTGGTATCTCGAATTTTCTTGAAGAGATGTCTAGTCTTTCCCATTCCATTGTTTTCCTCTATTTATTTGTATTGATCACTGAGGAAGGCTTTCTTATCTCTTCTTGCTATTCTTTGGTCTCTGCATTCAGATGCTTATATCTTTCCTTTTCGCCTTTGCTTTTGGCTTCTCTTCATTTCACAGCTATTTGTAAGGCATCCCCAGACAGCCCTTTTGCTTTTTTGCATTTCTTTCCCATGGGGATGTTCTTGATCCCTGTCTCCTGTACGATGTCATGAACCTCATTCCATAGTTCATCAGGCACTATATCTATCAGAGATAGTCCCTTAAATCTATTTCTCACTTCCACTGTATAATCATAAGGGATTGGATTTAGATCATACCTGAATGGTCTAGTGGTTTTCCCTACTTTCTTCAATTTAAGTCTGAATTTGGCAATAAGGAGCTCATGATCTGAGCTACAGTCAGCTCCAGGTTTTGTTTTGCTGACTTTATAGAGCTTCTCCATCTTTGGCTGCAAACAATATAATTGATCTTATTTCGTTGTTCACCATCTGGTGATGTCCACGTGTAGAGTCTTTTCTTGTGTTGTTGGAAGAGGGTGTTTGCTATGACCAGTGTGTTCTCTTGGCAAAACTCTACTAGCCCTTGCCCTACTTTATTCCATACTCCAGGGCTGCCGGTGTCCAGCCCCGGTTGTATCCAGGGATTCCCTCAGGATGACAGCGTCGGCGATTAAGAAATAGCAAAGTCTGAGAGATTTATTAGATGCTCAATAATAACTGGTTTACGCGGGAAATCAATAAAGTTCGTGACACCAAACTTGCTCTGACCACGGAGGCCACAGGCGCCCTCTCGAATAGTGGAAGGTGCCCCACGTTAGGAACCTTCTCGAGCGGGTCTTAGAAGCCCAGGCAAATAAGTGGTCACAGAGGACCCCCGCACTCCAATTTATTTTGGCATGAAGGAAGAACAGAAGAGAAAAGGAGGAAAGAAAACAAGAAAGAATGACACGGGGAGACCAAACTTCAATGAGCAAGGCCCGTAGCTTTATTTTCAATGGGGGTTTTTATACCCTAAGTTGCACATAGAGGATAATAGGGGATGTGAAATCATGCGAAGTCAGCAGTCTTTGATCCTTATCGAAACCAGGGTTTCTTTCCTACAAATTTATCGTATACAAATAGTTTAGGTGATTTACATCATCTTCTGGCCAGAAGGCCTATTAACATTTTATGACTCTTGACAAAGGTTTGTCAACCGTAAGACTTATTTTGTCTAAAAGTAATTATTTTAAGGTTTGGCGCCATCCTCCGAAGGTGTTAGATAATGTTGCATTCCTACAGGGCAGAGGTGCAGTGGGTTTACAACAAAGGAAAGAATTTATTACCTTAAGGTTCTAAAGTTGCTAGCAGCAAGGCCACTACTTATTTTTTCTACATACCAAGTATATTAATTAATACACATTCAAGGATACAATACAGGGGATGTGGAAACTTGGCAGCAAGCATTGGCTCATCAATGAAATCTTTTACTAGTTTTATTTTGACAGTTTCTAACTCTTTGAGAGGCTCTAAGCTATTTGAATATCTTAAGCTTCCCCTGCCTCTCAAGACTGGGAGACTGTAAACAATCATATGCATAGCTGTAGGAGTCCAGGTAAACTTGTCAGGCGAGTTAGACAGCTATCTGAGGGGTTTGGATATAAACACTCCTAATGCCCAGAAACTTATTAACTGGAGCTGAAAGTTAACTCTTTATCAGAGAGAGTAAGATGGTGGTGGGGGACAGCCCCCAGTAAAGTCAGAGGTGAGAGCACAAAGCAGTAAAGTAGGCAGACTCTGGTTTTGGGGGGTAGATGCTCGAGAATATCCAGGAGGACTCCTGAGGCTCGATACCACCTTTGCCTATGCTGAGCCTCCTTTCTCATGACCTTTGCCACAGGCAGAGCTTCTCACACTGGCTCCCGGCACAGGGCCAAATTTTCCTGTTACTCCAGGTGTTTCTTGACTTTCTACTTTTGCATTCCAGTCCACTATAATGAAAAGGACATCTTTTTGGGGTGTTAGTTCTAAAAGATCTTGTCGGTCTTGATAGAACCGTTCAACTTCAATTCTTCAGTGTTACTGGTTGGAGCATAGACTTGGACTAATGTGATATTGAATGGTTTGCCTTGGAAACAAACAGAGATCATTCTATCGTTTTTGAGATTGCATCCAGGGACTGCATTTTGGACTCTTTTGTTGACCATGATGGCTACTGCATCTCTTCTAAGGGATTCTGCCTGCAGTAGTAGATATAATGGTCATTTGAGTTACATTCACCCATTCCAGTCCATTTTAGTTCACTGACTCCTAGAATATTGATGTTCACTCTTGCCATCTCCTGTTTGACCACTTCCAATTTGCCTTAATTCATGGACCTAACATTCCAGGTTCCTATGCAATATTGGTCTTTATAGCATTGGACTTTTCTTCTGTAACCAGTCACATCCACAACTGGGTATAGTTTTTGTTTTGGCTCCATCCCTTCATTCTTTCTGGAGTTATTTTTCCACCAATCTCCAGTAGCATATAGGGCACCTACTGACCTGGGGAGTTCCTCTTTCAGTATCCTATCATTTTGCCTTTTCATCCTGTTCATGCAGATCTCAAGGCAAGAATACTGAAGTGGTTTGCCATTCCCTTCTCCAGTGGACCACATTCTGTCAGACCTCTCGACCCGCCAAACTTGGGAGGCCCCACAGGGCATGGCTTAGTTTCATTGAGTTAGACAAGGCTGTGGTTCTAGTGTGATTAGATTGACTAGATTTTTGTGATTATGGTTTCAGTGTGTCTGCCCTCTGATGCCGTCTTGCAACACCTACCGTCTTACGTGGGTTTCTCTTACCTTGGACGTGGGGTATCTCCTCACTGCCACCCCTCCTACCTTGAACGTGGAGTAGCTCCTCTAGGCCCTCCTGCACCCATGCAGTCACCACTCCTTGGGCGTGGGGTATCAGTCTTGATTATTCACTAGAAGGACTGACGCTGAAGCTGAAACTCCAGTACTTTGTCCACCTGAGGCAAAGAACTGACTCATTGGAAAAGATCCTGATGCTAGGAAGGAGTGAAGGTGAGAGGAGAAGGGGACGACAGAGGATGAGATGGTTGGATGGCATTGGGGATTCGATGGACTTGAGTTTCAGAAAGCTCTGGGAGTTGGTGATGGACAGGGAATCCTGGTGTCCTGCAGCCCATGGGGTTTCACAGAGTCGGACACAACTGAATGAATGAAATAAACTGATTGCAATAGGGAGAAGGTTTTGAACACAAGTTCTTAACGTGTCTCAAAATGGAACAGAAAAATATATTTCGTTAACATGGAAGATAAGCAAGGTGAGCAGCAACTGTGTGTGTGTGTGAGTTTGTGTGTGTGTGTGTGTGTGTGTGAGTTTGTGTGTGTGTGTGTGTGTGTATGTGTGAGATGGGGAAAGAAGTGGGGATGGATGAACAATTAGCATGATGGAGCAGTTTGACAGGAAGTGTTTCTTTCTGTAGTGAGATGATTCTTAGAATGAACTATTAAGGCAGCCAGAAATGTCGGACTCTTAGCGCTTGCTCAAGCGTGGGGGAAAGCTGAAGTTCAGAGGAGAGAAGCTTGGCTAAAGTTTAGCCAAGCCAAGTCACTGGGTATGTTATGGATGACTGTGAGCACCTGGCCAGTTTCTGCTCTTGTTTACGCAGGGCCAATTCAGCCCTTTGACAGTATTATTGTTATCAAAATTGCAAGTCTATGTGATAGATGCAGAATGAGGCCCATCCAATCTAAATGTTAGAGTTTGGAACAGGGAAAGGTTTATTACAGATTCATACAAGGATGTGGGTGGCTCTTGCCCTAAGAACCCAAAGTTACTGAACGTTTTCAGTTAAGTAAATTTAAAAGCAAATGTTAGAGAGAGTTGCGGTAAGTTGTT
This sequence comes from Bos indicus, assembly GCF_029378745.1. Classification (NCBI taxonomy): domain Eukaryota; kingdom Metazoa; phylum Chordata; class Mammalia; order Artiodactyla; family Bovidae; genus Bos; species Bos indicus. Next base: position 347,436 of record NW_027223726.1, read on the forward strand.
GCAGATTTATTGGTTTCACATCCTTTGTGCTTAACGTTAGATCATGGTCAGGTTACTGTATATTTCTACCAGATGAATGTTATTTTCTGTCCTGACAATAGAGGGCAAAGTCTCAAGGCACAATGCTCACCTTGAAATGTCCCATCCTGGTTAAGCAGAAACAGATCTCAGTTTGCAGCTCCTTCAGGGCAAGGTTCCCACATTCTTCCCAGCTCTCATCCTTGATGGAATCAGGCACCCAGTTCTCACAGACTGAGACCCAGAAAGATGGCCACTGTGAGTAGGTTGCAGAGACAGGGATGGGGGAGAGGTTCACCATTCCTCAAGGCCTGGGCAAAGGCTACTGGAGGGCCTTAGTGACGGCTCTGGAGCCCTACAAGATGCAGTCCCCTGTCTATTCCCTGGAATCTCCAGCTCACCCACTGGCCCAAGGCTGAGGGATCTCCAGGCCCTCCAAAAAAAAAGCCTAAATCTGCCTCTTCTCTCACTTTCCAGCTGTTGACCACCACACCACCCTTACTTAATCACTTCCCCAATGGTCACTCCTTGACAGTAACTGGGGGCAGGGCCCACTGTGGTGCTGATCAATAGATGAGCAGGACAACGAATGGTCACTCATTGACAGTTGGCTGCTTGTGAATGGGGCCATCTGAGGCACCAAGCAAGGCTGAGCAACACCTGTTGCCTAGGAACAGGGTAGGTTGAAATGAAGCACATCAATGGCTAACTGCATAGGGCTGTGCTCATTTTGCTCTGTTTCACTGTGAATAGAATAAGAATCACTGTGAGGTTAAGGTTTGTCAAAGTAGTTCTCAAGGTGGGATGGCTTTGACATTCTTGTTGGCTTCCTGTGCCCATGTACCCACCACTCCTTGGATGTGGGGTATCAGTCCTGATTATTCACTAGAAGGACTGACGCTGAAGCTGCAACTCCAGTACTTTGTCCACCTGAGGCAAAGAACTGACTCATTGGAAAAGATCCTGATGCTAAGAAGGAATGAAGGCCAGAGGAGAAGGGGATGACAGAGGATAAGATGGTTGGATGGCATCGGGGATTCAATGGACATGAGTTTCAGCAAGCTCTGGGAGTTGGTGATGGACAGGGAATCCTGGTGTACTGCAGTCCATGGGGTTGCACAGAGTAGGACACAACTGAACAAATGAAATGAACTGATTGCAATAGGGAGAATGCTTTGAACACAAGTTCTTAACGTGTCTCAAAATGGAAGAGAAAAAGATATTTCGTTAACATGGAAGATAAGCAGGGTGAGCAGCAACTGTGTGTCTGTGTGAGTTTGTGTGTGTGTGTGTGTGTGAGGGAAAGAGAGAGAGATGGGGAAAGAAGTGGGGATGGATGAACAATCAGCATGATGGAGCAGTTTGACAGGAAGTGTTTCTTTCTGTAGTGAGCTGATTCTTAGAATGAGCTGTTAAGTGAGCCAGAAATGTCTGACTCAGCGCTTGCTTAAGCGTGGGGAATGCTGAAGTTCAGAGGAGAGAAACTTGGCTAAAGTTTAGCCAAGCCAAGTCACTGGGTATGTTATGGATGACTGTAAGCACTTGGCCAGTCTCTGCTATTTTATGAGAGGCCAAGTCAGCCCTTTGACAGTATGGTTGTTATCAAAATTGCAAGTCCATGTGTTTGATGCAGAATGAGGCCCATCAAAACTAAATGTTAGAGTTTGAATTTCCCTACTCAATATGAGAGTTGAAGTGTCCCCAACAATATTAGTGGAGGAGACATTTAACACTTTCTTTGCTCTGATGGGTAATCATATGGAGATTGTGTATAGACCTTGGGGCAACAGACTGAACATTCACCAATTCATGGGGTCTCTAAACTCATTGGAGTAGCAACAACATTCAGCCTGTTCTTAATTACCTTTTTGCATGTTAAGTGCTTGCTCTTAAGTTCCTTAAGCCCCTCAAGAACCCCCAATAGGAAGAGGGTGGTGGAAAGATGAAGTGACTAGAGGAGTCTGAGGTTCTGAAATGGGGTGAAAAGTGTTTGGTAGAGATTCATACAGGGATGGAGAAGGCAGAGTGTTGAAGAGGGACATATAAGTCAAAGAATAAAGGGCACGAAAGGAAAGTCTGAGGGTCATGAAAAGAAACACCATGCCCCTGAATCACCACTCCCCATAATCAGACACACAGAGGTGTCAGGGGTGGGAAAGTTGGAGCATGGCCTCCCTCAGCACCCACTAACCCATGTTGATGGGCACAGTGGTACATTGTGATGTCTAAGACTCCAAAGCCACCATTGGCTGGGGGAGTGCCTAGCTGACCAATCAGATTGAAGGGTGTGGCTCCTCATTGTCCTGAGAAGGTATATATAGGGAGACCAGAGGCAGAGATTCTGTGTTAGGCCACTTCATGCTATCATCATGACTAAGGTAACCAGGAAGACACGGCACCCAAGAAGAGTTTCCATGCGGTTTGCCTCAAGGGTGAAAGGACGAAAGAAGACCCTTTGTCCACAGAGATACAGAGGCAGTGTGAAGGTAAGATGGTTCCATCTACGCTCCCCACGTTCTCCATTGACTTTCCTGCCCAAGATCTCTACACTGCCCTTGCCTGCCACCAAAGCCCCCATCAGCCCACATCCCTTTTCATGAAATCTCCCTTCCAACTCAGTTGTTATACTCTTTCCTCAAAACTAATACCCTTCTCTTATCTTTCAAGGCACAAAATATGACCATGAGAGTCAGAAGACCTCTAAAAGGAACCTTGAGAAAGAAAATCCGATCATATGCCACTCAGTCGAAGAAGGTGAAGAAAACAAGAAAACCAAACTGTTTTTTGTGTTCCTGTGCACGTAAGAAACTGAATCAATGCCAAAAAGGGTACCAAAATATGAGGCAGAGTCAAAGAAGGAGGCAGAATCAAAAGAGAAGGTAAGCTCAGCCACCCCAGAATGAGAGACACTGGAGAAGTATCACCCGGGAAGCCAGTAAGTGAATAGAAAAGGTTAGACAGTTCAGAATTGTGTCTGCAGCAGTCTGCTTTCCTAGAAATTGCCAACCAGGAAAAGAATGACTCATACAACAACACAGTAAACTGATGGCTGCGATTAAAATAAATATCAAAAGGTGAAAAGATAATATTTGTGTGTGTGTGAATTTTCTGATGGGAAGGGAGGGAAGGAAGCAAAGAGGTGGTCACCTGAGTGGAGAGGGATGTGGGGTCCCGAGAGATTAGGGAACAGACACTCAGGTCCCCAGTTAGACAAACAGTAAGGTTCTGGACTGGATCAGAAGTTTGCACTGAAGATGGATAACCCTGCTTAACAATTGATCCCAGCGGCAAGGAGTAGTGATGTGGTGTTACTGCCATTGTTTGGGACGTGGAGTGACATTAGGGTCAAGATCACCAGAACGCAGATGGGAAGAGGGCTTCACATGGGAATGATGAATGTCGTACTTCCCCTTACTGAGGCAGGCAGAAATCACCTCCTGGCCACTTACATCATAACGGGCTTTGTTGCATCACTCACCTATGCTGTCAGCTAAAGTTGCTCAGGAGGCACAAAATCACCTCCTGGCCACTTACATCATAACGGGCTTTGTTGCATCACTCACCTATGCTGTCAGCTAAAGTTGCTCAGGAGGCACAAAAAGCTGATACAACTAAAACCCACAATTACCACTCCCAAATATTAAAATAATGCTTGGAGGGAAGAGACCAAATATCAATTAGGCCACTGTTATCCCAAGAAATTGGTGGGAGCAGTGTGTTCCCAAGGGCAGGGCAGTGGAGGTAGCCCAATCCCGGTGCAGATGACAAACAGGATCACCACACACAGATAAATTTTTTGGGTGGGGGTCACCATATAGTTTCTGGGATCTTGGTTCCCTGACCAAGGATTGAACCAGTTCCCCTTCTAGTGAAAGCACAGAGTCCTAACCACTGGACAGCCAGAGAAGTCAGGACAGAGACTTTTGATACAAGTATTAATATAAGACTGTGTAAAAGCTGATCTTATATTTATCACCATCCCCTAGTATTTCTAAATAACTACAGTCATAAAACATTCTTCCCCAATAAACTCTTTTGTTATTCCAAGTTCTACAAGTTTTCGTGGTTTAAAAATAAGAGTATGGAATATTTAATTTGGTGTTAACTTTCATTTTGAAATGTTTAAATAGGTTCAAAGAGTAGTCAATCAAATATGGAGATTTATAAGGCAGAGTCTCTAACCAGAGGAATGCCGTGTGTCTTCAGAAAACATTTTAGAAACAATTAAAGTGGAGTTTAACCATCAGCATCAAAAGAGTTGAGTTCAGATTTTAAGGCAATGATATGGTATCTTTCATCTAGACTGCAGCTCCATAGTTAAATCTTTCTGGCACTTTAACTCCTGAGAGACACAGTTGATGATTCAAAGTCAGTCACTGAATGGGATTTAAAATCATTAAGAGTGAAGGAGACCCTGGGTTTGTTGTCCTTTCAAAGGAAGTGGGAGAACTATCAACCCTGCCTGCTGAATTAGTCAGTTAAAGCAGCAACCAGGATGATATGGACAGAGAGAACTTATGTCTACATATAGGTGGGTGCTGTGATTCCAGATCTGTATATATTATCACCATTTAACCCTATCACACTTTAATGCCCTGTTGTAGGACTGACTGAAATACTTGCTGTTAGGGGAAGGTAACAGATTGCTAGGCCTGAAGACCTGAAAGTGAAAGTTGCTGAGTCGTGTCTGACTGTTGGTGACCCCATGGACTATACAGTCCATGGAATTCTCCAGGCCAGAATACTGGAGTGGGTAGCCTTTTCTTACTCCAGGGGATCTTCCCAACCCAGGGATCAAACCCAGGTCTCCCACATTTCAGGTGGATTCTTCACCAGCTGAGCCACAAGAGAAGCCAAAGAATGCTAGAGTGGGTAGCTTATCCCTTCTCCAGCAGAGCTTCCCTACCCAGGAAGTGAACTGATGTATCCAGCTTTGCAGGCAGAATCTTTCCCAACTGAACTATCAGGAAAGTCCTGAGGTGGACCAAAAGTGGATGTTAGAGGGCCTTGTTTCCCTAAAGTAGCGCTGGTATATATTTTAATATCCATGGATATACTACCACCTTGCAGAGAGAATTGAGGATGCATAGAGTTTAAAAAGGATCCAAAGACACTTAAGGTTAAAAGAGAAAAATATAAATAATAAGTCATGAGTTGAGAAAGGGTATATCCAAGTAGATCGACAACGATAAACCAATATCAGACGCCTGTAGTTCTCCTCAAAAAAGACAGTATATTGTGATTCAGACATGTCAAGTCCCATTGCAAAAGCTGTGTTTTATGGGGGGGGGGGGGTTGCTCATTAGCACTCACAAAGAGTGGTAGAAACTCTTTATACTTCCACTTATACAGGTTCCCTATGAATAGATTCCAATTGACCTCTCTAGTTGTGTCCATAACAACCTCTACTGACTCATACAATGATTTCCCTAAAACCTTCTACTTTCCTCTATGCTGGTGTCCATCCTATCTTCTGTGACTCAGAAACTAGCAACCATCTGAAGCCAGCCTAATGGTCCCCTTCCAAGGAAATGTTCTTAATCATTCTCTTGAGTATTAATTTTTTCATGATATCTAATCACTTGCAGTTTATTACATGCAGCTTGTATGATAGATTTTTGGGTATGTATCTTATCAGAAATGTATGCCAAAGTGGTAAATGGATTAGAAATCAACAGTGTGGTGATATAAAGCATTATCAGAAGTTGGATTATCTAAGACAGTAACGGAGAGAATCACTCTCTTCTGCCAAATATGTCCAAGAATCTGTTTGAAAATACAGTAAAAACCATAAATTAGAGAGTAGGCCTGAAGTCAAAGGAACTTAAATGAGAATCTTAGTTTATCAGTAGTCAAGAGGAACTCTATGTCTTTGTATTAAGACCACCCATTTGCATGACACCAAATGCAAAAGCCAAAGCAGTGCCCATGGACTCATGATAAGTGCATAATACTGTTGGCCCAGAGGCTACTCTTACTTGGCAGTGGTCAAGAGCAAGTCTATGTGCCCAGAATCAGGACCCATCTGCCCAGGATCACATCCACGTATCAGCGGGAATCAAGTGGGAGTCCCCAAACTTTACATGCTCCTGGCCAAGTCCCTCCCTCCAGTGCCTTTCCTATAGGCTTGTCACTCATTTCTGCCTTGAGATGATCATGATTAAATTTCCCCTCGCCATCTCTTCAATTAGCCACGATGGACAACTAGAAATCTGAATGCTAAAGATTGAAATTGGACCCTTACCTTATAGCATATAGAAAACTAAACTCAGAGTTGATTATCAACATGTAAATGCAAGATCTGAAACTACAAATCAACCAGAAGTATACATCCTGGAGAAGTGGTGAACGTTGGTCTTAGAAGTGATTTTATGTATGTGACACCAAAAGCATAATAACAAAAGCAAAAATAGAAAATTAGGACTAGTTCAAATGATTAAACTGTCTCCACAAAAAGCATCTCCACAAAAAGCATCTCCACAAAAAGCATTTTGGGCTCCAAAATCACTGCAGATGGTGACTGCAGCCATGAAATTAAAAGATGCTTACTCCTTGGAAGGAAAGTTATGACCAACCTAGATAGCATATTCAAAAGCAGAGACATTACTTTGCTAACAAAGGTCCGTCTAGTCAAGGCTATGGTTTTTCCTGTGGTCATGTATGGATGTGAGAGTTGGACTGTGAAGAAGGCTGAGCGCTGAAGAATTGATGCTTTTGAACTATGGTGTTGGAGAAGACTCTTGAGAGTCCCTTGGACTGCAAGGAGATCCAACCGGTCCATTCTGAAGGAGATCAGCCCTGGGATTTCTTTGGAAGGAATGATGCTAAAGCTGAAACTCCAGTCCTTTGGCCATCTCATGCAAAGAGTTGACTCATTGGAAAAGACTCTGATGCTGGGAGGGACTGGGGGCAGGAGGAGAAGGGGACAACAGAGGCTAAGATGGCTGGATGGCATCACTGATTCGATGGATGTGAGTCTGACTGAACTCCGGGAGTTGGTGATGGACAGGGAGGCCTGGCGTGCTGTGATTCATGGGGTCGCAAAGAGTTGGACATGACTGAGTGACTGAACTGAACAGACTGATGTTATAGTAAATTAAATTAATAAATAAAAAAAAAAGCATCAAAAATACATCTACATAGAAGCCAAACTAATGGTTACCAAATGGCAAGTTTGGGGGAGGGATAAATTTGGAGTTGGGGACTAACATATAAATAGACACCACTATATATAAAATAGATAACCAACAAGGACCTAGTACAAAACCACAGGCAACTCTGCTAGACATTCTGTAACAACATAAAAGGAAAAAGAGTTTGTAAAGGAATAGATAGATGTATGCGTGCCTGTGCAAGCTCAGTTGCTTCAGATGTGCCCTTCTCTTTGTGACCCTATGGACTGTAGCCTGCTAGGCTCCTCTGTCCATGAGATTCTCCAGGCAAGAATACTGGAGAGGCTTGTCATGAGCTTCAGAGCATATTTTCCCAACCCAAGGATTGAACCCAAATCTCCTTCATTGCAGGGTGATTCTTTAACAACTGAGCCAAGTGGGAAGCCCAAATACATGTATATGTAAAGCTGAATCACTTTGCTGGATACCTGAAACACAACATGGTAAATAAAATATACTCGAATTAAAAGGAAAAAAAAAGAATACATCAACATGTAGAACAATTAGCTCAAAAAACTCATCAGAAAATGCAGAAAGATTCCTCAACCTACTCTCAAAGAAACATCCACAGGGAATAGGATAGGAAGGGAAAAGGATGATTCAAGTCCTGACATGTGCCCATGGGAGAGGACTCAGAATATAAGGGAGATTACATGCTTGGAGATATGCCCTGGGTGTGAGTGGTTCGACTCATATATTGGACACACAAGTCCTGGGGTCTGACACAGGGAAGAGAAACACCCTTAGCTGGTTGCAGGGCCATGTGGACTAACAAAAGGTCTGTGGAAGCCTGTACTTCCCCCTCCAGGAGCATGTGCTCAGGGGCTTGCTCCCAAGCCACAATGAAGAGGACAGATTGAGACCACATTTGTGGATGTCTGTTTTCCCTACAATTGCCCACCACAATACATGCCCTGCTTGCTTCGTGTGGCCAATCTGCACTGGAGCAGTGTCTGCCATGACGAGGCAGAGAGCTGGGATGTGGGAAACAGAGGTGCATCTGGCCCAGGGCAGCATCTGGGTGGGAGAGCCAGGGCCATCCTCAAGGAGGGCACTTACATAGGCAGTGTATCAGGAGAAGTCCTGATCTCTGATGGAGGCCAGACTGCCACAGCAGATGACCCAGTATGTGCCCAGAGCCCATGAGGTCCTCACCTGCCCAATAGCACACCTCTTTAACAGGGCAGGGAGAGCAGAGGCTGGGGGAAGTGATCAGCTGTGAGGGACCACGAGGTCTCAGACCAGAAGCCATATTTAAGCAGGGCAGGAGACGCTACTGCTGGTGCTGGCATAGATTGCAAGTTGGAGGTAGCCTGGACCTCTGTAAGCAGCCAGCCTGTAAATTTGCTCCTGTTTTATTTCTTTGTAACAAGAACTTGCTCCTCTTGTCCCTCTGTGGCAAGGGTTGCAGTGCTGGGAGAGGGGAGCATGCATACTTGAGGGAACACAGCCAGATCTGGCCTGACATTCAGGGCTTCTGCTCCAGAAACTTGGAACCCCACCCTGCCCCCAATAGGACAGTGAAAGCCCCTGAGAAAAAGGAAGTCTCTGCCTTACATCTGGCTACAGACCTGGCACAGCCGAACTTCCCAGGCGATAGCTGCTGGCATACCCTAAGGAAAGATGTGACTTGTGGTCCATCAAATCCAGCCCCACCCCCACCCCCCGCTGACTATGGTAGAGACTGTACAGTGATGCTTCCCCACAAGATCACCCCTTCAAGACCATAATAGATAATTGATACACTTAAATTCAGAGAGGCACAGAAAAATGGGAAGACAGAAGGACTGGTCTCCATTGAAATACTGAGAGGAAGTCAGTTCAGTCGGTCACTCATGTCTGATTCTTTGCGACATCACGAACCGCAGCACTCCAGGACTCCCTGTCCATCACCAACTCCCAGAGTTCACCCAAACCCATGTCCATTGAATTGGTGAAGCCATCTAACCATCTCTTCCTCTGTGGTCCCCTTCTCCTCCTGCCCTCAATCTTTCCCAGCATCTGGGTCTTTTCCAATGAGTCATCTCTTTTCATCAGGTAGCCAAATTATTGGAGTTTCAGTTTCAACATCAGTCTTTGCAATAACACCAAGGACTGATATCCTTTAGGATGGAGTGGTTGGATCTCCTTGCAGTCCAAGGGACTCTCAAGAGTCTTCTCCAACACCACAGTTCAAAAGCATCAATTCTTTGGCCCTCAACTTTCTTTATAGTCCAACTCTCACATCCATACATGACCACTGGAAAAACCATAGCCTTGACAAGACAGACCTTTGTTGCCAAAGTAATGTCTCTGCTTTGTTTTTTATTTTTTAAGGTAAATTTATTTATTTTATTTGGAGGCTAATTAGTTTACAATATTGTATTGGTTTTGTCATACATAAAAATGAATCTGCCCACAGATGTACACGTGTTCCCCATCCTGAACCCCCCTCCCATCTCCCTCCATGTACCATCCCTCTGGGTCATCCCAGTGCACCAGCCCCAAGCATTCTGTATCATGCATCAAACCTGGACTGGAGATTCATTTCATATGATATTATACATATTTCAATGCCATTCTCCCAAATCATCCCACCATCTCCCTCTCCCACAGAGTCTTTGCTTTTTAATATGCAGTCTAGGTTAGTCAAAACTCTCCTTCCAAGGAGTAGCTCCCTTTAATTTCATGGCTGCATTCACTATCTGCAGTGATTTTGGAACCCAGAAAAATAAAGTCAGCCACTATTTCCCCATCTATTTCCCATAAAGTGATGGGACCAGATGCCATGATCTTCGTTTTCTGAATGTTGAGCTTTAAGCCAACTTTTTCATTTTCATCAAGAGGCTCTTTAGTTCTTCTTCACTTTCTGCCATAAGGGTGGTGTCATCTGCATATCTGAGCTTATTGATATTTCTCCTGGCAATCTTGATTCCAGCTTGTGCTTCTTCAAGCCCAGCGTTTCTCTTGATGTACTCTGCATATACTTATAAGTAGGGTGACAATATACAGCCTTGACACACTCTTTTTCCTACTAGGAACCAGTCTGTTGTTCCATTTCCAGTTCTAACTGTTGCTTCCGGACCTGCATAGAGGTTTCTCAAGAGACAAGTCGGGTCATCTGGTATTCCCATCTCTTTCAGAATTTTCCACAGTTTATTGTGATCCACACACTCAAAGGCTCTGGCATAGTCAATAAAGCAGAAATAGATGTTTTTCTGGAACTCTCTTGCTTTTTTGATGACTCAGCCTATGTTGGCAATTTGATCTCTAATTCTTCTGTCTTTTCTCAAACCAGCTTGAACATCTGGAAGTTCACGGTTCACATATTGCTGAAGCCTAGTTTGGAGAATTTTAAGAATTATTCTACTAGCATATGAGAAGAGTGCAATTGTGTGGTAGTTTGAACCTCTGACCAAATGACTAAATAACAGATAAATAATTAACTAGGTACAGAGTCCAAATAATTAGTAATAATAATGCTAACTGGACTAGAAAATGGAGAAGGCAATGGCAACCCACTCCAGTACTCTTGCCTGGAAATTCCCATGGATGGAGGAGCCTGGTGGGCTGCAGTCCATGGGGTCGCTAGGAATCAGACATGACTGAGCGACTTCACTTTCACTTTTCACTTTCATGCATTGGAGAAGGAAATGGCAACCCACTCCAGTGTTCTTGCCTGGAGAATCCCAGGGACAGGGGAGCCTGGTGGTCTGCCGTCTATGGGGTCGCACAGAGTCAGACACGACTGAAGCGACTTAGCAGCATTAGCAGCAGCAGAACTAGAAAAAATAGGCAAACACCATGAAAATTCTAACAAGGAATCAGAAAATATAAAAAAGAACCGGACAAAGCTGAAGAATACATTAACAGAAATTAAAAACAAACAAGAATTAACAGCAGACCTGACAATAACACAGAGTGAATAATAATGGAAATCACCAATTCGAATAGCTAAAAGAAATTCCACCCCCCCCCACCCAAAAAAACAAAACAAAACAAAAAACACAAAACAATGAGAACAGTTTAAGTGACCTACGGACAACATTCAGCTTATCAGCATTCATATTATAGGTGTCTGAAAAGAACAAAAGAGAGAAAAGATGGTAAATTGTATTTGATGAAATTATGACTGAAAACTTCCCAAACCGGAAGATAGTACAGAAATCACACAGGGTACCAAACAAAATAAACCAAAACAAACCCACACTAAGATACAGTATAATTAAAATGGCAGGAGTTAGAAATAAAGAGACGATTCAAAAGGCAGCAAGAAAAATCACAGAATCACATAAAAGGGAAACTCCGTAAGGCTATCTGCTAAATTTTGTATAGAAACCTTGCAGGCCAGAGTGAGTGGCATTATATATTGATATTTCAAGTGTTGAAAGAGAAATACTTACAACCTGAATATCTACCCAGTAAGATTATCATTCAGAATGGAAAGAGATAAAGTGCTTCTCAGACAAGCAAAAATTAAGAGTTCATCAATACTAAACTGGAAAAGGCAGTGGCACCCCACTCCAGAACTCTTGCCTGGAAAATCCCATGGACGGAGGAGCCTGGTGGGCTGCAGTCCAGGGGGTCGCTAGGAGTTGGACACGACTGAGCGACTTCACTTTCACTTTTCACTTTCATGCATTGGAGAAGGAAATAGCAACCCACTCCAGCGTTCTTGCCTGGAGAATCCCAGGGATGGGGGAGCCTGGTGGGCTGACGTCTACGGGGTCGCACAGAGTTGGACACGACTGAAGTGACTTAGCAGTAGCAATACTAAACTAACCCTGAAATAAATGTTAGAGGATCTTCTCTAAATAGAAAAGAAGAAAGAATTTGTGGGAGAGGGAGAATTCCACTAGTTAAGACACTAGCCAAGATATGAAAGCAAACCAAATGCTCATCAACAGATAAATGAAAAAAGAAGCAGTATTGTATACACAGCTACACGCACGTGCGTGTGCGTGCACACACACACACACACACACACACACACACACAATGGGATATTAGTCACAAAAAAGAATGAAAATTTGCTATTTGCAACAATATGGATGGACTTGTGAGGAATTTTCCTTAGTAAAATAAGTCAAGTTAGAGAACCAGAAAGACAAATACTCTGTAATATCATCTGTATGTGGAATCTAAAAATGCAACAAACTAGTGAATGTTACAAAGAAGAAGCTGGCTTAAATCTCAACAGTAAAAAATGAAGATCATGGCATCTGGTCCCATCACTTCATGGCAAATAGATGGGGAAACAATGGAAACAGTGACAGAATTTATTTTCTTGGGCTCAAAAATCACTGAATATGGTGTCTGAAGCCATGCAATTAAAAGACACATGCTCCTTGGAAGAAAAAATAGAACAAACCTAGACAGCGTATTAAAAAGCAGAGACATTACTTTGCCAACAAAGCTCCATATAGTCAAAGTTATGGTTTTTCCAGTAATCATGTATGGATGCAAGAGTTGCAGCATAAAGAAAGCAGAGCACCAAAGAATTGATGGTTTTGAACTGTAGTGTTGAGGAAGACTCTTCAGAATCCCTTGGACAGCAAGGATCCCACCAGTCCATCCTAAGGGAAATCAGTCCTGAATATTCATTGGAAGGACCGAAGCTGAAGCTAAAGCTCTAGTACTTTGGCCAACTGATGCAAAGAACTGACTGATTGGAAAAGACCCTGATGCTGGAACGACTGAAGTCTGAGGAGAAAGGGACAACAGAGAATGAGATGGTTGATTGGCATCACCAACTTGATGGACATGAGTTTGAGTAATCTCTGGGAGTTGGTGATGGACAGGAAAGCCCGACGTGCTGCAGTCCATGGGGTCGCAAAGAGTCCAACACAACTGAGTGACTGAACTGAACTGATAGTGATAGGGAGAATACTTTGACCACAAGTTCTTGACATGTCTCGAAATAGAACAGAAAAATATGTTTCTTTTACATGGAAGGATAACCAGGGCAAGCAGGAACTCTGTGTGTGTGTGTGTGTGTGTGTGTGATGGGACAAGTGATGGGAATGGATGAGCAGACAGTATGATGGAGCAGTTTAACAGGAAATCTTTCCCTCTGTAGTGAGATGATTCTCAGAATGAGCTGTTAAGGGAGACAGAAATTTCTGAATCTTAGTGCTTGCCCAAGATTGGGGAAAAGCTGAAGTTCAGAAAAAAGAAGCTTGGCTAAAGATGAGTCAAGCCAAATCAGTGGGTGTTTTATGGATAACTGTGAGCATTTGGCCAGTCTCTTCACCATTACTTTGCACACATTACTTTACTTTTTCATTACTTTGCCAACAAAGGTTCGTCTAGTCAAAGCTATGATTTTTCCAGTTGTCATGTATGGATGTGAGAGTTGGACTGTAAAGAAAGCTGAGTGCCAAAGAATTGATGCTTTTGAACTGTGGTGTTGGAGAAGACTTGAGGGTCTCTTGGACTGCAAGGAGATCCAACCAGTCCATCCTAAAGGAAATCAGTCATGAATATTGATTGGAAGGACTGATGCTGAAGCTGAAACTGCAATAATTTGGCCACCTTATGCAAAGACCTGACTCATTTGAAAAGACCCTGATGCTGGGAAATACTGAAGCCAGGAGGAGAAGCAGATGACAGAGGGTGAGATGGTTGGATGGCATCACCGATTCAATGGACCTGAGTTTGAGTAAGCTCTGGGAGCTGGTGATGGACAGGGAAGCCTGGCATGATGCAGTCCATGGTGTTGCAAAGAGTCAGAGACAACTGAGTGACTGAGCTGAACTGAACTGAACTGGCCAGTCTCTGCTGTTATTTAAGAGAGGCAAAGTCTGTCCTTAGACACAATTGCTGTTACTGAAAGCACAAGTCCATGTGCCTGACACAGAATGAGACCAATGAAAACTAAACAGTAGAGTTTGGAACAGGGAAAGGTTTATTACAGATGCATACACGGAGTAGGGTGGCTCATGCCCTAAGAACCCAAGTTTCAGCAAGTCCCTTTAAAAGCAAATGTGAGAGTGGGGTGTAGTTAGTTGTTGAAGACTTCTTGGTGTCAGATCCTTTGTTCTTGAGGTCAGGTCATGGTCAGGTAATGATGTTCCTGTAAATCTCTACCAGATAAATGTTATTCTCTGTCTTAACAAGGAAGAGAAGTCTCAAGCCACAGCTTTCACCCAGCAATATCCCAGTCCTGGTTAAGAGGAATCAGATCTCAGTCAGCAGGTCTTTCAGGACCACTTCCCACATTCTGCCCAGCTATCATGCCTGACGGATCCAGGCGCCCTACCCAATAGGTCCTCAGTCTCCTCAGACCGTCCAAATGGGGAGATCAGTTCTCAAAGACTGAGACCCAGAAAGATGGCCACTGCTAGTAGGTTGCAGAGACAGGGATGGGGGAGAGTTCACCGCTCCTCAAGGCCTGGGCCAAGGCTAGTGGAGGGCCTTAGTGAGGGCTCTGGAGCACTACAGGTTGTAGTCTTCAGTCTGTTCCTTGGGCCCTCCAGCTCACCCACTGACCCAAAGTTGGGTGATCTCCAGCCCCTCCAGAAGAATGCCTGAATCTGCCTCTTTTCTCATTCTCCATCAGATGACCACCACACCACCCTTGACTTAATCACTTCCTCAGTGGTCCCTCATTGACAGTAACTGTGGGCAGGGCGCACTGTGATGCTGATCAATAGCTGAGCAGGACAACGAATGGTCACTCATTGACAATTTCTGCTTGTGGATGGGGCTCTCTGAGGCACCAAGCAATGGTTCAGCAAGACCTGTTGCCTAGTAACAGGGTGGCGAGATATGAGGCACAACAATGGCTTTCTTCTGAGGACTGTGCTCATGCTGCTCTGTTACATTGTGAAGAGAATAAGAATCACTTTGAGGTTAAAGTCTGTCAAAGTAGTTTTCAAGGTGGGCTGGCCTTCACATTCTTGTTGGCTTTGAAACATTAGCTATACTATATGCTGAGCATGTGGTCAAGTGACAGTTGTTGGAGAGGCTTAGAGATAATCACTGGTGACAGGTATGCCTGGGAATACAATGAAAAGAATGATGAGCAAAAGTTAAATAAGTGTGTGAAACCAGAATCTGAGGTTGGAAATGAGTTAATCAAAAAGATTCCAGCACACTGGACCCAAAGAGTCCTTATGTAACAGAGTAGCATGAGCACATCCTTTAGAAGTGAAGTGAAGTGAAGTGAAATCACTCAGTCGAATCTGAGTCTTGGTGACCCCATGGACTGTAGCCTACCAGGCTCCTCCATGCATGGGATTTTTCAGGCAAGAATACTGGAGTGGGTTGCCATTTCCTCTCCCGGGGATCTCCCCGACCCAGGGATTGAACCCAGGTCTCCCACATTGTAGGCAGATGCTTTACCGTCTGAGCCACCAGGGAAGTAGCCAAAGTAGCCACTGCTGTGCCTTATTACTCCGCATCCTGTAACTAGGCAACAGGTCTTTCTTAGCCATTGGTCAGTGGTTCCATGGGCCCCACCCACAAGCAACCAACTATCAGTGAGATACCTACTGGTACTTGTCCTCCTCAGCTGTTGGTCAGCACCACAGTGGGCCCTACCTACTGATAACTGTCAATGAGGGACCATAGGGAAAGTGATTCAGTCAAGAGTCGGTCGTGTGAGGTGACTGGTGGTGAGCTGACTCTTGCCGTTGACCAACTTAGAATTTATTACAATAATGAGGATACATTTCTGGTAGTGGGGCAAGTTGAAGTTTCCTACTCAATATGAGAGTTAAAACATCCCCAAAAATATTAGTGGTGGAGACTTTTGAGACTTTCTTTGCTCTGATGAGTAATCTTATGGAGACTGTGTATTGGCCGTGGGGCAACAGACGGAGGATTCACCAAGTGTGCGGGTCTCTAAAGCTCATCAGAGTAGATAAAACATCCAACCTGTTCTTCATTCTTTTTTTCCACTGTGCATGCTTGTTCTTAAGTGCCTTATGCCCTTCAAGAAACCTGAACAGGCAGAGGGTGGTCTAGAGATGAAGTGATTAGAGGACTCTGAAAGGCTGAAGTGGGATGGAAAGGGTTTGGCAGAGGTTCATAGAGGGATGGAGGAGGCAGTAGTGTTTTATGGTGACACATAAATCAAAGGATAAAGGGAACTGAAGGGAAATTTGAAGGTGATGAGAAGAAGGAAGGAGAAGGTGCAGGGAGATGGGAAGGGGTAGGTATTTGGTAAGTTAGTAGGCAGAGAGCCCATGTTTCTGAGGCCACTGGAATTCTAAATTGTCTTTAGCAAAAACTTTTGCCAGTTTTTAAAGAGTTTGAATTCAGTTAAGGTCATAATGGTAGAGCAGAGAAAGAAAAGGGAGCAAACAGAGTAAGGATTTACCCACAGGATTTCAGTCAGGAGGTTGAGGGGCCTCCTAGGGTAAAGCAGTTGGAGATTAATTCCCTATTGAATTAAACTCCAAGAGGATAATAGGAAGACAATTAAGGCAGGAGGCTGGGCCCTGCCCAGACCACATATCTCTCATTCCTGAAGAAATCAAGAGACCTCCCTTTGCCACACACACACAGAAAAGACTCCTTGCAGGCTGAAAGGGGAACAATGTCAAGGGATGCTGTCTCTACCCAGATGCCTTTTTGGTAAAATCCACTTGGTTAAGAGATGTGTGCACACACATGAGAGGATCCTAACATACACCAAAATGGACTGTGAACCAGGCAAATCAGAATGATTGGCCCAAAGGAAACCCAGAAGATATGCCTCATAAAAGTAATTCAAACTGCCATGAGGGCACAAACTCAGGAACTCTCCCTCTGTGTCTGCCTTTGTGCCTATCCATACGTACTCTTTGCTTTTCCTGTTAATAAATACTTTACTTGTCTTACTACTTTTTGTCTTTATGGGAATTCTTTTCTTCAAAGCCTAAGGGCCAGGCGCTTGTCACTGACCACTGATCTAGGATCTGGTACTCTCACATCTGTGACCCGGCCTCAATCTCTAGCTGGGAACCAAAGCCCCACTTCAAGTTATTGCAGGCCCAGACTACCAGAGATCAGATTTATTAATCAAATCAGATATAAGACCTTAAAGGGGCCTGGAAAATGTCCTGCTTGATTATTCCTTTGTACAGTCCCTGTCTGAAGTGCCAAAAATATTTCCTCCCCCAGTTCCCATTAGGTGAGTCAGGAATGAGTCCTCACTCAAAATGCCAGAGAAAAACTTCTTTATTCAAAAAAATCAAAATAACTCCTTATTATGCTATAACAGACTTGACTTCCAGAGCACTGCTTGAATTCCCAAATTCATCAACAAGAGAGTTCAAAGGATCTGCAAGGTGCAGTTAGTTATCTGGGCAGGAATGACAAGAGTCCCATATGGGAAGTCCAATCCTGATCCAACTCCTGGCCATATGAAACTGTCAAATAAAAATTAAGTCAGAAAGACTTCAGTCAAAAAGACCATTGCAATAGGGAAAGTCCACTAACCACAAAATTTGCAGGCATCTCAAAATGAAACAGAAAAGCATTTTTTTTTTTAAATAGAGGGATAAGTAGGGCTAGCAGGAATTTTGCTGGAGTATGAGGGGATTGTGGGGGTGAGAAGGCAGCATGAGTAGGGCAGTTTAACAGGAAATGTTTGTCTTGTGGACAGCCAGCAGTGAGTTTCATCTTAGTGCTTGCTTAAGCTTGAGGGTGAGCCAAAATGTGAGGTTTGTGGAGAGAAGCCTGAATAACATTTGGTCAAACCTGTGGATGAAAGCTTGCCTGCCACATCAGTAAACAAAGGATGCAGCAGCCATTAGGCCAGCAGCCAACTCCTCCCAACCCTGTGTACCCTGAGGGGATTCAAGAGGGAGACAAGCAGGATTCTGGCCCTAGATAGTTAAGATGCATATCAAAAGAATGATTTCAATGACTTCAGTGAGCCCAGACTCTTGCATCTTCCTATACACAGAAAAGTGCTACATTTATTAACTTGACATGTCTGGTTTTCTGTAATTAACAGTCATCTTTTGATGTTCCGGCTACCTAGTTTTCATTGCACAACTCCCATATATCCTGGCTCCTCCCTTACCTCTTTGGAGCAGTCCCTTAGAGCCATCTCAGAGGATGTCTCCAGGGCTTAAATCCTCAGTTTTGTCCAGCAAATAAAACATAATTCTCAACTTTTACGTTGTGCATTTAGTAGACAAACCAATGGGTAAGTTCTGAGTAACTGTGAGCCATTACTGTTTTGAAAATCTTTCTGAATTCCCACTTTGCCTCTCTCTTCATGTTGGTAATGAAGAGGAAAAATTAAAATTTTACATAACCTCCTGCTGGTTCTGCCTCTGTAACTCAGCTTGCTCCTTGCAAAGTCTGGATCACGTAGGTCATGTAGTCTCAGAAAGTGGGGACTTTCAGTACTAGGAACTGGAATTTATCTCACTCACCCTTGTCCTGCTCTTTGCAATCGCCCAGCCCCTGTGAATCTACTTAATCATGCCTGTCCAGGTCAGGCATCCTCCTCCCCATCTTGACCACTGTTCCCACGCCCATGAAACCCTTTAGTTTAAACCATCCTGTTAACAGGCAGTGTTGCCCACTATCGTCTGTCTATAAAAACCCTATAACCCCTTTGTTCAGGGCTCAGAGCTGGAGTGTTAACTCCTCTGGGCCCGCCAGCATTAGAAATCTGAGTTCTCCAACTCTCCAAGTGTGGTGCTTGGTTTCTCGATTACTGCTTTCTGAAACAGTATTGCTCAGTGAGCTCAAGAATGATAAAAACATCAACTTTAGAAAGTCAAAGCCTCAGGATAGCCAAGTTTCCAGTGTAACCATGACCTCAGCTTGAGTCTCAGGCTTCCCTGGTCAAACTTCAATGAGATCCTAACCTTTTCAAATATCACAGACATGTTTACCCAGAGCTCTTTCTGCTACTGTCTTAGAATAACTACATAATGATGATCCACAGCTTTAAATAAGCAGCTATTTCACAACTATTTTTCTGAGATAATCTCAGTTCCCTACACAACACAGACACTGTCACTAAAATTTCAGGGGGAATTATAATCACTTTCCAGCAAGGGAATGAGATCATGGTGTCCCCAACTTTTACTCAGGGCTCAAATGGCCGCTTTCCATACCTGTTGACTGTGAACAGTCCAGCCATTGTCCCCACAGGAAATGGCACTTGGTAAGTCACTTTTTTTTTTTTTCTGAGATAGTTCTCATATTCCTAAAAAGAACTGTATCTGGATACAACAGTATCACCCGCTGGTGTGCGACACAGTTTACAATTATACAGGGGAGATTTTATTTTTTAATGGAAGCAGAGGCAGGAGCCACCCTTGTCTACCAGCTTCAGGATGACATGGCATGCCTACATGGACAAGCAACCTCACCTGCCAATTAAGCAAACAAAGGATGTTTTGGACAGCCAGTCAGCAGCCGCTGATACTGTCCCTGAAGGTGCACCCTGAAGGGCCCGGGGTGGGAAACACCGTGATTCTAGCCCTAGATAGCTGAGATGAACATCAAAGGAATGATTTCCATGAGCCCAGGCTTTTGAATCTTTCCATAGAAAGAAAAGCGCTAAATTACTCAACCAGGGATGTTCATTTTGTGCTTAGCGGTAACATTTTCTTATTCCATTACATGTTTTCTTTTTTCCCACCAAAAACTCCTATATACCCTGGCTCCTCCCGTACCTCTTTGAACAGTTCCTCAGAGCCCTCTGAGAGGCTGTTTCCTGGGCTCTGGTACAGTCCAAACATAACTCTCAACTTTTAGGTTGTGTGTTTTTCTTCAGTCTACACCTCCTCCATATTCACCACCACAGTCCTGTCTGAAGTCTTTTTGCGCTGACTGAAAATCCTGAACTTCACAAAACTCTCACCCTTAGGATTATGCGTATTGGTCTGTGAGCTCCAGACCAAAGGCCTCGGCCTGGCGCTGTGGGAACTACATCACCCAGAAGGGGCTGCATCTGAGCATAGTTGAACCAATGAGGAGGCGGGGGAGGGACGTTTCCGTGCCTTACAGGGGCCACTTTGGGGCTGGGCTCCTGGCTTGGACTTCCAGGTGGTTACTTTATCTGTTCTTGGCTTGGTCCCGGGGCTTAGAGGTTCCCAAGCAGTGTCACACCCAAGCGGGCAGAAGAGAAAGCATGGTCCGCACTGCACAGAGGCGGGTCTGAGGCTTGGCAGCGTCACCACCCCTGTCCCGGAATGGGAACTACAAAGCCCGGTTCGCTGCCCTTGTTGCCAGCCTCTGCTGGCTCTGGTGGTGGCCTCTGCACTGATGGGCCTACACAGGTGGGTGCTGCCATTCCCAGATCATCACCCAAATCCTAAAGTCCCTAGATGAAAGTGCCTGCTCAAGGCACTGAAGTGCAGGCGACCATGTCCAGGACAGAGGTGTGCTCGTGAGTGATGTCCCCTCCTGACAGCCAGTGAGAAAAGATGTGGGACAGATGCAAGCAGAGGGACCAGCATGTGCAAAGGCTTGGCTGTGCGACTGAATCCGGAGCATCTGGCAAACTTAGGATCCCTGTGCCGTCCGCAAGGAACCGAGCGTGAGGGGAGGAGTCACATCTGGAACCTTCATTCCTAGGGCTTTGCAGGCCCTGGGGAGTTGTGACCAGAAAAGGGACACAATCTGGGTTAATATTTTCAAAGTTTCCCAAGGGTTGCTCAGGGAAAATAAGGAGGTGGAGGGAGCGGTGATGAAGTTGGAGGCAGGGAAGTCAAAGAGGAGGCTGCTGGCAGTTTTGCTGGGCCAGGCCAGAGTGATGGCAGGGAGGAGAGCCAAGCCTTCAGGCCTCCCTGCTGTATCAGATAATGTTAAAGAAGAAGGAAGAGAGTGAAGGACCATCCTTAGATTGTTTTCTATTTGTTTGTTTTTCTTTCTCTTCCTTTATTTTTTCCCCCTGAACTTCTGGAAGAATGGAGATGGAGAAGTTGAATGGAGGGAGCTGGTTGTGTGTTGGAGGAATGTCAGAGGTTGACTTTTGGATGGGGTTATTCTGAGATGTTCAAAAGTGTGTGTGTCTGTGTGTGTCACATAGACATCTGGACAAGCATGTCTGCAGTTTTAGCAGGGGTCTAGGATGGAGATATTCAGAGAACTTTAGATGTGGAGCTGGGTACAGCCAGGGGATCAGATTTAGGGGAGGGAATCTTAAGGTTATTTCAAGTGGGCCTGAAGTGACAGAGGGAGGGGCTGGAGATTAGATACCTCAGGTGGGCAGCCACAAAACTGCCATGAGGAGGGAGGTGCCCTCAGTCCCAGTGCTTCTGGCTGTTACCTGAGGGAAGAGAGGCCCATGTGTATCAGGAGCCAGAGCTAGGGAATGGTCTATATTCATTGCCGTGTGGACTTAGCAAGATGTTGAATCTACTCCCTGGGAACAAGAGAAGCATCAGCCAGGCCAGACCAGTGTGTCAGATCCTCCACCACAACAAGCCCCTTGGCAAGAGGAGTGATCCAGTGTTCTGATGGAAATTTCCTTGAGCAGGCTGACCTTTGGGGATGGACATGCACAAGGCCAGCTGCAGTGCTAAGACAGCTAGCGTCCCACTGGCCTGTTGAGACCCATTCTCCAGAATTTACTTATGAAATAATTGCTTCTTTAAACATTTCTCTAAAGAAAAAACACACAAAGGATATTTAAAGCTTATGGATTTAACTAGTTAAATGTAGGCAAATTCTTACTAACAGTTGGAAAAATTACCATACCTACAAACATTTGAATAAAATCAAAAATCAAAATGAAAAATCAACAAGAGAATCCACCACAATGAGAAGTTCAAGCACAGGAACTAGAGAATAGCCCCCACTCCCTACAACCAGAGAAAAGCCTGCACAGCAATGAAGGCTCAGCACAGCCAAAAAATAAATGTTTTTGTTTGTTGTTTGTTTGTTTGTTTTTAAGTAGGATGCTGCAGCATTCTCTGCTGGTCCAGAGGTTAAGACTCTGAGCTCCGGAAACAGGGCAGGGGGTATGTTAAATCCCTGGTCAGGGCACTAGATCCCACATGCCACAACTGAAAACCCCACATGCCACACCTGAGACCCAGCACAGCTGATTAAAGGAATGTTTAAAAGTTGGATGCTGTTAATCTCTCACCAAGAGAAAACTCCAGTAACATTTTAGTGAAATAAAATTAAAAAAAAAAACAAAAAAAAACTTAAAGATCTTATTTTGCAAGTTCTCTTGGTTGATAGCAAAAATTTTCTCAAAATATGCAGTTGTTCTAAAAAAAATTGAAAATACAGAAACTAAAACCCAACCATAAATGTGTAGGGAACAGCAATTACTATAGCATCTGGCCACCACACACAGGAATGCACATGTACCCAGGTCCAGCCCCAGCTGGATCCAGGGGTTCCCTCGGGATGATGGCATTGGCAAAAAGGATAGCAAAGGGGAGAGACAGAGGCTTGATCTAACTGGTTTTCGCAGAAAGCCAACAAAGCCTGTGACACCAGACTTGCACTGACCACGGAGGCCACAGGTGCCCTCTCGAATAGCTGAAGGTGCCCCACCTTAGGCACCTTCTTGAGTGGGTCTTAGAAGCCCGGGCAGGTAAGTGGTCTCAGAGGGCCCCCACGCTCCAATTAGTCATCCTGAAGGAAGAACAGAGAAGAATAGGAGAGAAAAGGAAACAAGAACGACATGGGGAAACCAAGCCTGATGAGCAAGGTCCGTAACTTTATTTTCAAAAGGAGCTTTTATACCCTAAGTTGTACATAGAAAATAATAGGGGGTGCAAAGTCATGCAAGGTCAGCAGTCCTTGACCCTTATCAAAACCAGGCTTTCTTTCTGCAAACTTATCATATACAATCTTTAGGTGATTTACATCATCTTCTGGACAGGAGATCTGCTAACATTCTTCTTCTGATAAAGGTTAGTCAACCAGAAAACCTTATTTTCTCCAAAAGGTGATTTTTCTTAAAGTTTGGTGCCACTCCCTGAAAGCAATAGATAGAGTTGCATTCCTATAGGGCAAAAGGTGCAGTGGGGGATAACAAGGAAAGAATTTATTAACTCAAGGGTCTAAGGTTGTTAACATCAAAGCTTCTACTTATATTTTTATATACCAACTATATTAACCAATACACTTCCAGGGTCACAGTGGGTAAGGGATATGGAAACTTGGCAGCAAGCATTAGCTCAACAAAGAAATCCTCTACTAGTTCTATTTTAACAATTTCTAACTCCCCAAGAAGCTCTGCATTGTTAGAATATCTTAAGCTTCCCATGCCTCTCGTGGTTGGGAGGCTGTGAACAATCACATGCATAGCTGTAAGAGTCCAGAAACCTGTCAGGCAAGTTAGAAAGCTATCTGAGGGATTTGAATTGGAACACACCTATTATATCCTGTAGACTTATTAACTAGGGCTCTAAGTTGATTTTCTTACAGAGAAAGGTGGTCGGGGATAGCCCCCTGCCAATGTCAGAAGAGTTGGTGAAAGTCGTAAAATAGTAAAACAGACAGATTCTGGTTTTGGGGTAGATGCTCGAGCAGGTCCAGGGGGCCCCTCGAGTCCTGATTTGCCTTTGCATGTCAGGTCCTCTCCACATGACCTTTGTCATGGGTGGGAACTCCCGTGATGGCTCCCAGCATCTCCCCCTTTTTTTGTTTCTGAAAACAGCCAGATGCAATTCAGTCGCAAGCTTCTGAGTGTTCTGTCAGAGAGTTCTGAGAATACAAGGAAGAATAATTATGAGAAGCAGAATTAAAGTGGCCACAGCAGCATAGCTAAAAATAGTAGACAGAAAGTTCTTTCCTGAAACAAAGTTAGAGAATGTATGGAAAAAGTCACTTGCTACTCCTGCAGCAGTAAAATCTAATTGAGAGTGTTCCATGGTCTTTATCTGATTGTGAAGTTTCCCTAAATCTAAACTAATATCAGAGCTGTTCCAGACACCTGAAATATGATTTTTAATCTTTTCCTAGTTATAATCTGTCTCGTTTACTTTCAGGGGTGTTACACATATCCACTGGTAGTCGGCATGACAGGACAGTGCCAATTCTACTTTTAATGTCTGTAATTCAGTCCCAATATGTATTATTGCTTTTTCTAGGACATCTATCCTCATTTCTAGCTTCCTGTGTTGCCAGTGTTAAAAAAACATTTTTGGACATAGTATCAACATATTGAGCAGTATGTACTTGTTGAGTCAATGATATTGCTGCCACAGTAACAGAAGTAATTGCAGATATCAAAGCTGCGATTCCCAAGATAAGTAGACCCACAAACCATCATGATTGCATTAAATCTTGTAGTTGTTGTAATATAGCAAGACCATAATTATCATACCAATGTGTGGTTACAGTTACAGGCACTATAAGATAGGATGGACGTTGCAACACCACAAAGGAGCAAACATTATATTGGGGCGGGGTGGGGGGGGTGTCAAACAAGATGAGAGCATACATTGTTCACAAGACACTACATGAGTCTTGTATGAATGATTCATTTGTATATTAAGTCTTTGGGAGTCATTAGCAAAGAGAAAAACACAAGGCGAGGGTAGACAAGCTAAAATAGAATAAGTAGAAATATTTTCTGGCTGGGTTAAGGTAATAAGGGCAGTAGCGGTAAGGGCCCTCCAAATTTCTGGTTGCCAAAAAGTTCTGCCTTTAGCCATATAAGACAGCACAGGAGGAACAAATTGATTACAATGCCATCTAGTGGTGCGTAATGGCCAAGGAACTGGATGTTCTTTCCAATTGTCAAATCTACAGGTAAATTCATCATCAGGCACTGGATCCTGACCTGGATCCGGGTTGCTCCAGTCCTGAATGGTATAATTTCCTCCTCCTGGTATTCTGTAATCAATTCTTGAATTATAAGTACAAGGTTTCCAAATCGGATATCCTGAACGACCATCTATGGTGTTCCATATGACATCTGAAGGGGCAGCATTATCACAATTCAGATATTCTGGTGGAGATTTGAAAAGCAGGGATGTATAGGGGTCAAGGACGCCGGGCATACGAGCCAGTAATATCCAAACTGACCAGTAGTTTAAGGATGGGGAATCTGTCAGAATTGCTTTTTTAGAGGCTCCAATACATCCTTCTTTGGTAGGAGTAATAAAGCTTCCTGAATGATCAAAGGGGAAGCTAAAACAAACAGGAAGATCGTCTGTTCATACCTTAAAGGTATAACTGAAATTTATAGGGTATTTATCCTTTGTATAGGAAACATATGATTCTCCTAATAACTGAGGCTGGTTTGTGTGGACCTGTATAGGGTCACTGTTCCAAGTAACTACTTGAAAGGTCAGAGGATCTGGGAAGTATGCCCAATACTTTTCTGGAGCGGGGGAGAAGGCACTTACCTGGCAAGATAGTAAGGCAAGCATAGCAATAAACACTCTCTCAGGAGAGGCTGGAGAGCCCTTTGGGGAAGCTATCCCCTGTGCCTGATGACAGAGCATCTTAATCTGTCCCCAGGTAGGTATAGAGGCTTGTTGAGTGACCCACATAGGACACCCTGGTGATTTCCTGCAGGGTAAAGAATTAGGGGGAACAATATCTTTTATATGGAGTTGTGACATCTGTCTGGTGGGTGGTTCCACTTCTTGTTCATCCGGGATCTCTGGTGTCATTTGTCTCGAGATCAGCTGGGCTTCCCATATTGGCGGAAGGAGTGGAGGTAGAGGAGGTCCCTTCCTTTTTTGTGGTTGAGGCAATGGGGGGACCAGGTGTCTAGGGAGCTGTGACATGACGAATCAGTCTGTCCGGGATCCAAATAAGAGAATCTGCATCCTGTGGAAAAACACAAGCATATCTTTGGCCACTAGCTAATAATGGGTTGGGACCCCTCCATTGTCCAGAGAGGAGGTCCTTCCATTTTACCATCAGCTTTATATTTTGTCATTCCGGGCACCAATGACAAAGCATTGCAGTGGTTCTGGATGAATCAACATTCAGGTTATCTATTACAAAGAGAGCATGCTGCAGGATCTGATTCAGCCTCCACCCACCTTCCCACCGGCCTCTGTTCTGTTCACCAAGAAGACTGTACTTTGGCCTTGTGACCGGGAGGTTTCTGTTGAACTCAGAGGGAGGTGGAGGAGCGGGTCTGTGAGGTTGGGGGCACTGTCTGGCCTGCAGTGAGGAGAGAAGCAAGAGTTCTCCCCCTCTGGGTCCAGTAACTCCAGGGGAACCTCCTGGGAAGAAGCCTCTCAAACACCTTCCCTGCAGTTTCCACAGTTACAACATGTCCCACGTCTCAGGGTTTGGCTGTGGGTTAACAAATCCTCCCTTGTTGGACATGAAAAGTGTTTCCACAGAGTACCTGCCAGAACTTGGCCTCAGTTCGTCTTCTTCTTGGACACGAAAAGTGTATCCAGAGAGAATCTGCCTGTATCTTGGCCTCAGTTGGTTCTGTTGTTGGACATGAAACGTGTTTCCACAGAGAATCTGCCTGTATCTTGACCTCAGTTGGTCCTATTGCTGGAACAAAAAGAATTTCCACAGATAATCTTCCTGGATCTTGGCCTCAGTTGGTTCTCCTGTTGGACATGAAAAGTGTTTCCACATAGAATCTGGTTCTTGGCTTCGGTTGGTACAGATTTAACAGGCAGTATGTTCAGGGCTCAGGAAAGTTAGTTCTCAAGCTTCCTTTAAGCCTATAGCACCTCCTCACCTCCACCCCTTCCATGGTCATGGAGCCTTGTCTCCCAGAGGAAGGTGTTTGGAAATACCAGTCACAAAGTCACATACTAAAGAGGAGTAAGGCCATGGCAGGCAGGGCCGGGTGTTCTTGGGGGAGCAGAAGGGCCTTGAACACTCCATGCTGGACCCCGTGCCACATGCTTTTCCTCCTTCTCACTGGATATGCAGTTTTCTATTCCTGGGTGCCTGCCAGAGAGGGGCTCCCAAGACACCTCAAGATAGGGTTGGAGATGGGCAAGCTGGGTGCCAGGGAACCTGAGACCTTCCAGCAAGTCAGTGCACTATGGACAAGGACAAGCCTCACTGAATGGTTAGGACTTGTCCATTCAGGACACCCTCTCTGGGCTACAGGTGGCAGTGCTGCTGCCCCCAGTGCCCACCTGGGTCTCAGGAGGTTGAAGAGAGATTGAGTTGTCCTTTCCACCTCCTGCCCAGAGAATGACAAAGACCGGTACCGAAAAGTCAGAGCAGGGTGGGCAGAGTGAGTGCTTCAGTCTCACAGGGTCCCTGTGCAGAGGGGTTTACTCCTAACTGGATCCTTCTTGGCTGGTTCTCTTTCTGTGTTGTCTTCACATCAAATCTCACAAGGACAAGGCAGTCAAGGTACCCACAACATCATTTGCCCAGGTGCCAACAACCGTCCTTATTTATTATGGGAGGGGAGACAGGGTGGCTGGTGTGACACTTCACTGGAACACAGGAGAACCCTCCTAGGTAGTGTCTCTTCTACCATCTGAGACCCAGGTGGGCACTGGGGGCAGAGCACCTCCACCTGGGGTCCAGAGAGGGTATCCTGAATAGACAGTTCCAAAGGGTCCAGTGTGGCTTCAGGGGGGTATGGGCAAGAGGGGCACTAACTCCTTTATAAATATTTCAGACAACCACTGAGTTCCTTTTGGTTTTTGGTTTCAGATCTTTTTGATATGGTCCATTTTCAGAGTCTTTATTGAATTTTTTACAATATTGCTTCCATTTTATGTTTTGATTTTTGACTGCAAGGCATGTGGGATTGTTATCAAGTCCAATCTCGCTCTGCTTGCCTCACAACAGGCCAATAAATCAGAGGCGAGGTGCTGAGGCCTGGAATAGGCCTTTACTTGGAAAGCTAGCAGACTGAGAAGATAGCAAACTAATATCTCGAAGAAACTCTCTGGATGCTAGTGTCTTTTACAGAACACAGAGCTGGGGAGGTGAGGAAATAAAGATAAAAGGCCATTAATCTGGCAAATATCTCCTGGAATGGCCAGTCTCAGAAGGAGATGTGTTACTTTCTCCCTTCATCTAGCCATCCACAGGTGGGCAGGTCCTGAACAAAGGCAGAGGGGCAGGGTTTCCTGAGGCAGGCCATTGTGTATGGACAGTATCACTGTAGTAAACAAACCAACAAGAAACGAAGGGTAAAGTAAATCATTCAACATGGAGTCAGATTTTGTTCTTCCCTGTAACAATTCCCCAGTGTCAGTGTCCATTCCTCAGTCTTATGGAAAGAAAAGTGATAACTGTTTTCATTGCTCCATGAGTTGCATCTTTTGGGGAGTGTCCACCACTTGTGCCAGTGTTCCGAATGTTGAGATTTGTCTTCTTTTGTTGTTCTTTGAAAGTCTCTACTTCATATATGTAGACATAAAAATATTTATAACCTAGTTGTTGAGAGTTATGTTTTATTCAGTAAGAATCTTTTAGGATTTCAAACCCAGGAGGCAGCATCTAAAGTTAAGGAATTTAGCACTTTTCTATGTATGTGAAGTTGCACCAGCCATCTCACTGAAATCATTCCTTTTGATACACACCTTACCACCTGGGACTGTTAGGGGAAGCACGCTGATTGAAACTGCCCACCCTGACCAGGCACCATAGTAACCATTTACATGAGTTGTTTTATGACAGAAGATCCTGATAAGGAATATGGAACAAATAAGCCACCACCAACCGGAAGAGTCCAGGAAAGATCGAAAGGAGACACCGCGTGTCCGTCCACTTCCCAGAATCCCACTTGCTAGCATCCATCTTGGCTGAGAGATGTGTGCACCACCAGGAAAATCTCTGAATTAGAATGATTGACCAAAGACCACCCAGAAACTAATCCCATCACCATAAAACCCAACATTGCAAGCCACGCGGCAGAGCAGTACTCCTGGGCTCCCTTACCCTACTGCTCTCCATCCGGGTGCCCTTTCCCAATAAAATTTCTTGCTTTGTCAGCACATGTGTCTCCTCGGACAATTAATTTCCGAGTGTTAGGCAAGAGCCCAGTTTTGGGTCCTAGAAGGTGTCCCCCTTCCTGCAACAGGACCAGTATCCTGTCTTCTCCTTCTCAAGATTCCTCAGGGATCACTGTGGGGAGTGGCTGCAGTCTGATGGCTGGTAGAGAGCAGGTATTCTTCTCCTTCCCGAGTTTCTTCAGGGCTCACCATGACAAGTGACTGCAGCCTGCTGGCATCTAGAAGGAAGGTATTCTCCTTCCCAGGTTTCCTCAGGGCTCACACTGGGGAGTGGTTTCAGCCTAATGGCTGCTAGAGAGCAGGTATTCTTCTACTTCTTGAGTTTCTTTAGGTCTTACACTGGGGAGTGGCTGCACTTTGATGGTTGCTAGAAAGCAGGTATTCTTTTCCTTCCCGAATTTCCTCAGGGTTTACTTTGGGGAGTGTCTGCAGTCTGATGGCTTCTAGATAGTAGGAGGGGGAAGCTGGGTCCTTCTTGAGATCATATCAGCAGAGACAGCAAGCATGTCCTGTGACTCCAGACAATCTTCCAACATTCAGGGTTAGCGTTCAGCCTGCAGGATCCACAGCCATCAGCTCAGCCACCATGCTCTGCACTTAGTTGCTATGCAGCCCTGAAACCTACAGTGCAGGAGGCCCTCTAAGTGTGGCATCCTGTCCAGCAAACTCTCGGTCACATCCTCCAAGCCCAACCAAGGCCCAGCTTTGCTGAGAGGGTCTCACTGGGGACCCAGGTTCCCCCTTCTGCTCTATCACATTCCATACCCGAGTGGGGAGAAGGCAGGGGCTAGGGGCAGAGTGCCTCCACCAAGTAGGGCAGAAGTTTTCCCATCACCCCTTGTGGTCCATCCCTAGGAGCACAGTCTAATGTCACTGTGCAGCAGAGGACATGTGTCCCCAGATCAGGCATTCTCTCCAGGGGATTGGAACTGTGAGCACTAACACAGGAAACCCCGAGTGACCTGCTTAGGCTGGAAGACTAGTTCCTGGGATGTAAGCTGAAGTCTGAAAGTAGCTTCTCCTTGGGATTAGCCTTTTCCAGACCTAGCTTGGGGGCAGCAAGAGTGAAATAAGTGGCCCCCAGCTGGGGCAGTCACACAGTGCCTCTCAACAACCCCATGGAGACTGTGAAGCTGAGTGACCATGAGCCCACATTCACCCAGCAGATGGCCAAGTGGATCGAAGTCACTGAGTCTCCAAACCCGGGAGTGCGGGTTCACGTGAGCAGGTGACAGATACTCCCCAGCTCAGATGGACTGTAGCCAGGGGCTTCCCTACTGTCCAGAAGATGTTTGGCCCGAGTCTAAGGACTTCACAGGGAGCTATCCAACCACTTCATGTGTGGGGCCTCAGGTAACGTCCTTGATTCATGGCTGGGGAGGCTGAAGATGGGGTGCACTCAGAGTTCCTGGTCCCCATAGGCATTTGTCACTTAGGCTCACTGTCCCTGCCTTCCTGGGGACCACCCTCTCCACCATATCTGTCACCATCTATTCCGTCCCCCCTTCTGAGAAAAGCTGAGATCTGGGTAACAGTGCTGGCAGGACCCATGCAAGCAGGATCTCTGCCCCGCCTCCCACTCTTTCTCAAAGGGCATGTTTCACAAGGTGATAAGGCTTTAAAGAGCAGAGCACATTATATGCTGAGAGCCTGGCCTGACTCAGAAAGGAAGCTCAGAGGGACCCCTTGTCCCCAACACAGTCAAGACAAAGTCCTGGGATCTGAGAGGGAAGGGGGAGCAAGGGCCAGACTCCAGGAGATCTCAGGAGGTGGGCCCCAGCCCTCCTCTTTCTCTGGGCCCTCCCAACAAACAGATGTGGGTTATGGAAGTTTCCCTGAGAGCCACATGCAACCACTGCAAGGACTTAACTTTGTGCAAGGACATATGGGGGTTCTCACAGCACCAGGGAGGGCCCGATGGGCAGGGAAGGCTGAGGGATTTGTTCACCAGAGAGTGAGGGCCCATGACAGCACTGCTTTAACCCGGGGCTCCAAGACACAGGACTTGTGTATGAGTCACACTTGTGGCATGTCTGCTCTCTGCAGGAAGCACTCTATCTGTGTCCCCACAAGCTAAGCTTTGATAGAGCTGTGGGCTTGGCCGGGGAGCTGGGGATTCTCAGTGCAGGACAGAGACAGTACCAGGGTCAGGGCACTGTGTGGAAAGTCTCTGTGAGTGGTTGAGAAAGGCCAGAGCTCGAACTGCCACTGCTTGGAGGACATGAACATTCACCTGAGGGAGCAGAGAGGATCCTGCATACCCCCAAAACTGCCCCAGAGGCCAGGTTAGCAGCATGCTGCCAGAACAAGGGTCATCCAGGACACCAGGCAGGATGTGCACTGGGAAGTGGCAGCAGAGACTCTAGGCCACATGAAGGCCCAGTGACCCTGGGTGGGCGCAGACGGCCTCAGACTGCATCAGCACCCAGAAGACCAGGGGGGTCCTGGGTGAGGGAAGGGTGGGGGCTTCCCACACCTTGCAGACCTGGGCGAGCTCATACTGCATGTCCTTGATGGTGCTGTTATTTGATTCCAGAATATCAGAGGAGAGGAAGGCGTCAGGAAAGCACAGCCTGGCTCCACTTTGGGGACATCCATAAAGGAGGGACTGCTTTGGGAAGGCCTCGGAGTAAGACCCAGGTGTGTGTCCACTCCCAGACTCCAAGGGGGCATAGCCTCGGGGCTGGCTGCCTCAAGTCACCCAACTGGCCGGGACCCTAGAGCCAGGCCTGGCCACACCAGAGACCCCTATCCACATCACCCACTCTTTCTGTGACATCTCTCAGGTCAGGGGGCAGAGGAACGAGGCCCAGCCCTGGGCAGGGTCTCTGCCAGGTGTGGTCAGGCCTACTGGCTCCTGGGCACTGAGGCCTCATCTGTCCCTTCCTGGCAGTGCCCAGTGACCAGGACAGCCCACCCAGGGGAATGCCACAGACCACCACGGATGCACCAGGGAACAGAGGCTCAGCCTGCACCCAGAAGTGCCTCCCAGAAAAGCCTTCCCAGCATGTGCCACACAGGCCACCATGGGCCTGCCTCTCCTTCTGTGGCCTCTTCCAGCTCATCTTAGTGTCCAGGCAGATGGCAGCCATGGCCTTGCCTAAGATGCCAAGCTGCAGTGGGCAGTGCACTCTGGCTAGGGCGGCTGGAAGGCCAGGGAGGCACTGGGGAGACCTTGAAGACACTGGAGCCAGGAGACCACTGTGCACACGGGCCTGGGTGCCCTGGCCAGGAAACCACGACCACCCCTTCCCAATGCTGACTGAGGGTCTCCACTGGAGGGACAGAGCCCCACCCGGAGCCTTCAAGGCCTACCTACAGCTTGTGGGACACGAGAGTCAGGGCCGAGGGGTCCAGGTTGGAGGCCACCAGCACCTCGCTGAACTGTACCTCCTCCTTCCAAAGGGTGGCGGCCTATGCCTATACCTTGAGCTCCAGGATGAGGTTCCTGAGGCCGGCTTTCTTCTGAGCCTCCAGGATGCCCATGGTGAACTTCCAGGGACCCTTTCTTCCTTCCTTCTACATAAACACAGAAATCTGTATCTGTAACCTACATGTGTAACTCTAGGAGAGCATCCACACAAATAATCTTGCACTGTATACACAAAATCTGAATCTCACATACATAATCCAGAAGGACTTGATACTCAACCATCTGCTTTACTTCTAGGGGAAAAAAATCTAACAAAGGGTATAGATCTCCCATAGATTCATCATACCTGAATCAGGTGGCTGTATACTGACAACAGTCACAGCATTGCAAATTGACTATACTGCAATATAGCAGAGGCATAGTATTAAAGAGAAGGAAAGAAAACCAGTGCCTGTTTTATTCCCCCCAGACTCCCTGACTGGGACTGCTACCCCATCCCTGGAGCCTAACCAGGCGTGGGCCCCACTGCTTGACTGGGGTGGGTTCAAGAGAGCCTGGCATGGTGCCCAGCATTGAACCATTTTAAAGGTTTACTTTCTGCTTTGTTCTGGCTTGGACCAGACTCCTCAGCAGGATCCAGGCCTCTAGGGACTTGGGAACAAATACGACTAAGCCTTCACATGCCCTGGTGCTGGGCATTCCAGTTCAAGCTTCCTTCCCAGCAAAGTGTTACCCCTCATTTTTGTGAAAGTGGAAAATACCTTCCATGAAGTTGTGATGCTGTGTGTTGGAAATATAACTGAAATTTCTGGGATAAACATGTTGATTATGAAACATTTAATCCAGCTTTCTATGAAACACCAGTGACAAAAATACCTCACATTTGTTTCACACTTTAGTTTGTATCAGGTTTCCGTTTGTAGTCTTTTCAGTATTGCTTCCTGATAACCAATTTCACAGGTTTCTCAAGAAATCCTCTGAGCTCTTTCTTCAGCAGCTCTGGTTTGGCCTGTAGTCCTGGGACTGATATAGGTCCCTCAGCTCCTTGGAACCAGATTAACCCCAGGTTCTTGGTCCAGCTTTCCAGTGTTGTAATGAGTCATTAAGAGCATTCCATCCTTCACAGAGACCCACAAAGAGACAGCTGTGTCTAGAGCCCAGCAAGTACCACAGTATAGACCCCAGCACTCCTGAAAAAAGTGGGGCAGGGCAGACAGATGGCAGGGAGAAGGGATGCTGGGCAGTGTCCATGGCCAGGCCTGGGAGCTGTGGTTCCTGCCCAGACCTCGGGTAAACCTGAATCTTTCTGACACTCACACCTCCTGGCAGGCCTTCCCATCCCTGTGTCTTCAGAGGTCTCTGCCCATGTGCTCTTTCCCAAAACCTGGCTTTTTTTGGGGGGAGGGGGGTGGCTGGGAAATCCCATGGATAGAGGAGTCTGGTGGGCCACAGTCCATAGGTTCGCAAAGAGGCTGACATAACTTAGCCACTACTCAACATCAATGAATAGATAAGAAAGCGAAGGAAGGTTAAAAAGAGAGAGAGAGTTTACAAAGCAATGAAATCCTGTCACTGTCTTTAGAAGGTAATTGAGGACCTTCCATCACCTGTAGAAATATTCAGATGAACACGGAGTTGGAAACTGTACTGTGTTCCTATATCCTACCATACACATTCCTGCTATAATCTTACAGCAAAACTTGTGAAATAACAATAATCATCATGATAATCAATCTCTGCTATTCATGACTATACTCTTCATTTTCAACACGTATTTGTTGAATATTTAATCAGTATGAGGCATTTTCTAGGGATTTCCCTGGGGTCTCAGACAGTAAAGAATCTGCCTGCAATGCAAGGGACCTGGCTTTGATCCCTTGGTGGGGAAGATCCCCTGGAGAAGGAAATGGCTGAAGGCTAATAACTCCAAGACTCAATCACTAGAGAGAACCCCCAGCCCCATAGAACATTAATAGGCAAGTGCCCCCTCCAAAGGCCTCCAGCTCAACACAAGACTAAGCTACACCCAAAAGCCATCAAACTGTAATGCCAAACACTCTTCGCCTATCCTTCAGCCAAATAGAGGCACAAATTTGCATGTTGAGAGACAGGCTGCCCAAAGCCATACTGAACTCACAGACACTTGAAACCACAAGACTGGGCCCAGCCACTGCCCTTCAGAATGACAAGATCTAGCTCCACCCACCAGAACACAAATACAAATCCCCCCAACCAGAAAACCTTCAGAAGTCATTGGTCCAACCCCACTCAGGGGAGGCAGACTCCATAGTTAACAGGAACTACAGCCTTTCAACCTGCAAGAAAGAGATCCCAAACACAGCATATTAAACGAAATGAAGTAACAGAGAAACATCCAGAAGATGAAGGGACATGGTTAAAACCCACAGGATTGAACAACGGAACAGTAAACAGGAAATCTACCAGAAAAATAATTCAGAAGAATAACAGTAGAGATGATCCAAACTTCTGGAAATAAAATGGAGGCATGGATAGACTAGAGACACAGATTGAGAAGATGCAAGAAATGTTCAACAAGGACCTTGAAGAAGTAAAGAATAATCAACAATGACAAATGGAATAACTGAGATTAAAAATCACTGGAGAAACTCTATTTGAAAAAGACACATGTATCCTAATGTTCACTACAGCACTATTTAGAAGAGCTAGGACATGGAAGCAACCTAGATGTCCATCAACAGATGAATGGATAAAGAAGCTGTAGTACATATATACAATGGAATATTATTCAGCCATAAAAAGGAATGCATTTGAGTCAATGCTAATGAGGTAGATGAACGTACAGCCTATTAAACAGAGTGAAGCAAATTAGAAAGAGAAAAACCAATAATGTGTATTAACACATATATAGGGAACAACAGACTGGTTCCAAATAGGAAAAGGAGTACATCAAGGCAGTATATTGTCAAGCTGCTTATTTAACTTCTATGCAGAGTACATCATGAGAAACGTTGGGCTGGAAGAAGCAGAAGCTGGAATCAAGACTGCCAGGAGAAATATCAATAACCTCAGATATGCAGATGATACCACCCTTATGGCAGAAAGTGAAGAGGAACTAAAAAGCCTCTTGATGAAAGTGAAAGAGGAGAGTGAAAATTTTGGCTTAAAGCTCAACATTCGGAAAACGAAATTCGTGGCATCTGGTCCCATCACTTCATGGGAAATAGATGGGGAAACAGTGGAAACAGTGTCAGAATTTATTTATTTGGGCTCCAAAATCACTGCAGATGGTGACTGGAGCCATGAAATTAAAAGACGCTTACTCCTTGGAGGAAAAGTTATGACTAACCCAGATAGCATATTGAAAAGCAGAGACAGTACTTTGCCAACAAAGGTCCATCTAGTCAAGGCTATGGTTTTTTCAGTTGTCATGTATGGATGCAAGAGTTGGACTGTGAAGAAAGCTGAGCGCCGAAGAATTGATGCTTTTGAACTGTGGTGTTGGAGAAGACTCTTGGGAGTCCCTTGGACTGCAACAAGATCCAACCAGTCCATTCTAAAGGAGATCAGCCCTGGGTGTTCTTTGGAAGGAATGATGCTAAAGCTGAAACTCCAGTATTTTTGCCACCTCATGCAAAGAGTTGACTCATTGGAAAAGACCCTGATGCTGGGAGGGATTGGGGGCAGGAGGAAAAGGGGATGACAGAGGATGAGATGGCTGGAATGGCATCACTGACTCGATGGTCATGAGTTTGAGTGAACTCCGGGGGATGGTGATGGACAGGGAGGCCTGGCGTGCTGCAGTTCATGGTGTCACAAAGAGTCAGACATGACTGAGTGACTGAACTGAACTGAATATTGCATTGGGCATATGTACCACAGCTTTCTTATCCATTCGTCTGCTGATGGACATCTAGGTTGCTTCCATGTCCTGGCTATTATAAACAGTGCTGTGATGAACATTGGGGTACATGTGTCTCTTTCGATTCTGGTTTCCTTGGTGTGTATGACCAGCAGTGGCATTGCTGGGTCATATGGCAGTTCTATTTCCAATTTTTTAAGGAATCTCCACACTGTTCTCCATAGTGGCTGTACTAGTTTGCATTCCCACCAACAGTGTAAAAGGGTTGCCTTTTCTTTGCACTCTCTCCAGCATTTATTGTTTGTAGGCTTTTTGAGAGCAGCCATTGTGACCAGCGTGAGATGGTACCTCAGCCATTGTGACCAGCGTGAGATGGTACCTCATTGTGGTTTTGATTTGCATTTCTCTGATAATGAGTGATGTTGAGCATCTTTTCATGTGTTTGTCAGCCATCTATGTGTTTTCTCTGGAGAAATGTCTGTTTAGATCTTTGGCCCATTTTTTGAATGGGTCATTTATATTTCTGTCTTTGTGCTGTTACCATACTGTCTTGATGACTGTAGCTTTGTAGTCTAGTCTGAAGTCAGGCAGGGTGATTCCTCCAGTTCCATTCTTCTTTCTCAAGATTGCTTTGGCTATTCGAGGTTTTTCTGTATTTCCATACAAATTGCAAAATTATTTGTTCTAGTTCTGTGAAAAATACCGTTGGTATCTTGATAGGGATTACATCTATAGATTGCTTTGGGTAGTACAGTCATTTTCACTATAGTGATTCTTCTGATCCTTGAACAGGGTATATTTATCCATCTATTTGTGTCATCTTTGATTTCTTTCATCAGTGTTTTATAGTTTTCTATATATAGGTCTTTTGTTTCTTTAGGTAGATTTATTTCTAAGTATGTTATTATTCTCGTTGCAATGGTGAATGGAATTGTTTCCTTAATTTCTCTTTCTGTTTTCTCATTGTTAGTGTATAGGAATGCAAGGGATTTCTGAGTGTTGATTTTATATCCTGCAACTTTACTGTATTCATTGATTAGGTCTAGAATTTTCTGATGGAGTCTTTAGGGTTTTCTATGTAGAGGATCATGTCATCTGCAAACAGTGAGACTTTACTTCTTCTTTTCCAATCTAGATTCCTTTTATTTCTTTTTCTTCTCTGATTGCTGTGGCTAAAACTTCCAAAACTATGTTGAATAGTAGTGAGAGTGGGCATCCTTGTCTTGTTCCTGACTTTAGGAGAAATGCTTTCAATTTTTCACCATTGAGGATAATGTTTGCTGTGGGTTTGTCATATATGGCTTTTATTATGTTGAGGTATGTTCCTTCTATGCCTGCTTTCTGGAGAGTTTTTTATCATAAATGGATGTTGAATTTTGGCAAAGGCTTTCTCTGCATGTATTGAGATAATCATATGGTTTTTATCTTTCAATTTGTTAATGTGGTGTATCACACTGATTGATTTGAGCATTTTGAAGAATCCTCCTATCCCTGGGATAAATCCCACTTGGTCATGACAAGTATTATCTTTTTAATATGTTTTTGAATTCTGTTTGCTAGAATTTGGTTGAGGATTTTTGCACCTATGTTCATCAGTGATATTGGCCTGTAGTTTTCTTTTTTTGTGGCATCTTTGGTTTTGGTATTATGGTGATGGTAGAATGAATTTGGCAGTTTATCTTCCTCTGGAATTTTCTGGAAGAGTTTGCGTAGGATAAGTATTAGCTCTTCTCTACATTTTTGGTAGTATTCACCTGTGCAGCTCTCTGGTCCTGGGCTTTTGTTTGTTGAAGATTTTTTATTACAGTTCTGATTTCTGCACTTGTGCTGGGTCTGTTAAGATTTTCTATTTCTTCCTGGTTCAATTTGGAAAGTCATACTTTTATAAGAATTCATCCATTTCTTCCAAGTTGTCCATTTTATTGTCATATAGTTGCTGATAGTAGTCTCTTATGATCCTTTGTATTTCTGTGTTATCTGTTGTGATTTCTCCATTTTCACTTCTAATTTTGTTTATTAGGCATGAATTTTTTTTTGTTGTTGTTGCCATTTTGATATCTTCTTGGGTAAGAGTCCTTTGCTCATTATTTAATTGAGTTATCTTTTATTGAGTTGCAGGGGTTCTTTATATATTCTGAATATTAAGTCATTATCAGATATATGATTTGCAATATTTTTTCCCATTCTGTAGGCCATTTCACTTTCTCAATAATGTTTTTTGATACAGAAAATTTTTAATTATTTTAAAGTCCAATTTATCAGTTTATCCTTGTGTTATTCATGCTTTTTATTTTATTTATTTATTTATTTTTTAAATTTTATTTTATTTTTAAAATTTACATAATTGTATTAGTTTTGCCAAATATCAAAATGAATCCATCACAGGTATACATGTGCTCCCCATCCTGAACCCTCCTCCCTCCTCCCTCCCCATACCATCCCTCTGGGTCGTCCCAGTGCACTAGCCCCAAGCAACCAGTATCGTGCATTGAACCTGGACTGGCATCTCATTTATTACATGATATTTTACATGTTTCAATGCCATTCTCCCAAATCTTCCCACCCTCTCCCTCTCCCACAGAGTCCATAAGACTGTTCTATATATCAGTGTCTCTTTTGCTGTCTCGTACACAGGGTTATTGTTATCATATTTCTAAATTCCATATATATGTGTTAGTATACTGTATTGGTGTTTTTCCTTCTGGCTTACTTCACTCTGTATAATAGGCTCCAGTTTCATCCACCTCATTAGAACTGATTCAAATGAATTCTTTTTACTGGCTGAGTAATACTCCATTGTGTATATGTACCACAGCTTTCTTATCCATTCATCTGCTGATGGACATCTAGGTTGCTTCCATGTCCTGGCTATTATAAACAGTGCTGCGATGAACATTGGGGTACATGTGTCTCTTTCCCTTCTGGTTTCCTCAGTGTGTATGCCCAGCAGTGGGGTTGCTGGATCATAAGGCAGTTCTATTTCCAGTTTTTTAAGGAATCTCCACACTGTTCTCCATAGTGGCTGTACTAGTTTGCATTCCCACCAACAGTGTAAGAGGGTTCCCTTTTCTCCACACCCTCTCCAGCATTTATTATTTGTAGACTTTTGGATCACAGCCATTCTGACTGGTGTGAAGTGGTACCTCAGAACTAAATAGACATTTCTCAAAAGAAGACATACAGATGGCTAACAAACACATGAAAAGATGCTCAACATCACTCATTATCAGAGAAATGCAAATCAAGGCATGACATTTTTTAACCTGAGGTAACCCTGAGTATCTGTCCCATGTGCTCTGAAAATTGGCTTCAGCATAATCGCAAAGAAGGAATTCCAAAACACCCTGACCAGTGACAGCAGCGTGAGGATAAGGCACCAATGATAACTGTGAAACCCACACACTCCTGTCTGTGTTCACCCTGGTCAGCCTCTTAAAATTGTAGTCACTTGACAGCAACACTTCAGACAATCTTTTATCAGATAAAATAATGAGATTACTTCTCCATATTTGTTTCTCTAATTTAATTGTGAGTTTAACTCGGCTGTGTGTTAGATTTTCTTCTAGTTCTATTTTCAACCCTAAATGGCTGCTGAGGTGGGCTTCCAGAAGCCCCTCTACCAAGGGCTAAGGAAGTTGAGAAACACTTACTAAAGGAAAGGATTGGGACTCAACAGGGAAGCCCACACAGCTATACCATCATCTGCATTACACACGGAACATTAACAATAAGCAGACAATGGACCAGGACCAAAAGAAAGAGACAGTGCTAGGCACTCCAAACCACACTGATAATTTTGTTTTTAATCAAAGCCCTAAACAGTTTTAAGTGCTGCAAAAAAAAAAAAAAAAAAAAGTGTGCTCTTTTGTCTATAGATCATTAACTCCATGGTTATAATGAAATAATTGCACAAAATACTATATTTAGTATCTGATTTCTCATAAGTTTCAAATATTTCATAAGTCAAGCCTTCAAACAAAGACATATGCTACTCAAGGGTAGAGGCAACATTTTCAAGGAATGAAGTCTTTCAATGAATGTTTGTGGAGCTGCCTTCAACTAACAATGCCTGACGCTGGATGACAGTGTATGATTATAAAAGACAGATAAGGGGGAAGATGGTCTTTCCTCTCCCAGCCACACCTACCCCCTGCCCTCTGTATTAGTTTCCTTTTGTTGCTGTAACATATTACCACAACATTAGTGGCTTAAAAGAATACAAACCTATTATCAAACAATTCTGTATGTCAAAAGCCCAACACAGGCATCACAGGGCTAAAACCAAGGTGTCAGCAGGGCTGTGTTCCTTTCTGAAGGCTATAAGGGAGAATCTGTTTTCTTGACTTTTCTGCCTTCTCTCAGTTGCCTGATTCTTTGGCTCATGTCCCCTTTCCTTCATCTTTAGAGCCAGCAATGGCCAGTGGAATCTATCTCACATGACATCACCCTGACATTGAGTCTTCTGCTGCTCACTTCCATTTTTAAGGATCCTTGTGATTACCCTGTTACCACCGAGACAAACCAGGATAACCTCTCTGTTTTATGATAAGCCATCTGCATCCTTGATCTTCTGTTGTAACAACTTATTCACAGGTTCCAGGGGTTAAGGCATGTGCACATCTCGGGGTCATTATTTGCCTACCATACTGTCAATAAATAACCAGTGATAAGTCTTCAAAGGCATGGTGAGAAGTCAGAAAGAAGTCACACGTGCATTTCTTGCTCCTTATTGTCTACCTCTCTTCATTCTTTGTCATTAAATATTGTAAAGAGAGCTTTCTAGAGCAAACTGAGTTGGGCTGCTGCTGCTTCATGTGCATCTTGACCAGTGCTGGCAGGCGGGAGTCTTGAGGACTCCATAGAGCAGTAACAAGAGAGATAGGAGGACTCACAGGCTGTTCATTCTCTCTTGACAGTGTCCCTGAGAGCAGCCAAAGCAAACTAAGGCCCTGGGTTTCTGGAATGTACATTCCATGAAGGAACAAAGCAATAAAAATAAGTTTGTGAATTTTAAAATCTATTAGAAAGTGTTGAGAGCCATGGAGGACAATAAAACTTGGGAGAAGGTTAGGGAAGGTGGAAAGGGGACTAACCCACTAATAGGACACTCAGTGAGGTGTTCATGTTATTTTACAGTGAGTCAGGCATGGTGAAAAGTGCTTTACAAGATAATGCTCACCTCAGCCTGAATCATTCCATCTTCTAGATGAGGAAAAAGAGGCTCACAGGTGATGTCTCATGAATGATGAGTGGCACAGGCTGGTTGCCATCCACATGTTTACCCTCCCCAAGCTATAGGGGTTTCCTAGACCAGAGTCACATTCCGGAAAGCAGAAGGTGGAGGACTAGATCCCTATGCTGACATGTACCTGTTATTCCAGGGAAGAGGAAGTTCTGACTCCTGGGAGAGACTGTCTGGACACTGAGGCCCAGGGATGGGGCTCTGTCAGGGAGAACCACATGGCCACCTGGGATAAGGGAGCCATCAGGTTTCTGTTCAGTTCTTAGCCTGGCCAATTCCTGGCTAAAAGACCACTAGAGGTTGGGTGGGAAAACGTGGGATGTATTCCTTTGTCTTACTTAACACAAATGCAGACAGTCCTTGCTATGTGTTCAGGTCTTCCCTAAGAGCTATACAAATAGGAACTGATTGTAATTTATATAATACACGACCAGGCCAGTGCTGCTATTGTCCCAGTCACAGATGAAGAAACTGAGGCCAAGACAGTTTCAGGTGTTTCCCTGGCCACGCTGCCATGGGAATTCCAATCCTAGTGGCACCAAAATGAACATTATGAGTTGCTACCACATCTCATGGACTGTGTGCTGTACCTTCAGTGCATTCATTAACCTTAGTTCCAATTGTGGACTCATCTGGAGAAGTTACATGGCTAAGACATGGAGTCTCATCATTTCAGAACGAGGTAAGAATCACTGAGTCATTGAGCCAAGACTTGCATAGGTCCTTCTTGCTGTAGGCCCTTTATGAAATGATTTTCCTGGTTTTTCTCAGGAAACAGGTGCTGGGATAGGCACCAT
The DNA here is from genome assembly GCF_029378745.1 of Bos indicus. NCBI lineage: Eukaryota > Metazoa > Chordata > Mammalia > Artiodactyla > Bovidae > Bos > Bos indicus. Next base: position 389,700 of record NW_027223726.1, read on the forward strand.
TTCATGAATGAAGGCACAGAGGCTCAGGGACATGAACTGATTTGTCAACAAGGCATGTCCAGAAATGATGAGTGGCCGAGTCCAGATGTGAGCCCAGGTATGGCTGTGGCTGGCCTCTGTGATGTTGATCCACACAACTACACAATGTGGCTTTGGAAGGTACCAAGTCCAGGCATGATGACAACAGCAACCATAGTTGATGACTATTGCAATAGGGATCAGAACTGTCCATCTGCAGTCAGTGAACATCAGGCTGTGTTCTAAGCCTTTTCATACATTAATTTATTAGCCTTGGCAACAGCCATGTGAAGTAGATAACATATTACCCCATTTTACCAATGAGGTAACTAAGGCACAGGGAGGTTAAGTCACTTGTCCAAAGTCACAGAGCTCATGAATGGCAGAGCTGGGATTGGGCACCAGGCAGCGTGGCTGCAAAGCCCAGGCTCCTAAATGCTATCCAAGGAAGAAACAGCTCAGAGCCTGGCATGAGGCCAGCAGCTATGGAGAAAGTAGGCCATAGAGATGAAGGACTGTGAGTGGGAGGATTTACTCCTGGGAAAATAGGGGCCAGTGCGAGTGGCTAATACGGTGACTGCCAGAGCTCATGGACATTTCATGAACTAGTGAAAAAGTGGAGGCAAGAAATCCAGGGGCTTCAGAGTTAGAACTTGGATAACCAAATCCTGCCTCAAATTCACTGCAGGAGAAATAACCACCCACCTAAGAGTACCACGAGTGACCCAGAGAGAAGCCCTAGTGATAGACCTCAAGGCCAAGGCAGATCACTGTTCCATTCAGTTCTTGGTTTCAGTCTTTCCCTGGCCCAGTTAGACATTTGGCCCTTGCTTTCTGGAATATACTGCACTGTACCCTATTCCCTTCTACTAGTAATAAATCCTGCCTTTGTTTTGAATCATTTTGAAGGGGACTTGATTCTAGCTCCACCAGTCTGTGGTAGAGACACAGGAAGACCAGGCAGGATGTGAGAGCCAAACAGGCCAGGAACTATAGGGAGGAAGGAGGGCCAACCCACCTGGAGCATGAGGCAGAGTGGAGGAGGCTGCGGGTTCCTTCATGAGGTGTGGAGGAGGACCTACCCAGTCAAAGCAGGTCCTCCAGATCTGCAGTATCACCTCCTGCTATGGGGTCCTTGGGGCTAGGTCTTTTAGGCCAGGAACTTGAAATGAAGGACATGGCCATATCCTCAAAGGTCACTGATCCCTAGAAAGTCAAAGAGAGGCAGGGATGTCACCCTTGTGGCTAACAGAATTAAGCTAGAGTCTGTCACTCAGTCACTGGAACAATCTAGAAGGACCCTAGCTCTGAATCCCACGGTGGTGTGTACCTCTTAGGGGCCTGGCTCCGTGCTGAGCACTTTCTGTGCAACATCCAACTGATGACATGTCCCCAGCACTGGAGCCAGACTCCTAAGTCTGAACACAGCTTCTTCAACCTGACCCTTGCCAGCTGTGAGGCCCTGGGGACATCACTTCATTTCTCTGAGCAGTGATTTCTGCATCAATACCCTAATCGTTCCCACTGCCAGGTTGCTGTGAGTGTGAAAGAGACAACGGTTATCAAGTGAACACTGGGATGCCCAGTACAAGTCTGTCGGTGCTTCGTGTGTGTTTTTGTACTTGGATTGCCCATGAGGCCAACACTGTCAGCATGTCAATGTCACAGTCGGTGTCCTGAGGCTCAGGGACAGTCAACCAGAAGTCAAACAGAGTCAGGTGTCAAATAAGCAGTGATCTGAACTCAGACAGGTCTCTCTGGTTCAGAGCCAGTGTGTGTAACCCCCATCCTCTGCTAGCACCAAAGGGTGGGATGAATATCCAGGACACCATCTCACAATCCACCTTCAGAGACACATCTCAGCAGATAGAGGGAGCAGTTAAACTCCATTCAGCAACGTGCACAGGCCCACTTCTGCCTCCTCAAAGAATACATATCCCTGCCTTTCCCCATGTAGTACTCTCTGCCTGGAAGGCCCCCTATACCATCCTCATACCTAAGCCCAAACCCGGCCTGCAAAGTTGACTTTAAGTGTTGCCATGAGGCCTCTGCAGCCCACAGTGGGTATTATCATGGTTAGAGTGGAGGCTCTGTTGACTGACATGATTCTGTATTTCTGCCAATGAAGAGCCGTGTCACCTTCAACAGGTAACTTTTCTAAGACTCAAAGTTTCTGTTCTGTAAAGTAAGGATGATAAGAAAAACTAATCCTAAGGAGATGAGAGTTAAGCAAGGAAGTCATTGTACCTTGGTGCATAATACGCTCACTTCAGTCATTCAGTCATGTCCGACTCTTTGTGACCCCATGGATTGCAGCGCGACAGGCTTCCTGTCCATCACCAACTCCCAAATTTACTCAAATTTGAGTAAATTTGAGTCCATTGAGACGCTGATGCCATCCAACCATCTTATCCTCTATCATCCCCTTCTCCTCCTGCTTTCAATCTTTCCCAGAGTGCGGGTATTTTTAAAGGAGTCAGTTCTTCATATCAGATGACCAAAGTATTGGAATTTCAGCTTCAACATCAGTCCTTCCAATGAATATTCAGGACTGATTTCCTTTACAATGGACTTCTTGGGGTCTTCTTGCTTCCAAGGGACTCTCAAGAGTCTTCTCCAACACCACAGTTAAAAAGAATCAATTCTTCCGTGCTCAGCTTTCTTTATAGTCCAACTCTCACATCCATACATGATAACTGGAAAACATAACTCTGATTAGATGGACTTTGTTGGCACTGTAATGTCCCTGCTTTTAGATATGCTGTCTAGGTTTGCCATAGCTTTTCTTCCAGGGAGCAAGTATCTTTTAATTTCATGGCTGCAGTCACCATATGCAGTGATTTTGGAGCCCCCGAAAATAAAGTCAGCCACTGTTTCCCCATCTATATGCCATGAAGTAATGGGACCCGATACCATGATTTTAGTTTTCTGAATGTTGAGCTTTAAGTCAACTTTTTCACTCTTTTCTTTCACTTTCATCAAGAGGCTATTTAGTTCTTCTTCAATTTCTGCCATAAGTGTGGTGTCATCTACATATCTGAGGTTATTGATATTTCTCCAAGAAAACTTGATTCCAGCTTGTGCTTCATCCAGTCCAGGATTTCTCATGATGTACTCTGCATATAAGTTAAATAAGCAGGGTGACAATATACAACCTTGATGTATTCCTTTCCAGATTTGGAACCAGTCTGTTGTTCCATGTCTAATTCTAACTGTTGCTTCCTGACCTGCATACAGATTTCTCAGGAGGCAGGTCAGGTGGTCTGGTATTCCCATCTCTTGAAGGATTTCCCACAGTTTGTTATGATCCACACAGCCAAAGGCTTTGGAATATTGAATTAAGCAGAAGTTCATCGCTTTCTTGAACTCTCTTGCTTTTTTGATGATCCAACGGATGTTGGCAATTTGATCTCTGGTTCCTTTGCCTTTTCTAAATCCATTTGGAGCATCTGGAAGTTCACGGTTCATGTACTGTTGAAGCCTGGCTTGGAGAATTTTGAGCATCACTTTGCTATCACGTGAGACGAGCGCAATTGTGTGGTAGTTTGAGCATTCTTTGGCATTGTCTTCCTTAGGGATTGAAATGAAAACTGACCTTTTCCAGTCCTGTGGCCACTGCTGAGTTTTCCAAATTTGCTAGCATATTGAGTGTAGCACTTCCACAGCATCATCCTTTAGGATTTGAAATAGCTCAACTGGGATTCCATCAATTCCACTAGCTTTGCTTGTAGTGATGCTTCCTAAGGCCCACTTGACTTCACATTCCAGAATGTCTGGCTTTAGGTGAGGGATCACACCATCGTGATTATATGGTTTGTGAATATCCTTTTTTGTATAGTTCTTCTGAATATTCTTGCACCTCTCCTTAATATCTTGTGCTTCTGTTCAGATCAGATTAGATCAGATCAGTCGCTCAGTCATGTCCGACTCTTTGCGACCCCATGAATCGCAGCACGCCAGGCTTCCCTGTCCATCACCAACTCTTGGAGGTCACTGAGACTTACGTCCATCGAGTCAGGGATGCCATCCAGCCATCTCATCCTCTGTCATCCCCTTCTCCTCTTGCCCCCAATCCCTCCCAGCAACAGGGTCTTTTCCAATGAGTCAACTCTTCGCATGAGGTGGCCAAAGTACTGGAGTTTCAGCTTTAGCATCATTCCTTCCAAAGAACACCCAGGGCTGATCTCCTTCAGAATGGACTGGTTGGATCTCTTTGCAGTCCAAGGGACTCTCAAGAGTCTTCTCTAACACCACAGTTCAAAAGCATCAATTCTTCGGCACTCAGCCTTCTTCACAGTCCAACTCTCACATCCATACATGACTACAGGAAAAACCATAGCCTTGACTTGACGAACCATTGTTGGCAAAGTAATGTCTCTGCTTTTGAATATGCTATCTAGGTTGGTCATAACTTTCCTTCCAAGGAGGAAGCATCTTTTAATTTCATGGCTGCAGTCACCATCTGCAGTGATTTTGGAGCCCAGAAAAATAAAGTCTGACACTGTTTCCACTGTTTCCCCATCTATTTCCCATGAAGTGGTGGGACCGGATGCCATGATCTTCGTTTTCTGAATGTTGAGCTTTAAGCCAACTTTTTCACTCTCCACTTTCACTTTCATCAAGAGGCTTTTTAGTTCTTGAGTTTCTGCCATAAGGGTAGTGTCATCTGCATATTTGAGGTCCATTCTATTTCTGTCCCTTATTGTGCCCATCTTTGCATGAAAAGTTCCCTGACAATCGTAATTTTCTTGAAGAGATCTCTAGTTGTTCACATTATTGATTTTGTCCATTTGCACTGATCATTGAAGAATGCTTTCTTATCTCTCCTTGCTGTTCTTTGGAACTCTGCATTCAAATAGGTGTATCTTTCCTTTTCTCCTTTGCCTTTCACTTCTCTTTTTTTCATTGCTATTTGTAAGCCCTCTCAGACAATCATTTTGCCTTTTTGCATTTCTTTTCTTGGAGATGGTCTTGATCCCTCTCTCCTGTACAATGTCATGAACCTCAGTCTGTAGTTCTTCAGGTACTCTATCAGATCTAATCCCTTGAATCTATTTGTCACTTCCACTGTATAATCGTAAGGAATTTGATTTAGGTCACATCTGAATGGTCTAGTGGTTTTCCCTACTTTCTTCAATTTAAGTCTGAATTTGGCTATAAGGAGTTCATGATCTGAGCCACTGTCAGCTCCCAGTCTTGTTTTTGCTGACTGTATAGAGCTTATCCATCTTTGACTGCAAAGAGTGTAATCAGTCTGATTCCAGTATTGACATCTGGTGATGTCCATGTGTAGAGGCATCTCTTGTGTTGTTGGAAGAGGGTGTTTGCTATGACCAGTATATTCTCTCAGCAAAACTCTATTAGCCTTTGCCCTGCTTCATTCTGTACTCCATGGCCAAATTTGCCCATTATTCCAGGTATTTCTTGACTTCCAACCTTTGCATTCCTTCCCCTATAATGAAAAGGACATCTTTTTTGGGTATCAGTTCTAGAAGGTCTCATAGGTCTTCATGGAACCATTCAACTTCAAGTTTTTCAGCATACCAGTCAGGGCATAGACTTGGATTACTGTGACACAGAATGGTTTGCCTTGGAAACGAACAGAGATCATTCTGTCATTTTTGAGATTGCATCCAAGTACTGCATTTCAGACTATTTTGTTGACTATGATGGCTATTCCATTTCTTCTAAGGGATTCTTCCCCACAATAGTAGATATAATTGTCATCTGAGGTAAATTCACCTGTTCCAATCCATTTTAGTTCACTGATTCCTAAAAGGTCGATGTTCAGTCTTGCCATCTTTTTGACCACTTCCAGTTTGCCTTGATTCATGCACCTAACTTTCCAGGTTCCCATGCAATATTGTTCTTTACAGCATCGGATTTTACTTCCATCATCAGTCACATCCACAACTGGGTGTAGTTTTTCCTTTGGCTCCATCTCTTCATTATTTCTGGGGTTATTTCTCCACTGATCTCCAGTAGCATATTGGGCACCTATCGACCTGGGGAGTTCATCTTTCAGTATCCTATCTTTTTGCCTTTTCATACTGTTGATGGGGTTCTCAAGGCAAGTATACTGAAGTAGTTTGCCATTCTCTTCTCCAGTGGATCACGTTTTTTCAGAATTCTCCACCATGACCCATTCATCTTGGGTGGCCCTTCACCACATGGCTCATAGTTTCATTGAGTTAGACAAGCCTGTGGTCTATGTGATCAGATTAGTTGTTTTTCTGTGATTGTGGTTAAGCACAATGAAGGCCAACTCTTAAGGTTGTTTAATTATTAATATTTTCCCTATTTACGCCCTCAGCAACCTGAACAAGCACAACTAAACCTGCATTTTTGCTTTTGTCATGCCAAATTTCTGCACACACACACACACATTCACACACACAAAATTCCAAAATGAGGGCAGGTGGAACAGTGGCTATTTTAGCTAGAACTCTCTTCAAAGAGGTGATATTTGAACAGAGCCTGGAAGAATGTGAGACGATTCCAGTATGAGAT